>NC_092588.1:20782205-21089558 GCF_047663525.1 Anas platyrhynchos | reverse complement strand
CCCGGTGCTGCGCCGCCATGCCAGGCACGTCATGGCGGCGTGGAGGGGGCGAGCTGAGGGGAAGGGGGACGGCAGCAGCGCGGCCGCCATGGCCAGGCGGGGCCCCGGGGAGGAAGAGGAGGAGGCGGAGGAGGAAGGAGGGGGCGCCGGGGGCTCGGCCCGGGCGTGTCGGGGCTGCGGCGCCGAGGGAGCCCCGGCTCCGGGGCCGCCCTCCCGGCCCCGCTCCCCGCCCGCCCCTGCGGGCGCCGCTTCCTAGGGCGGGGCTGGGAACCGAGCGCCGAGCCGGGGCGCTGGGAGCAGCGGGGCGAGGCCCGGCGGGGAAGGTGCGGGCCGGGGCGGCCTCGTCTCCCTTCTTTTCCCCTCCTTTCCTCTTCCCTGCCCTCCTCTGCCGGCAGCCCCGCGGCGCGGAGACCGAGCGCTGACCGCCCTGCCTGGCGCGGCTCTTCCTTGTGTTCGCAGCTCGGAGCAAGGAGGGAGCCGGGGAGAGGCGCTGGGACATGGGGCAGTAGCCGCAGCCTCGGCGAGGAGGAGGGGACGATGCGAGTGCCGGACACAGCGCCCGCAGCCCTGCGCCCGTAGCGGGGAGCTCGGCAAAATGGGAGCGCTCCTGGGCGCCCTCACCTGCGCCTGGCTGCTGGCGCTGGTGCGGGGGCACAGCCTGTTCACCTGCGAGCCCATCACCATCGCCAGGTGCTCGCGGATGCCGTACAACATGACTTTCTTCCCCAATATCATGGGGCACTACGACCAGGACACTGCTGCTCTCCAGATGGAGGTGAGTTGTGCCGCCCCGAAGGTAGCGCGTGGAGGTAAACAGTGTGCAGGGCATCCTTTTTGTCCTTGAGACATCGCGCTGAGTGCTGATACCTGCCATACTAAATGATAAGGGAGATAAGCTGACCAGATAACGCTTCTTTGAAACTTTCTGGACTGCACTTTAGCTGTGTAAGCAGAGCGTAAGGGAGCTGTAGGCACATACCCCATGGATTGGTGTAGCACACCAGTGTGGCTGTTAGAGCCCTTCACCACATCACACAGCAGCCCATGTACCTTACTAACGTGTAAAGCAGTTCCTGAGATCCTCTAGGGACATAGCCTGGTGATAACTTTGGCCCACCTGAACTCAGGCGGTGCAAAAATCATGTTTAGAAGTCACTGTTAGGTCTCTTCTTTCTTAACTTTCATCTGTTATTCCATCTGTCAAGGACAGGTACCTAAACTTATTCATAGCCTTGTTCTCCGCTCTGCTTTTTGCGTTCTGCTTCCACTTGACTGAATGCTGAAACTCCTGACCGAGAGAAACTTTCTTCTGTGCTTTGCTTTTTTTTTTTTTTTCTCAACTAAAAACAAATGCTTTGCTACCTGAACTGACTGCAACATGGCTCCCTGGAGAGCATGCCACCTTGTGGAAGAGCTGTGCCGGGTACAGGAGCTACAGAGGGCGAGAGCCTCTCTGGGTGAGAGGCCTGTAAAACAAGTTTTAAACCTGTTTTAATAATGGCTTTTCAGTAGCAAGAGGAGGGGGAACACCTCAACGCAGGTCTTGAAAAGCTCGAAGTCTTGTGCTGTGCAGAGAGTGAAACAGAAGTGAGATTAAAATTCAGAAGCTTCTGGTTTAAAAAAAAGTTGAAGGTAGTATTGGGGAAGGCTGCTGCTGCTACTACAACTAAAATCTTATTTGCATATTCATTACTGAGCTTGGAGAAGGAGCTTGGTTCAGTTGCCAAAGCATTTGTTTAGTGCTGTTTGGGATACTCAGGATTACCATTTTGGCCTCTAGCTGCCAGTCTGGAAGGGCAGAGGCTTGCATTGTATTTGCCAGCCCCATGTAGACACATGGGAAATTCCGGTATCAGATGGTAAGAGCTCTGTATGTGAGCAATTCAGTTCACCCACAGATCTCAGATACCTTGTGTGCTTTTAAACTGGAAAACGCTCTCTCTCTCTCCAGCCATCCTTTGTCTGGAGTGCTCTCTTTCTGCAGCGCCTGCCATTTTATCTTGTCAGGCATGCAGGTGGTTCCTGCTTGGCAGGTCGCTTCTGTCAGTGCTCATGCCTTCCAGGAACGCTGCTGTGAGAGCAGAGATCGCTGTCACTTCTGTTTGCTGGGACTTTCCTGTATCGTCAGTGAGTTACGCCTAGTTCCTCCGGGACAGGGTTCATGACTTGTCTGTTTTTATTTCGTGCTCTCTACAGGAATGGCATGGTAGCAAGAAGTGTTGTTGTTCCCTTTTCTCCATCCCCTCTTTTTGTAATCACTTCTGGCTCCTACGATGGCTGATCACTAATCAGCCAGCTGATGAGGGGCTGTTTGGAACAGCACTAGGGTTTGGCCTAGTGTCCTAATACTTTTTAGTGTCCTGTCACTGCTATGATCTGGCCTCTGATTTGGTGTACCTCACTACCCTAGTGCTGTACGGATGTCTCTGAGCTACCTGATCTGCCTTCCTCTATTTGCAGTTGGACAGTACTGGTTGGCCAAAATAACTTTTTCAGACACCTGCCTTGCTGAATGAAAACATAAGGAAGTTTCTCCCCCAGCTGTGTAACTTTTATGGTGTCTGGCACTATGACTTTAGCTGGAGCTGTGCAGTAAGCTCAGCACAGTTCTGTGGTGGGCCTCTCTCCAGAGACTGGTGCATACTGCTGGTGTACATCCTGCTTATGCCCTCTGAAGTGATTTTACGTGGTATTCAGTAACGGCATCAGCGTGGCTTGTCATGGTTGATTGCAGCAGTGAATTGTTGCAGGAGTGTCAAAGGTTCTGCTTTTCAGGGGACTTGCAGCAGAGGAGGAGCTATGGGGCTTCGGGACTGTGGTTTAACTTCATTTTACTGCTGTGAAGATGCAGGAGGTTGGGAGATGAAGGCGACTTCTGTTTTAAGAGCTTGAATTTTTCTGTAATTGGTAGTCCAAACTCCGTTTGTACCAAAGAAAGAATTTTAATGGTATGTTGGTTAAAACTTTTTCTCTTTTGATCCTCAGTAGGAATGCTCAAAGGCTTTGTTTTTTAATTCCATCTCTCTTTACCCTCCCCACAGCTTGTTCTCAAGGCTGGGCATGGTCTTAAAATGTAAACACTGGGTTATGAGACTGACGCTTGTAATATTTTCCTTACTTTATCTTAACTGACTTTGAGCAAGCTGCTTAATCGTGCAATCCAAGGGCATACGGTGGAGACTTCTTCAAGAAATCTCAAGTATTTTGTGCAGGAAGTGTCTATTAATCCTGTTTTCTGCTCCTATACGCTCTGGAAACTTATTTTCATTATTTATTTGTTATGTTTACTCCCAAAAAGAACAAAGAATAGTCAGTCAAGAGGATGAGGCTCATCTGGGTGTGAAGTTACCTCTCCAGAACTTGGCTAAGTCTCTGCTCTAGCCCAGTGTTGAGGCTTAACGGGTGTGTGTTCCCCCGTGGGGAGTCTTGTATGGCCAGAAGAGCCATGAGCTCCATCTGATGGAGCATGAAGGCATCTGTAGAGCTTGTCTCCTTTCTGGAAAGGTGTTAAATTGGCATCTCTATGTCTTCATAGTAATCCTCCAGGTGAGAATGACGGGGAGCCACAGTCTCATGAGGTGGTTTTCCTCCTGGAAATCAACTGGGTCACTGAGCTGATTCGTGGTATTAGTTCTGTGTGACTTATCAGCTCTTCATGGTGATATGCTATAAATCAGGACACTGAACTGATTAGAGCAGGAAGAAGGACTTGCTCAATCTTATGGAGGTTCTGCTAATGGTGGTAGTTCTCCTTGGCTCTTACTTTTTGCAACAGAAAGCTCATAATTTGCTCCCTCCCCACCCGCCTTATTTTTTTTTAATTGAATTCTTGACTCTGCGGATTGAATTCAAACTATTCAAGTTTTGTTTGTTTGGATTAGCTTTGTTTATGCAACAAATGGAGATTTTTGGAAGGTACAACCACATGACTTAATGACTTGAAGCTTTTTCGCATATGTTCTTTGAACACCTGCATGACAGTGGAAGCTAATTATTTGCAGCTACTTGCAGCATCTGTCTCAAAGCAACTGAGCAGTACCACTGCTCGTGTTCTTACTAGCTCAAATTTGGAGGCTGAAGACCTGGAATATGTCTAGTGAGGCAAATGGATGGATGTAGCTGTGATGAAGCCGCCCTTCAACCATACTTGCAGAGGTGTAACTCCCTCTCGTGGCAATCCTCAAAAACAAGTCACTTCTAACTCGAGTTCTTCAACTAGCTCGAGTGCTTTGAGTACTTCAACTATCTGGAGTATCATTGCATTATTCAAGCAAAGCAGAGAATATTACTCTGTAATAACTTCCCTTGTTCATATTTCTTAATCGGTTGTGTCAGAATACGTTCGTGGTGAGTTCAGTGGAGCTGATTGCAGTGGCAGAAGTTAGGAGAATATACCAAAGCAATTTGAAGTGGATTAAAAAGTATCTTCAGAAGCTTGATGCCAAAGTTCTGTGGTTTTCTACCTCTGTAAATTCAATATTTTTTTTAATATGATCATTTGATTTGCCTCTAAGTATAAATTAGCAACCAAATATGAAGATACTTGAAAAACTGGAAAGTTATCTGGCAAACTTAAATCAATATATGTATTGATATTAAATATATCATATGCACAGGAGGAGGAATAGGATGAAGTTTTTCACCTTCTGTAGGTTGGGAGTGTTGAGGAATGTAAGTGCTGTTTGGTGCAGACTGCTGTTAGTGGGACATTCTGCAAAATGGCACAGGTGTGAATTTACTGAGACCTGTGCAGACAGGCATCCTGCCTCTCTCCCTTACCTCAGACAAGCAGTGCTTGCTACAGTACACGAGCCACTGGTACTTTGAAACTGGAAGCCTAAATCTCTTAAAGTAGCTCAGCTTCAGCTAGAAAAGCAGTTGATCAGCTGTATCTGCTTGGAATTGCTTTTTCTCCATGATGCTGCCTCAGAGCCTAAGCAGGAGAAAGGGTGCAGAGGTGTGAACAAGCACAAGGGGCTTTGTAATTCACATTTTGCTGGAAACATTTGTTCTGTTTCACCACCCTTATCGCTGGTGGTAACTGACATGGAAAGCATTAAAAAAAAAGTATGAAGTATAACATACTGTGTATCATTGCTTAGTACAGGCTAAGTTAACTTTGCTAGCTCATTGAAACAAGGTGGTTGTAAAAGATTTCAGTGATGAAATAACTAGATCTGTACTTGTTAGATCAAAGTTTGCAAATGCTGAACTATTTTCTTAGAGCCGCTTTGTATGGATCAAAGGAAACACAAAGCACCATGACTTCTGTGCTGGGTAAGTCTCCAGAAACACAGAATAGTTGGAGATGAATAACTCTGTTTTGAGCATCACTGTTGCTTGTGGAAAAGCTAAGAGGTCAAAAATGTGCGTTAGACAAATCTGTGTCACTCTACAACATGCAAATTCAGGGCCTTTTGGTTTTGCACTCTGCTGCACTCAGATGTTTCAAGGTAACTGAAGTCATCGTTAGCTCTCATGGTAGTAGGAGCTTGAGCAACACATTCATAGACCCCATGTGCTGATTTTGTGGATACAATAAATTATTTTGTTGGTCTCCTGAAGACTTCTGTCCTTTCCACAGTGCTCTGTGTGGTGGTCAGGAGTAGGTAGGTGCCTGCCCTGGAGGTCTCTGGGTCTTGTTGTGCTTCTCCAACTCCTTTTCCATGCTCACATGTCAGGCGTGGGCACTGGCTACACCAAGCACTGCAGGTGGAGACGGGTGGGCTTAGTCCTGGGGCTGCAGCCTACTTACTCCAGGAGGACACTGAGGAAAGAATAGATTGGTGCCAGCTTCCCTAAACAGGATTCCCTCTTTCTGAAGAGGGTCGTGAGGCTGTGCAGTGCCTGCGCACTGCACAGGTGGAAGTGGAAGGTGGGTTTAGTGTTCCCATTACGAGGTATTCAGGGGAGGGTAAGCGCTGTGTAAGCTTGGGGGGGGGGGATGCCTGGAGCTACAAACCGAGCTCTGAAGGCTAATGTGGCCCACAGATCCTGAGGTGAATGGGTAGAAGGAAAGGTGGCCTTGAGGACTATAAGCACCTCCTGGTGCTGAGGAGGAACTGCCTCACGTGGGCATTCAGAGCTGGGCAGAGCAGGAGGGGTCTGCACATCCGACCCAGCGCTGACACCAGCCACAAGCCTGGCGGCTCTGGAGGGCAAGGGGAGGCCTCCTGCAGGGATTGCCACCTGTGCCCTGTGTCTGACGCCTCCTGCTCCTTTACCAGTTTAACAAGAGCAGTTCTGGTCCATCCACGTGCCCTCAGCGAGTTCGTCAGCGACCTTTTACACAGCCTGGTGCCTGTCCCACCTTCCCCAGTGCCACCTCAGCCGCAGGGAGACCGCCCAGGGCACTGCCTGCAGCAGTCTGGGAGCCAGGCGCCAGGACAGAGGGACAAAAGGAAGACTGCCTGCTTATCAGGAGCTTCTGTGAGGGACAGAGAGAGCAAATGTGAGTCCTTGACTGCCTCTGAGGCTACAGAACTGTAATGGTGCTCGTGGCAGCCCCCAGCTTCTCATGGGCGAAGGTTTCTGCAGTGCGCTGGGTGCTGGAGAGCACCTGTGACTGTTTTGAGTGACATCTCTGAATAAAGGGCACAAGCTCTTGACAGATTGCCTATTAAGTAGTGCTAAGTTGCTTCTGTGCTGTAGCAGGCACTGATCTTCTTGTCAGAGAGGTCAGTGTTTTGAGATGTCTGGGATTGGGGTGGAGATTTTGGAGGAAGGGAGGAGAGACTTTGTGTGAGGCTGCGTGTGCAGAAGGAGGATCCCTTAGAAATACCAGTTCCATAGTTTTGTTGACAGCCCTTTCATATTTTTGGCTACCCTGCATTTGAAGGAAGGAGGAAGTTTTCATAAAATAGTGGCTGTTGTGGGTAAAGCTTCCTTCCTTACCAGCTGCTTCGTCCATGCTTTAGAATTCAGATCTTTTTTTTTTTTTTACATATTACTTAGAAGCAAGTTTTTCTTGTTTTCTTGCCTCTAAGGTTGGCTTGTATCCCAAATAAAAATCAACAAATAAGAGAAATTAAGGCGCATATATATAGATTTTTGCTTTGCAGATAAAACTGTTCAGGTTATCACTGTTTTAGACATTTAGACATTATTTTAGAAATAACAACAGAAATATCACGAAGGAGATGTGGGAAACAGCTCTCATCTTTCACAGACACAAGTCCTTAGGAATGCAGTATCACCTTTTTTCCATGAAGACCTTACATAGCTCTTTAGAAATCTTCCTCACTGCCTTTTCTATACAGCAATGATCTACTTTTTGCATTGATTGCTGCATGTTTTGTGTTTTCACAATACAGTGGAGATTACAGCTGTAGGAGTGGATTAAAGTGGCAGGCCTGGTTTTCTGTTCTGCACCCCCAACGACCTTCCCAGAAGCAGAGTCTTCACGGAAAATTGCTGTGGACCAGAATTTACAGCAGGTGGTGGGTGCTGAGCATGTGAACAGCTCACAGCGTGGTCAGAGCTTCCCAAACAGAAACAAAGCCAGGCTGCCACCTGCTTTTCCATTGTTCTTTTCAGCTGTCTCAGTCTGAGCCTGGATCATTTGTTTCCAGTGTTGTCTGACTTGCTGGCCCGTGCTCTGGTGCTGCTGAGATTTTGATCCAGGGACCCTCTCCTGCTGGCTGACCTGCGTGCATGGCAGCAGCAACCTGTGCGGATTTTGTAGGTGCTAACCAAGCCAGCCCGTTTGAAGTTCAGTAAAGCGTTTGATTCAGTACCACGTGAAAATCATTACAGTTGCTAATCCCTGCAAACTTTCACTAATCCCTTCGCTTTGCTCTGATGTAACAGATGACCTCAGCCTGGTGTGCTCGAGTCAGATGGCTGAGTTATTAAATTAAGAGCCCATCAGGTTGCAGTTAGGTACCTCAGCACCAGCAGTGCTGCCTCTGGCTTCTCCTTTTGGTGTTTCCAGTAGGTGGTACGTCGAGGCACTGGCCATGGGACAAGCTGCCTCTCATTCCTGTGACACGCAGGAAAGAAATCAACTTGTGGCTATTCTCATTGAGTGGGATCTGCGATGCCGAGCCCATTCCCCGTTAGCATGGGAACTATATTCATAAACCAAATTTTCCTTTTTCTATACAGTGTCAGTGCCGTGCTATTGTGCTGGCCAGGTGGGACAAGCCCAGATTTAGGAAGAGGGAAAGACATGATGCAGGCAGCAGCGTGGCTCCACGCAGGGCTCTCAGGGTCAGCTTTGAGCCCTGCGAAACTCCTTGCAAAATTAGTTTGTGCCTCTGCTGTACTTCCCATTTCTTCCAGCTCCAGCAGGGCTGTGCAGAGACAACCAGCTCCTGCTGGGTGTAAGGTAATAAACCCCTAGTAGGGTTTATTAGCTGGGGCTCGGTGTCTGTGCTGTCACACCATATAACTAACTGTGCTCCTGGGTGGATTCGGAGCTGGCTCAGCAGGTGTGGAAAAGTGGTAGGTGGCTGGGCCTCTGCAGAGCTGGTTAAGGCGCCTTTACATCCACAGAAGTGGCTTTCTTGCCATCCTGATGATTCTGTGATAAGGGGCATCGAGTGTGTTAGCATGGCTTGGGTTTAGAAATGGGGAGGTGAATGTCCCCGTATCCCTAGATAACACCCAGTCCATCAACTGTTTTACTGGTAATTGTCTAACTGTGTCCTGTATTAAAAAGCTCAGTGCTAAATCGATTTGCTCCTCTAGCACATGGCAAATACATGAAGGATTTTGGATTATTTTGAGATGTTTCTGCTACCACAGCCCAGATGCAGTGGAGGTCTCGTTTGGTGTAGTCTAGACTCGCGACGTTTGAGGGCTGCGGTGTACTTTCCAGCAGTTAACTTGTTTTCATCTTCTCTGCTATGTATAGTATAGACGGAGATAAAACCATATATAATTGAAAGCTGCGCGTAAATAGTTGAGTTGTGCTCAGGAAAGCTCCCTAATATTTATTTTGTATTGTAAATTGCAGAGGTTGTCATGCCTATAATTTCGGTCAAGCTGTAATTTAGGTTAGAACCACAAAAGGCAGTGAATTTTGCTAATAAGCTATTTCGGAAAGCACCGGAACTTTGTTTCGTAATAACTTCTTCTAGGGAGATGTAACATTTCCATCTGTATTGTTTCTAACCTTTGTTATAGCTAATCTGCATAGGGATATGTGTATTTTTATCTTAAATACTTAAAGGGAAGACAAGGGAATAAGTTGTCTTATTGCCTAAAGAAATTCTGTAGTTGCTAGTTAATAACAAACTAGCAGCTTAGCCACCCAAAACTAGCAACCTGCAGAGGTGAAAGCAGAACAGCCCGCTTGATCTTCTTGTGTACGTGTCCATGTACACCCTCAATCTCAGTGGTAAGTTTTAGAGCCCAGCTGTTTGGTGGGGTGGGTATTTTGCTGCCCTACTGACCTTTGAAAGCCTTCACCTTGTGCTTTGTACTCCTTGGGTTGCTGGTTAATGATCCCATCCCCTGTGAGCAGCTAGGAAGGCTCACAGCCAAGTTATATATTAAATATATTACGTTTAGTACATTTATATTTAGAGGGACAGTGGTGATGAAGGGTTAGCAAGTACGCTCGTGTTTTCAGTGGACTTATGCTGAACGCTCAGGTGAGTGATTTGGCTCATGGAGCAGCTGCACAGGATAGGGTCTGCACTGCTCGGGCATCTCAGCTGCTTGCCCATGGTTCTTGAGCCATTGTTACATATTTCCTTTGTTTTTTTCCTCAGATTCTTGAACCAGATTGTGCTGGGGTGGGAAATGTAAACGATTTGTCTATTCTAAACTACTGGGGTAACCTGCTTTCGATTCCGACAAAAGATTTTATTCTTATATTTGTAACCTCTGAAGCAATTTAGTTCAGAAAAGGTTTTACAAACTTTTAAATCAAACCTGACATGTATTTGCCTTAATTCTATTTCACAAGCTGCAGGGAGCAATGCTTTAAAGGCAGCTTATTGAAAGCACACTAATTTGACTTTTATTTTAATGGTTTTTGCTTCTGTCAAATTGGTGCAATTTAATGATGCATATTAAATGTCTTTATGTTAATATCTAAAATACTGTACTCCTATCAGTGAATTTTACTTCTGAAAAACCTGTCTTAGAAGAGTTACCCATATCACTTTGAACGTGAGCTGAGTCTCTTCACAACTCTGCTCTGAGTCTAACCTAGCTTGCAAATTTCACCCTTCGTTTAGTTTCCTGTGTTGGTGCGTTTATTTGTCGTGACTTAATTGTGCACAAACAAGGAATCAGATTCTTGGCAGCAGGTTCACTGTGCAGCCATGAGCCATTGTGTAAACACAATGAGTTGTGTGATGCCATTAGTTTCCCTGGGCACGATGCTAATCTTGCTCGCATCCACCCCAGAACAACTCTATTGAAACAACAGTGTAGGATTAAATCAGCCATACCATATATGTTTCACTCTTCTTAACTGAAACAGCTGATCATTATAGTAGTAGCTAGGGCTATTGGAGATAAATGGGTAGTATAGCTCTGAGTATGGAGAGTGGTTATTGCCTATTTTTCTGAGACTGCTGCATTTATAATCGTGGAGGTTGATAGTAGCTGTATTTCCGACACTACATACTAGGATGTATAGGTAAAATTCATTGTGTTTAGATTTTGAGGTTGTACTTTAACTCTACAGTGACACTTACTGGAGTAACTGTTTGAATCCAGTGCTGTAAATTGTTACCCGTAACAAACTTCTGCAGATTTTCTGAAAAGCAGGTGAATGTTTTACGAATAATGAAGTACAGCTTTAATACAGGTAGGGATATGGGGCACCCCGAGTACCAAGATTACAGAAATTCGGATTTAAGCCTATGTTTGCTTCCAGAATTGACATAGGCAGTGCTGTGAGGAGTGAGGTTGCAGTGTTGGGGCTTTGGGTCACAGGATTCACCTCAAACCATGCAGCAGGTGCCATTGCTTAATGCTGAGACAGTGTCTCATTGTTTTAACGTAATTAACCTCAGTGTTAATACATTTAGCTCAGTTAACTTACTTACCTTGGTAGCTAAACCTCAGCGACGAGGGGAGTGGGCTGTTAGCTTTACATAACTGGCTCCAAATAGCTGAGCACAGGCTCTCACCTCTCTCTGCTTATCAGCAGCTCAGAAATACTTGTTCTTGCCAGTTAAGATTTCCAAGATCTGTTTAACAAAGACTTTGGTATTTTGATCTACCGCTTTGTATTTTAAATGTTTCTGTGATACTGATTACCGTACAGGAGAACATTCTCGCTCATTTTGACATACGTTGGTAGTAACTACTCAATCACCTCTGGTAGTCCTTTTCTCTAGGGAAAAACCGAGATGAGATGGAACGAAGTCATCTTCATCTGCAGCATCTTCCTGGAGTACTGAGCTTTGTTTCTGTTATATCTTGGTTTTCCAAGCCTGCCAAGCACAATACAGGAAAGCTTCATGATCTTGAGATTAATGCAGAGTTGAAAGCTGCAATTTATTTACTGGTGAAATATGTTTAAGAGCCTGTTTGCACCTCGGTGTTTATTCTCTCTGCTGTGCCATTTGTTTTTGCGCATCTCACTTGTGTTCCTGTCTGCAGGGCCACACCGTGACTGGGTTACTGAGCTAGGCTGGCTTTCCCTCTGGAGCAAAGGGCATACAGACAAGCTCCCTTAAAAAGTCCAGAGCTAAGCTAGGTGGTGTTTTGCTCAGTGCTGAGGGTATTCCTCTTGTCGATAGGGATGTTCTGGTCTTTGGTTGCTTGACCTTACTCACTGTCCGCAGTGAACACACGGGAGCTTCACAGCAGTGCTGTGCTTAGGTTCTTGCACTGACAATGCAGTGGAGCAGTTTGCATTTCAATCCTCAGTTTTCCCACTACTCTTACTTGGGGACATTACAGACCACATCAGCTTTGGCTCTACAGTCGCTTCCTGCTAGTTATTAGGTGGTTTGGTGGTTTCTTTTTTTGTTTTGGTATACTGTTAGCGTATTTTATTTAGCCTTGTATTTACTGGGTTTTGTTTCCCATAGGCAGGAAGATGAGAATTTCTATTTTAGGACTTACATTGGCCTCGTGAGGCTCTGCTCTTGGTTTGCAAGCAGGCTTTGTTTCACTCTGCTGTTGCCAAACCTGCAGGTTTTCATCTCTGTCCTCGGTGTGACAGGACAATGGTGGCTATTGCTAGGTATGGTAATCCAGCCCTGAAGCAAGCAGGGCTTATTTTCAGGGATCTTCTGGTCTTGGTTTTAACCTTTTTGCTTACATGCTATCCAGCAGGAGGAGCGAATACTTCTCCTTTTGGTTTTGGTGAGATTTTGCTTTCATGGTCCGTCAGGAAGTGCAGACCTGTTATTTTCTACAGTGCAGCACTTCCAAAACGACTGGCTGGCTGGACACGAAGCCCACATTTAAAGATAGCTAATTCAAAACAGATTTCCAAGTACAGTTTGCCACCACTTCTGTTGCTCTCAAATGGTAAAAGTAGGCAATTTCTAAAAATAAATCTGTACTGTACAAATCCCATCTGCTTATGCTTGGGGCAAAGGGTTTTATTGTACATTTTGTAGAGTTTTTTTGGCTGGGGGAACTTACGGCCAACAAAAGCTGTTGGAGTTCTTTGGAATCCACAGATTTGTTGGAAAAGGTGGCTCAGCCTGTGTGTTATACTTTGATTTTCAAGAAGGCTTTGACACGGTCATAGGCCACAGTTTTTAAATAAACCACACTGGTAACCCAAAAGGGACTTTCTTTTCTAATGCCTGTATAAAGAACAGGAAGAAAAGAAGGCTGAGCATAGCCATCTTCTTCCTCCAATCTGGCATTTCTGTGTTTATCTGTTGGGACACTTCTGCTTCAAAACAAAACCTGTTCGTTAAACCACAGTAGCCAAAGACAACATGTTGTAGTAAAACTCTCACAGTCAAGTTTTCACTTGCCATTATCTGCCTGTAATACGCAGCATTATTAATTGTGTGCTGATTGCTGCGGTGTTCTGGCTTTGGAATCGTTTCGTATAGCAGAAGTTGTCAGCATGGCTGAGGTAGGTTGCAAAGCCTGACCTTTTAACCAAACACAGCTTTCTTCATGCTCTTTAGACATCATTGATTTTATAAATATGAAAACAATTCTTAAAATTTCCTACTCCTACAGAAAATATTGCTGTTTAGCTGAAGTCTGCAAGAGCTCTTGATTGACTCCCTGAAACTTGCTCTACAAAATTAATTTTGTTTTGTATCAACTGAGATGAACTGTGAGGGGATAAAAAGGAAGAATTAATAATAAGACAGTTTCCTCGGGAGTTGACATCAAATGTAAATTCAATTTCTGTACGATCACTCAAGCTATTATCGTTATGTTATCCTAAGTGCAAAGAAGAACAGACCTAGCGTAAATTAAATATTTGAACAACAGGGAAAAAAAAGTAACTGAAAAGATTCAACACCACGACAGTGCAAAGGAAATGTAATTCATTTAGGGCTAATGGCTGACTGCTTTTTTCATCCAAGGCAGTGTAGCGTTTTAGGAAGCATCTTTCCTTGTCCTAAAATCCTCAAGTCACCTTCCTGGGAAGGCAGCTGCAGAGCAGACACCTAGGTGAGGGATCAAGTGCTCGTACCTCTGCTCTAAGGAGAGCTGCAGCTTGCAGTCCGTGCTCTAAGAGTAGTGCCAACATTTTAATTTTTTTTTCATAAAATATTTTTCTGTCACTCTTACCCTGCCTTATCTTACTCTTTCCTCCCCATTCTTGTGTTCCTTCCTGAGGTATTCCACCTGAAGGGGAAGTTATTTATCAATGTCTTTCCTTTTCAACTGCATGCTCAGTAGTGAGACTTGCTCTTGGTAGGTGGGTGTGGATATATTTGGGATACTTAGAAGCTGATAAAATTAAAGGTGCTGTTCTGGACTCAGAGGTTAATCCTTCCTTTACCAGTCCCTTCTTGATGAATTCAGAATAACTGAGATACAGAGCTGTTAATGGAAAAGCATTAAGTAAAAATTTTTACTGATCTTACTATTTTTACTGAAAGTTCTGCATACTTTGAAAACTTTGTGCAATGTCCCTATTTATCAGTGCATGTCAAAGTGTGTTAAATACTGTTTAAGCTTTCCTGAAACACATGAATTTGACTATTTACACGTGATATGGGGATTCCTTTTTCCAGAAGTGGACAGTGTCTCATCAAAAAGCCTACCTACAAAGCACTTAGGCTGACGGGATCCTGCAGTTCAATTTTGCCCACAGGCCTCAGTTAATCCCTGCTGCCCCAGAGTTATTAAACGACCTAGCTTTACCTAATGAGCTCCACTGGGAGCTTTGCCTGGTGTTGCAGGGAAGACAGAACAAACAGCAGACCAAGATATTGGGATTTATTAAAGAATGAAGACATGGGAGCATTTGAGCATGCCCAGCCAGCTGCTCTCAACTTCTCTTGTTGCGGATGTTGACAAGGACCTGAGTACAAAATCCCTCACAAGCACCAGAGCCCATTTTTTGTGGAAAAATGACAACTGTTGGTTCACCTGAAGCTTATACCCATGGTATGGTTTGGCTAAAGTCATTTACCCTAGCAATAAAGTTAGTAAAATGCAGAGAAAGGGTGATGTCTTTTTTTTTTTTTTTCTCTGAAGGCCTCTTGGACTGTGAGTAATGGACTGAATGAACAAGGGGCAGGAAAATTGCATTACATTTCATTCTATGAACTCTCCACTAGGAATACGCATCAGTAGTTCATTGTCTAGCATCCTGTAATACAGGTAGACAAGTTCTAAGTCATGTGGAGATCTTGAAATATCATTATTGCTCACTTTTAAATTGATTTGGACTGCATCAATAATAAAAATATTAAAACAGAAAAACACAGCAAACACTATAGACTGAGGGAAGATGATGGATACAACACACCAGACTGAAAATGTAATTTCAACACAAAGTACAAGGATAGATTCATCTTTAAAAATCTCAGCCTGCCTGTTTAGAAGCTGAATAGCCAAAATGGAAACTTAATATTTTACCTTCCCCCCCCCCCCTCTTTTTTTTTAATCTTGGACTTTAATGATTCCTTTCAGATTTCTAACACTAATAAGAAAAAACAAATTTGAGTAGTAACAGATGGACTAAGATCTCAGAGTAGGGACTGAGCTGGAAGAACCAGTGCAGTGAGGAGTGGTTCCTCCACACTCAAACCACCAGGTTTTGCTCTTCCACAACTGCTGGACAGTGTTCTCTACTATTCTTTTAAACCTCTGGGAGAAGAAATGTGAGCCATAGAGATGAAAATTAATTTTACTGCCTCGAATTACGTTTTTAAAAATACTAATGAAAGCCTTTTTCTTTCCCGAAGCCTTTTCTTACCCTTATGAATCTCCACTGCTCACCAGACGTCCACACATTTCTGTGCAAAGCATTTGTTCCTGCCTGCCTGGAGCAAGTTCATGTGATTCATCCTTGCCGAAACCTCTGTGAGAAGGTGTATTCTGACTGCAAGCCGTTGATTGACACTTTTGGAATCGCATGGCCTGAAGAGCTGGAATGTAACAGGTGGGGTATTTTTCACGTGATCAGTAGTAGAGGTGATATTTTTCAGATGTACTCAGACCAAGCTGAAAATTGGAGACAGGATGTTAAAAATTCATAGGACTATTCTTATATGTTACTTTTTTCATTATTAAAATGGACACATATATTAAAATTAGTACATTATTAAAAATTAAAATGATTAAAATTATTAAATTTAAAATTATAAGTGTTGCAGCACAGATGTCACTCTGCTTTCTGATCTCTATACTAGGGATAATAACAATACGGGGTTTTTATAAATAATTGTTCATAAAATAAAAGTATCTAAAATATTCTTTAGTTGAGTGCACACCCAGCATTAAATAGTAGAAGCCTTACCTTATTTCTAATGACTTGCATGTGCAAATTCAGTCTTGTATTACTTTTCCTGTACTGCATGGCAGAATTCTCATTTCCAGTGCTTGCACCTTTTTCTCACAGTTGTTCAGGTCTTTGTTCCAGAGAAAGGACAGCTTATATTACATTGGGGAAAAAGAGAGCCATTATATATAAAATGGGAACGACTTAAACAACTCTGGTTTAATCATTTTGAGATTCTGACCTTCAACTGGAGATACTTATAAACGTTTAATGCCAAGTGTTCTTAACCGCATCAGGGCAAAAATACGAGAGAGGAGCAAGGAGTGGAAACTCAACAGGTCGTGTTTCTAGCCCCCATGCAGTTGCTGATCCATGACAGCGCTGAGGCAGAGCTGGGCCAGTAGTCCTGTGCTATGCTTCTTGGTAGAAATCCATATTGGAATGAATATGACAGATATATGGCATTAATTCTATTTCCCTTTTTTTCTGCACAAAAATTGAGACTTGTGCACCGAAAGTCTTCCAGAACTGGTTTGAAAAATTAGGAAAATTACAAGCTAATCCAATGATTCAATATATATTCCAAATGACATTTCAAATCAAATTCCATTTCTTGCGGGAGTCATTGCAGCTTTAAAATATTATATTACTGCTAGCATTTACTGAAAATGGCCCCACATTGTTCATGTGGGAAATCTTGTCTGCCCAGTTGATGACACAGGGAAGGCCAAGTAACGCAGGATATTCTGAAAACAGCTGAAGCGATGAGGATGGGCTTCAAATTCAGTTGCAGTTCTGAGATTCACACTCATATTCTTACAAACATGCATAGTGCCTGTTAAGACATGGGTGAATAAAGTTTGTACTGTTCTGATGTTCATACTGGTCTGGCCCACAGTTAATGAAAGAATCTGCTTTGGCAACAGTTTTCTTAATTATTAGTCTGGCTTTATTTGGCCAGCATGATAATGCAGAGAAACAAAGAACTTAAGGCTTTTTAGCTCAAGCTGAGCTTCCAAATTGACATGGAGGGGAAAAAGTAGTGTTACATGTAAGGTCAGTACATTCCTTGCAGACATGTCCCTACAATAGCATTTGACAAAGAATGTTTGGGGATAGCAGAATCTCGCTTTAAAAGCTAGCATTCAAAACTTGTTATTTTTAAATATGTGCCTAAACTCAGAATGTATATTAACATAAATCCCATTTTGAATAAATGCTTACCTGAGTTATACTTGAATAATCGAAGATCTGTCCAACATTGCTAATCCTATATTAATCATAAAAAAAACCCTCATGTTTTGTCCAATTAAATCTTTGAATGAATGAGTCTTAAGCAACTTCTGAATGAACTTTTAAAACACCGATTTTTTTGCAATGCTTATGTTTTTAGCTTTGTCTTTTTATTGCTGTTGACAATGGAATATTATAACACAAAATCATAATCATCCCCACCACACACTAGTAATCAGTTAATTCTATATACTGTGAGCAGAGTGTTCCTTGACTGAAGCTTGCATTTTGACAAGATCATGGCAGGGGGCTGGAATCAGATGATCTTTAAGGTCCCTTCCAACCCAAAACATTCTGTGATTCTATGCTTTTTGTTTTTTGTTTTTTAAAAAACAAAAACCAACACTGAGGTTTTTCATATAATGTACGTCTTACATAATCTATAAAATTTCGTAGTGCTTAGAATTAGATTTTTCCACATTTTTTTTTCATTAAGAAATAATGTAGTTGATAATGAGGGGTATTAAGATATTTCCTCTTCTGTTAATTTATCTAGACTAGTCAATTGTGACGAGACTGCTCCTGCCACTGCTCCTGTAACCACGAATGCACATGGAACTCAGAAGACCCCGGGACAGACACGAAGGGATTATGGATTCTGGTGTCCCCGACACCTGCACACTTCCAATGGACAAGGCTACAAGTTTCTAGGCATCGATCAGTGTGCTCCCCCGTGTCCCAATATGTACTTCAAAAATTACGAGTTGGATGTTGCAAAAAGCTTCATTGGAATAGTTTCAATCTTTTGTCTTTGTGCTACGCTTTTCACGTTCCTGACTTTTTTGATTGATGTTAAAAGGTTTAGGTACCCAGAGAGGCCGATCATTTATTACTCGGTCTGTTACAGCATAGTGTCTCTAATGTACTTCATTGGATTTCTGCTTGGGAATAGAACTGCCTGTAACAAGGCAGACGATAAGCTAGAAATTGGGGAAACAGTTGTTCTTGGCTCCCAAAACAAAGCCTGCACCGTCCTTTTCATGGTTTTGTACTTCTTCACTATGGCAGGAACCATTTGGTGGGTGATTCTCACCATCACCTGGTTCCTCGCAGCAGGAAGAAAATGGAGCTGCGAAGCTATCGCGCAGAAGGCTATGTGGTTCCATGCCGTGGCGTGGGGAATACCCGGCTTTCTAACCATTATGCTTCTTGCCATGAACAAAGTCGAAGGGGACAATATCAGTGGAGTTTGCTTTGTGGGTCTCTACGATGTGGATGCCTCTCTGTACTTTGTGCTTTTGCCGTTATGCCTTTGTGTTTTTTTCGGTCTCTCTCTTCTTTTAGCCGGTATTATCTCTTTAAATCACGTGCGGCAAGTCATCCAGCACGATGGCAGAAACCAAGAGAAGCTGAAGAAGTTCATGATTCGAATTGGAGTTTTTAGTGGCTTGTACTTGGTGCCGCTTGTGTCACTTCTCGGGTGCTATGTCTATGAGCTGGTGAACCGCAAGACCTGGGAAACCACCTGGGTGTTCGACCACTGTGACCAGTACCACATTCCTTGTCCGTATCAGGCAAGTAGCAGTTTCCTTTCTACATAATACTGATAAGTTAATTAGCAAAAACCCATATACGTTGCTATATCTTGTGGTGTAGTTTAATAAAATTATTTTCATGGTAAGTAAACAGTTCAAGAACATGCAATGATTGGTTGCTTTTTAAGTTAAAATTGGTGGTATCATCCTTCTCCTTTGAAATTTTCTTCTAAACAAATTGATTTCACTCAGCAATTCCAACTCACAGCTGTAATGGGATTACTTGAACTTCATGCCATGAGTAATGCTAGGGGCAGGGATTGTTTTTCACAATCTCTTCCTAAAAGCAGTCGACCTGTATTTGGATGCATAGTTCTGTATTTCAATACCTAAGGTGAATTCACATCAATTTCAATTCAAGTTGAAAAAATGGATCTTGAAAATTGAATCTAAATTGGCTTTAAATTGTTGTTTATAACCACAGCTTTAAAATCATTTTCATCTTTTTTTTTTTGTTGAAGTATAGAACTATAAAGCACTTAACTACAAAACAAATTTCCAGTATATTTTTTCCATGATAGCTGTCACTTCCAGGCTAATTTTCAATAATGTGAAGAAATCTTTTAAAAAATAAAAATGCTTTAAATTGCAGAGATGTTCACATTTTACTTTTTTTTTTTTTTTTTAAACAAAACTTCCATGGAAAGGCTTTTAAAGTAAGTAAGGCTGTCCTGTAGCCAGTACTCTGAATCTTATGTAAATCTCTTAAATCTCTTTCAATACATAAAATTCTCTGCAATTTTAAGTAATTTGTGGCTTGTGTCATTCCATTTAAGAACAAATATAGAAGGATAAACCATCACTAAGACAACTGCAAGTTTCTCATGTTATCTTTCATTGTTTTGTACATACCATCTGTGTTTTTACTGCAATAACCTGTCATCAAAAAGAGGAATATAAACACAAGCATTATGGGGGGAAAAAATGGCTTGATCCTTCCATGTTTGTAAGCATCCTCTATATCCTTTGTATTGAACTTGGTGTAAACTGAACATCAGAGCTCACAGGCTTCTTGGCTATTTTTTTGCTTCCATTAACGTTTCATTAACAAGTGCACTTTTGCATTGAGCTTCATTTCAACTTAGATGGCTCAAATTAAGCAAGGTTGAAAGTAAGGCGTTTCACTTTACCAACAAACAAACAAAACCAATTTGTTTTGTAGTGCTTAGATATACAATCTTAGCATAATAAGGCACAAAGCACCTGTATCCTCAGTCTTTAACCTATTGGAAAGAGTAAATAGCAACAGCAAGTTTACACAAAGATGTACTTACTGAGCTCTGTCCATATGATAAACAGCGTGTGCTCTTAGAGCTATTAAAGCAGCTTCAAATGGTGTGCTTGGCCGTGGCTTCCCTGAGCCATGATACATTGATCAGAACAGAACAAAATAAAAACAAACTCCAGCCTAAGTAGCTAAGGCTACGTGACTGACAAAAACGCTGATTTTTGTAGATAGGATTGGCAGGTAAGCCAGGTAACATAAATTAAATTTGCAACCTGGGAGGAGGAGATAGTCTGTTACGGAGTTAAATAGCTCGGCTCTTATGATCCTGTTCTGCAAATAGGTGGATTAATTTTGCAATAAACAGAAAGCAGCTATGTTGTTCCCTGCAGCTCCCTGTCTAATCTGATTAACTCACAGCTCATCCACCCGCTGTTTCTTTTAAGCTGAAGGGATGAATCTCATCTGTACAAACCATCTCTGAAGAACATGGCTACAAAAACTATTACCCCTAAAATTACCTTTCCTGTCAATTTAAAAGAAAAATATTTCCTTCTAACTAATCTCCTCTCTGTGTATCCAGCTGTAGCCTGTAAGCAGACATTAACCAGATCCGACTTGACTGTACATGTCTTGCATTTGTCCACAGTACAAGCCTCAGCAAAGAAGAGCAGCCATGAGGAGAAAGTCTCTCTTTTACATAATTTTGTTTGGTTTTCTGTATTCAAAAAATAACAAGTATGTCTTCTCTGTATTTATTAAACCTTGTTATCTTCTAGGCAAAGGCACTGGCAAGACCAGAAATATTTCTGTTTCTGATGAAATATTTGCTGACACTAATTGTTGGCATATCTCCAGTCTTCTGGGTGGGAAGTAAAAAGACCTGCTCGGAATGGGCCAATTTCTTCAACAGAAACCGCAAAAGAGAGTAAGAGCAATTTTTATTCTTGTTTTTCAAGTGTTTACTTAAAAAAAAAAAAAAAATATATATATATATATATATTGGATTTCAGACTTTTCATAAATGTGTCTCAGGTAATCAAAACGTTGTCCTTGGGCGCTTTTTATCTCCTGAAGTTTGAATGCTGCATATGGGCACCAGCAAAAAGTTCCACTGAGGTCTGTGGAAGGTTTCCATACACAGAGACCTGACTGCATTCTCAGAAGACAAAAAAAATATTCTCCTCTGCTTATTTATTCTCTTCATAGAGCTGTAGACATATTGTTTTATTTAGCATTGGATAATCTCTGGTTTCCAGTCAAATCAGGGAAGATAACTTTAGCCATCAACTCAGATCTTTTCATGTGTTCAGACTTTATTTGGCACAGCACTCAGCTATGTTTACTATCGTGGAATAACAACATCCTCTGCTTTTCTCGTCTGTCAAGCTTGTCTTATTTGGAAATTAATCTTAATTGTCCCATCCTTAGCTAGGCTTTATTATATAAAGTTACTGTCCCTTATTTTTATTCTGAGACACAGAGTAAATCAGGTTAATTACTTAATTTTAGTAAATGCATATCTATGATTTTAAACGGGTTACAAATGTCAACTCCATTTTTCATAACTGTCGTTTTTCTTTTCCTTTTTATTCCTTCATTGGATAAGCTTGGATCCTTCAGAAGGATATTAATCCTTCTGAGATTATCTGTGTTACTCATATATTATAATGTATTTTAAGATCTTTTTATTTCTTTGAGTTTCCCTTTATGCAGTCCTTAAGCTCCTTTTATTTTACATCTGCATTCCATGATGGTGAGCTTATAGCTTCCTTTCCCTCTCCTCTCTTTTTCCATTTCCTGTAGGATTTTTCTTGCATTTCAGATGTTAACTGCTTTCAGCTATAAGAATTTTAAAATAATGAAGTCATTTTTACAACGCTTAGCGTTTTTTTCACTCGAACAAGGTTTACATTACATAAAGTTAATTTGGTAATACAGCTGCTTATGAGCTAATCCTGCTTTCCTCTCTTAGATGATTAAACTACTGAAGTCATTGGACCTACTTGCAGAAGTAAGGAATGTAGAAATCGGCTTTATTTAATTGTTCCATGGGCATAATTGCTTTGAAGCCATTACAATCAGTTTTTTTTCCCCTCTTTTTATATATAATTGTTTTCTACATGTTCATTAACATCCAGCTCAGATTACATCATTGTTTGCTCTTCATTTTATGTTTTTGTGTACCAAGCTGTAATGCATTGTATCTGAGGTTATCCTCGTCATTCAGTTATATGCTTGTATCTTCTTTCAGTCCAATCAGGGAGAGTCGAAGAGTACTGCAAGAATCGTGCGAATTTTTCTTGAGGCACAACTCCAAAGTTAAACACAAAAAGAAGCACTACAAATCAAGTTCGCACAGATTGAAAGTAATTTCAAAGTCAATGGGGACTAGCACAGGTGGCACAACAAATCATGGAACTTCTGCAGTAGCGATCACTAGTCACGATTACTTAAGCCAAGAAACTGTTGCAGAAATTAAAACATCTCCGGAGACATCTGAGAAAGAGGCAGATGGAACATCAGCCCAAAAAGTCGAGGAAGGTGAAAACAGTGGAAATCAAATGTTGTGTGGTTCCAAACTGACCGTGGATCAGGTGGAAAAAAGAAACAAAGCAGATAGCACGTGTGATATGAGTAGCTTGTCTGGGAGTGTGAAGAGAATAGGTGAAGGAAGGTAAGATTCCGTAACTCAGTTTTTTACTTCTTTACATATATTACTACTATTTCTGTTTTTTCTCTCTGATGAATCAGTATACAGTTCACTGTCAGTAGCTGTCAGGAATACTGTAATTCTTGTAAACTTAGGGCCGTGTATCTGTATCTTACAGTACGATATGGGCTATTGTATTGGCTTTGGGATTCTTTTTCCATTTAAGTGTTTGAGTGCTGGAACTTCAGCTTCAAGGATATTTGTGTGTTGTTGAGATGTGACCCTGAATAAATCTGTGGCTGCAATACAATCCTTTTGAAAGGCGATGAGTCTGAAAAAACAAAAGCTTGAAGTATACAAAACTGTGCTGCGTTCTCTTGAAAGGAAAATAGCTTAAGATACATCTTAAGTTTGTTGCTTAAAAAAGAAAGTTTTTCCGGTCTAATGAATTTTGCTTAAAATTGACTTGCTGTGTTTTATTTCTCATTACTTCCAGAGTAACTCCTAAAAATGATTTTATTGAATCTCCTGCATTACAAAGGAGCAGTTCCCAGATACCTGATGTCTCACAGTCAGGCTCCATATCACTACTTGTCTACTCGGCTTCAGACACCAGAAAAGAGTTGGATTCAGGAACCAGTTCAAACCCTTGAAAGACTGATTTTTATTTGAACACTTTCAATTAATAAAACTGTTATGGGTTCTGTAACACTGGAAATAACAGATATTCTGTGCCTTATTAAAAATCAGACACATCTTGTTTTGCACTTATAAAAATGTAAGTTTTGTAGTGGGGACAACTGGCAATAATGTACTGTATTCATACCCATCCAGGAATAATGGAAATGAAAGTTCTATAGGATATAGCTGGATTGACTAGCAATAATTTAAGAAAGATGAAAAATATTATTCCCAATATAAAGAACTCTTTTTGTAGAAGAACTGTATTGAAATAATCCATAGAAAGCACTGTTACTTTTCAAGACATAAAAGTTCCATCTGCATATTCAATATTTTTCAGCTTTTTACTTGTTTTGGATTTTTTTCTTTTTTATTATCTATTAAACAACATTATCACTTAAAAATAAGAGATGCATAAACTTTATAAATTGTCACGATGTGTCATTTATAGCACTGTTTTATGGTAGTTTCTACACTGAATATGAAAGGGAATCTGGAATCATAGTGATTTATTTTGTACATAAAAAATGAATTATGTAAATAACTGCATAAGGTCAATATTTAGAACTACTGTTTTGTATTGTATAAACTGGATAAAGTTAATGCTTCCATTAGATACTACTGAGGTCAACAGTTTTATGATGATCAGGCAATTTCATGTAGTTCACAGTAAAGCAGATTTTATCTTTATACAAAACACACACCATACACTACACATCTGGGGCAAGACTGGTCAGCCATCTGGGCATCTTGTACAGGGGTAGTACATGAGATACAGCTGTACATCAGAAAAATGCTTCGAGCCCCTCCTGGTATGGTGTTCCAGTGCATCGTGCCAAGCAGGGAGATACTTCAGATCCTCTATCCAGGAAGACAGAATCTGAAGTATGTTTGTTGTGTGTTTTTTTTTGTTGTTTTTTACTGAGCTGCAGTGAAAGCGTATGCTTCCTTTTGTTTCTATGCAAGTAACTTGAACTCTTTTTTAAAATCTGTAGAGAAACCTTGCAGAAAATAAACTGTGGTGCAGATAAACTAAGATGCAAGCTTGTTTAACAGTACATTTTACATAAAACAAGACCTTAATAACTTTTCTACAAAGTTTAATTTTCTATATGCTACAGCAATATATTTTCTTTAACTCAAGAAGGCCTTAATACAGATAGCCTTTCTTATGATACTTTCTTATGATAGAACGGTGCTCCAGAGCAAGTAATACTGATGTGCGTAAGCGTTTCATCATTCATCTCTAAAGGAATCCTGGCTCCAGTGAAGTCAATGTCATTTATTACTTGAGGTGATTTGGAGCCAGGGTTTCTAAACTGAAATTTCACTGCATTTTGTCAGGCTGTTCAGCATCATCTCTTTGATTACTAAGAGGAACATTGCTCTTAAATTGTTATCTTTATTTTGTTATTGTGTGGAGGATCTGTGTTCCAGTTCGTGCAGCACTCATGCTGATGCTTTGAACAATCGAGCAAAATTGCATGGCACAAAGGTCATGTAAGTACTGAGTCAATGGCAAATGCTGTTCTGATAAACCAGAGTTACTTGTTTTATTGATCATGCATGGAAAATTGAATGTATTTACCTTTATATTGTCATGTGCATTTTCGTATTTGTAATTTATTGCCTTAAACAGGATGTGCTATTGCTTTCATCATTTTCCCCATTGAAAGTATCTAATATTCTTGCTGCTCAGAAAGGCAGTGAGAAAAACCTGTGAAAATGCACACTAAGTACCCTTCCTTCTTTTAGTTACATTTGTAAACGGGTAACTTTATACACATTCAGTAGTTTTGTTATTACTGTCTTTGTTAGTAATAAAAATACTGTTGTATAGTAAAAAGTTTGAGTTGGTATTTCTTTTTAGCTGGATTCAGTGTGTTTATTTCTCTGTTACTGTGGCGTTTCTGCACCTAAGACTCCTTAATGCATTTTTACTTAGAGCTCTATGAGGTAATAATTATTGCAATGCTTTCATCCCTCCTGTATGAGAACCAAGACAGAGAACAATGGTGGGAATTGTTCAGATGAACACGGAAGGTTATGAAAGAGTGAGAAACTGAATTAGCTCTTTCATCTTAGCATTTACAGCATTCTTTCTTTCATGACCTCTAGCTAAAGACCTCCTTTAGATTATATAGAATGTCTATTTCCACAATATGCTCTTGCTACGACCTTCTTAAATATTTTACTTCCTTTTTTAGGCAGTTTAGGAAAAAGGTCAACTTCTGGACACTGTTCTGAAAAGATGAGTACGAAGTAATGTTGAAGTAACAGCAATACTTTTGGGGACTTAAAACTATATGAACTTTCAAAGAACTGCAAAATACTGACTAAACAGTCATTCGTTTCAAGTGAAATACATCAGTGGTAGAATTAGACTGCAGTACTGTGCCATAAATAACTAACAGTGTGAGTTCCCAAGGTGAACTTCATAGTTAGAGATGGTGATCTCTGGATGTTTTAACCTTGAAACACCAAAGTAGGAGCTGGAAAATTCAACAGCTATTTGAATGCCTACAGCAATGATGGTGGGTGGAAAATTGAAAGGAAACAGGTGCAGAGATGAGCCATGATCTAGAAGATTGCCTTACAGTGATGGACTATAAAGAAGCTCTTAAGTGTTGTTTGCCTGATGAAAGGTGTTTTGGTTATTTGCTCTCATGTTACCTAACCAACATTATCATGACTGAGTGTTCTAAAACTTGAAAATAGGTAATTCATATTAAGGGACCTTTTTTTAAAACTACAAATAAATTTTTATTGGAGCATCTCTAATAACTCAAGTCATTAAAGGCTCTGTAACTCCAATAATTGAAAATACTGATTAAGCCAGTGCTAGTCTAGTTCTCTGCCTTTCTGGAAAGCTGGAATCGAGGATAATGACAACCTCTCTAAGCCTTAAAAACATGTGTACCAAATGGTCTTTTACCTCTCTTCTTTCTCTTAATGGATCTGTTTTAATTTACTTTGAAATGTGCGTTACACCAAGCTTTCACGTCCCAAGATAAATTTAACATACAAAATTGTTTTGTGATATAAACAGTACCTGAACTTACCAATACAGTGATATTCTTTCTTTAAATATCTTTGGCTAATCTTTTCCTGAAACTTGGGATAAAGTTTACATAGAGCACAAAATAAAGCTATGCACATATTTAGAAAAAAAAATGTTGGAAGTTTCTGAAAACTGAACTGGGGTATGGACAAAGTGGTTGCTACTGCATTCCCGTTCCTATTAGTAACAGCTGAACTGTGGTACTAGCAGGTAACAAGAAAACATTTGCAGTATTTAAAATCTCTTAAAATCCTTTCACTATTTTAAACTTCCAAAAACCAATTCAGATATGGAGCAGTAACAAGTTAATGCAACATACTTTTTGTCTGACAATTGTTCAACTGATTTGTGAAGAACTGCAGGTCTTTTTTATTTTACCAGATAAAGAATGCACTTGGTTTGAAGACAGTCATTGAATTTCAGAAGCTATAAATAAATAAATAAGAAAAGTTGAACTGCTTTAATAAAAAATAAGTTTAATATTCCACAAAGCATGGAAAAAATTCAGTAGCTGGGGAGGATGCGGAATCGTTTGCCTTTGAAGTTTGACCACCCAGGTTCAAGATGCAATTTCAGAAAGCTACACCTAGGCAGGGAACTGCTGCAGCCCTGCACTGATGCTGACTACTTGCTGAATAGGTCTTTGAAGGTATCTGACCGCTCTGGCTGTGTTTACGGGTAAAGATCTCTGCCAGTGTTAACCTCTGGTATTTGCAAAAATTCAGATGGCTGGCACCAGAGGTATTTTAAAGTCTCATGGGAATAAATGTTATTTCCTGTGTTTCACTCTTTTTGTGCTTATTCTTTCACTCTTATTTTTGTTCCGTATGGTACTTACACTTTTTTTAATAGACAAAAATTTAAGCATAATTAAAAAAAAGAAAGAAGAATTGGGTAACCTCTACCACACCTTCATGAGCTGTCTGCTTTGTGTCTCTGCAAGTGGAGCTAGGTACCTTTCTGATGTACATCTATCAAATCTGCTTCTGTATAATAGCCGGATTTTGCTCCCAATTAAAAAGTATTTGAATGCAAAGTGTAATTAAAAGATTAAAAACATGCTAGGACATTTATATCTGAATTCTTTGCTAATGTTATTCCTGTATTTCAACTTAGTTCATCAAAAGTAAATTTAAAATAAAAGTTTGTTTTATTTCAGGTCTTGCTGGTTAAAATAAACTAATGACAAACATGAGCTATCTTTACACCCACAACACTTTCCCTTCGTTAAATGGCTCACAGGTGGTTTCCCAGCACTAACAGAAACTGGAAAGGAAGATGTGACTGAAGTGAAGAACCATTTCTACAAGAAGAGCAGAGTGGAAAAAAATCACTTTTTGTGAAATGGAAGTGTTAAGTTTGTGAGTTACAGAGATGACGGTGGGATTGTTAATGGCCGCCAAAAGGAGCTTAACAGCAAAAAATATGTTCTGGGTTGGTCGTGTATTCAGGATGAACAAAGCTCCCCTTTTTTTTTTTTATGAAGTTGTTAGGCATCCCACTTTATCTTCCTAGTGCTCTGCCTGATCATATAAAACTGGATCTGCCAGATGAAGTCTTTGAGAAAATTAATACTAAATTGTTTAATTAGTTGATGTCTTAAGCTACCTGGGAAGCTGCATTATCCCCAGGCCTAACTCTAGTAGTATCATACCTACTATCAGAGAGTACGTGCCAGTCTTGAATGACCCAGACAAACACGGAGGATTCGAGGATGCTGAAGCAGGTGGAAACGTTCCTTGGCTATGGGTTTGGGTCACTGATGTTGCCTCTCTTGGACTTGCTGTGTTTCCAGGTTCCTACGTGCAGGGCTGCAACCTGGACTTCCAGCTGAAGAGATTAACAATCCAAGAGGGTATCATTAATGAAATGTGAAGACATGTCACTGAAATGCCAGTGAGTGGATGTGATGCAAATGCATCAGGCTGGTTCAAGGCGGGACTCACCTTGGAAATTACTCAAAGCTGTTTTTCCTAAAATGTGATTTCAGTAGAGAAGATCGTCATAAGAACAGACACTGAGAGAAGCTGCTAATTGGGATGAGGTTTCCTAGGGAGAGAAGGAGAAAGTCACCAAGCCAGCAGGACAAAACAAGGAAGGACAAGCAATGAAAAAAACAAGGGAGAACTTTGTCTTTTAAAATAATATAACCTCAACAGCATTAGATATATTCAGGGCACACATACTGAAAGTTTCTGTACTTGACAATGGGAAACTGTCTCACTCATTTGTGACATGTAGCTTTGTAATCAGCCAAGAGGTGTTGCAATTACAGCAAAGTTACAAGGACAGAAGCACAGAAACCACACAAGAAGCAAAGTTATGCCACAGAGAAGCATAGTTAGATGAGCACCCCTTGCAAAAAAACATAAATCAAAGAAGGACTTGAAAATACATTTTATTCACAGGAATTTGTTAGGTCTTCCACTGTTGTGGCCAGAACACAATTTCATCTCCCTGTGAGACAGTGATTCAGCGTTGTGCTTGACCATTTCCAGCGCCATTTCACTAGTGCAATTAAGATGAAAGTCAACTGAGACTTGCAGTTTAGCATATGCAACAATTTTAATGCAAGATTTTATCTGTTAAAGTATCCGTGGAGCTAGCTATGGGACTCTGCTCATGGGAGGTTCAGGTTGAAAATTAGGAGACATTCCTTCTCAGAAAGAGCAGTCAGGCACTGGAATGGGTTGCCCAGGGAGGTGGTGGAGTCACCATCCCTGGGGGTGCTCAAGGAGAGGTTGGACGTGGTGCTTGGGGACGCGGTTCAGTGGGTGACATTGGTGGTAGGGAGGTGGTTGGACCAGATGATCTTGGAGGTCTCTTCCAACCCTAATGATTCTGATTCTATGGTGAAAATCTCTCACTATGCCTGCCCCAGCAGCCCCCGTAACTCCATATCCTGTTGGGTCCATCAGTGGGCAGACGAGGTAGGTGCTGCCCAGCATGCCCACAGCCTGCAGTGAGCTGCGGTGTGTTGTTGCTGAGGCCAGGCTGCCTGGGGACGGTGTGGATGTGAGAAGCCAGGCCTCAGGAATGCCACGGGCTCCACCACCACGCTCATCGGGCAGAGCCAGGGCAGCCCCCCCATGTTCAGAGCTGTCACTGCTGAGCTGTAGCACTGCCCCCTGGCCTATGTTGTTTTGTGAAATACTTGAGTGTCCTGGACCAATTCATTTGTTTCTGTGGCTTCATCTTCTTCCATCCCCAGTCTTGGTGGGCAGTTTTGCAGTGGGGCCTTCAGACTCCTTCAGAGTCAGAAAGCTTCACCCAGTGAGCAAGTGGAAACAAGTCTTTGTATGGGCTTTTCATCATAATGTTTATATGATGGATAAGTTTGGATGGCCTGATTTATCCTTTATCAGCGAGGCACTCAGTTCTCCCTGGGAGATCAGTTGAAGTTTATCTATTTCTGTCTGACAATGTATTTAGTTTAATACATTCAATGCTTAAATTATTACTATAAAAGTAACAGCTAGAGGGAAAAGCAAACGTAAATCAGTTGGCTACTTGGAGGAAAAAAAAAAATTGATCTGCTAATAGCTCCAGCAGTTTCCCAAAGGACAAGCTTTCTGTAAGACATGCTCTGATATCTGACATATGTCCCGCTCTTCTTGGTGAAAGTATTAAAGGTTTATCTTGATAGAAAACTTAATTAATCTGAGTAGTAGAGAGTAAAGAGTAGTAATCTGTGTAGTAAAGAGCAAATCATCTCTCTAGCATTTTCTATTGTGCAAGAATACAGTATTTCTTATGTGAAATAAGTGTTTATTCAGAAGACTGATCCAAGTGAAGAATGAATGACTAACTAACTGCATGATTTTTATCTCACACTCAAAAAATTCCTTCCTCCTGTATATGGACATGGGATTTTCCTTCAGTGGGCAAACCTCTTAAAGGTTAGTGTATGCTTTCATGACAGTTACTTGCCTCTTGTTTTGATGAATGCTGTCATTTTGCTCAAACATCTGCCTTCTTCTTTTTGGTTGTTAATCGGATGATCAATTTATTTTATTTTATTTTATTTTATTTTATTTTATTTTATTTTATTTTATTTTATTTTATTTTATTTTATTTTATTTTATTTTATTTTATTTTATTTTATTTTATTTTATTTTCATAGTGAAATGTTAGCATAATTTGACTTTTACCTGGAGGTAGGGAATCCCAGAAAGTAAAATATTGATGTGACTTACACTTTTAAGCTTTTTGCAGAGACTGAACTAGGACATTACTGAGTATTATAATCCAATAATAAAAAAAAAATAATAAAAAAACTTCCTCAAATAATTTTTTAAGATTCCAGTGTTAATATGCATACCTGTAAAGTACTACTGTGACTACAATGCCACACTCACTGCATTTATTCAGAAGCTACTTGAAGATTTTTTAAATAAGCATATCTGTGCTAGTAAAAGAACAAAGTAGAGGGGAAGGAGTTTTGGATTATGGTGAAGTATTAAACACACTATATAAATAAAATGTATAAATTAAAAGGTGTTAAAAGGGATCGAGGAACTGATCCCATTGATTTTATGCAGTTCCAAAGTTGTGTGGGTTTTTTGGTAGAATATGAGATATGTATTTCTTAGACCTGCCATAATTTTTCCTGAGAGCTCTTACTTTGGCTTTCTGCAGCAGCACAGATGGCTCTTTGTTTCCTCCATCAGACAGCCAGGCTGCACAGAGCCACTCGAGGAATACAGCAGCCTTCTCTGAGCTCAGCCTCTCATGCTGCCTTCCAGCTTTCCCCAAAATATCCGTAAGAAAGTTAACAAGAGCTAAATTATGAACTCCGCAATTAAAGGCACCAAAGGTAGATCAGCAAAGGTACTGGGTGTTGCAGTGGTGAGCACAGCACTGTTAACCCCGTGTGCTTTGCTGCTGAGCCCATGACACACACAAGCTCCCCACAGCAGCACGCAGCCAGGACTGCCACTCAGCGCCAGAATCCCCAGGCACAGCAGAGCGGGGACACTTAGGAAGCAGTAAGAGTTAAAGGCAGATGAAAGGTCCAGGACTTGGCACTTCCCACACTGGGCCCCTTTTGGCTCCAGATCCTCATCATTGAATTAATATTTAGACACCTAAGCCTGGCTTTCCTGGTTGTGAAAAGCCAGAAGTAACGTAGTTCCTATCTGAGAAGAAACCATGTCTGAATGATAAAGCTTCTCCTCCCTGTGTAAGGAGGTGATCTGTTCTTCCAAATCTGTTTGGGGCTCTTCCACCAGATTTGGGTTTATTTCACCAGACTTGGAACCTGGTCTGTCAGTCCCAACCTCTGCACTAGCCATAGGCAATGGGTTTCCATTAGAAAATGCTCTTATTTTTTCCTACTGCAGTTGCAGTTGAAGAGGAATGAATGAGCGCCATTTATTTACTGGTTCAATAAAATAAATAAATAAATAAATAAAAATCATGACTAACAGTATTTATAAAGTCAAAGAGTGTGCAAGAAAAGCAGAGCCCCAGCAACACAATGGGCAGGCCCTTGAATTTAAGCCTTTTATAGGTGGGGTGAGTGGAAACACTGGTGTGTATGAGCACATCTTTCTCTCCAAACTCTGTGGCTGTTTTTTGGGGTGCTGAGAGGCTATGAGAGGAGGGGAAAACAGTGCCAGTTGCAGCAGGGAGACTGCACGCATGGCACCAACCTAGTGTCGTGAGCATCTGCTACGTGCCGTGCACCAACAGTGTCACAGTGAGCACACCTGGGTTGTACAGCCTGCTTGTGTAGAAGATTTTAGTGATATTTAAATAGTGGATGCATGTATCTCCATTGGCAAGACTGCATATAAAAAATAAATGCTCCATATGGCTAAATAGGTAAGATGAAGGAATCACTGGTTGACACAAGATGGATCCTTGCTTAAAGATGGTCAGGCAAGTTTAATTACAACAGCCCCAGTTGCCCTGGAAATATCTAAGGCAAAGCAGATCAGTATTACTGATTCAATTTGAGGTTTTCTCCAACATTCAGGGAAATTCACAAATTTCGCATTTGAAAGCTTCTAGCCTAGACCTAAACTCTAAGGGTGAGCAAACCTAGCTGGGAAAATGCATACAGATGCATGTGCACATTTTGATACCTAAAATAATAAGCATGGTATTATGAAGGTCTGCAGCACTGCTGTGCTGCGCACTTCATCTGTAGCACACCTCATGAAGAAATACCCTCGGTGATACAAAAGTTCAGCAGTCTGGGAAGGGTCCGTGCTGATGCTGGGGATCCCCAGACACCTGGGCAATGATGCCCCGCTTGTGCAAACAGGTGAGTTGCAGAACAGTCACACGTTACCACCTTCACAGCAGCGCCACCGACCTGGCAAACCGAAGGTTTACCAGCAGTGTCCTGCCGTTGCGCAAGAAATGTTCTGCACGTGCATGTTCATGGTTATTCACTGGGGCTGTTGCTGTAATTAAGCACGTACATCATTCCTTAAATCTTCCCACCTGGCTTAGGGCAGCATTGTGATTGAGGGTGTACCTCCAGCTGTACCTCAGACATAGCCAGTGTCAGTCCCAGCGTTTGGGCCACTTGGGAACAGTGCAGCTTGGGGTCTGCATCTCAGCCTCCTGCTGATGCCTGGAGTGGAAAGAATCACAGAATGGTTTGGGTTCGAAGGGACCTTAAAGATCATCTGATTCCATCCCCCTGCCATGGGCAGGGACACCTCCCACCAGCCCAGGCTGCCCAAAGCCCCATCCAGCCTGGCCTTGAGCACCTCCAGGGATGGGGCATCCACAGCTTCTCTGGGCAGCCTGTGCCAGGGCCTCACCACCCTCTAGGTGGAGAATTTCCTCATAAACTCTAATGTAAATCTCCCTTCTTTTAGTTCAAAATGGAGATACCTGCTTGTTAGAGACAGGCACGTGAAGTGCTGCCGTGGAAGGGGGCTTTATGTACACAGGGCTCTGGTTGTACAGCGTGAAAGAGCGGATGGCTCAGCGCCTCGTAACGTGCATTCCTGCAGCAGAAATGTGCGGTTTTGATAAATACTTCACAAAACAATGTATTGAGGCGTATCTCCCCCTTCTGGAAGCCGCCTCTGCGAGCCCCAGAGGCTGCAACACACCCGTTACCCATCGAGGTGCTGCCACTCGTAACGCTACCGGGCATACATTATAGCCTGTATAACTCAGCGTACAGCCCGTATACCGCTACCACCAAGAAAAGAAGCGTTATTTTACACACAAACCAACATTTTATTGTGTCAAATCGACCGGGCTCAGCCGGGCGGGTGGTTAAAGCCTTCAGGTGGCGGTGCCCGGCAGGGTTTGGTGCCACCCCCCCCCCTACTCCCCCTGCAGCCCTCGGGTGCCCGGAGCGGGGCTTGAGGGGGGCGGGAGCCCCCCGGCCCCTTGCCAATGGCTGCCGGGGGCCGGCGCTGCCTTGGCCGCTCCCGCCCGGTTCCCGGCCTCCCCGGGGAGGGAGCTGGGGCTGGGAGCCGTGAAAAGCTCCATTTATCCCCTGCCCGCCTCCCTCTCGCCATGCTCCGCGCCCCGCTGCTGCTCCTGGCGCTGCTGCTGGGCTCGGGTCCCCCCCCCGGCGGCTCCGAGCCCCCCCGGGGCAAGCAGAAGGCGCTGAGGCAGCGGGAGGTGGCGGCCGAGACGGTGAGGGGGGCAAAATGGCGGGGCCGGGGGCCTGAGGGGGCGAGGGGCGGGGGGGCGCTGAGGGAAGGAGAGCGGCTGGGTCGGGCCGGGGGAGCCCTTCGTGGGGGCTTTTTGTGGAGGGGAGGCTAAGGGGGGCTTTCTGTGGAGAGGCTGAGGATAAGGGGGGCTGCCCCGCAGGAATAAAGGGTGCGCGGTGAGCTGGGAAAGGGGCGAGCTCTGTGGAGCCGTGTAATGGCAGCGGTGGTCGCCGAGAGGAGAGGCTGCAGAGTGAGTGGTGGGCGACAGGAGCTGGCAGAAGGCGAAGAGCTGCCCTTCTGCAGCCACCGGGTACCGGGAAACCTGTGTCTGGACGTGTACTCATCCCGCTTTCTCTGGAGCCTCTTGCGTGCCTCTGTGATCCCTCTGCAACCAGAAAGCCGAGTGTGTGCTGGGACTCTCCCGTCTCGGGTATAGAGAGAAAGGAGAGAGACTTTACAGTGCCTGGAATGCAAAAAGCAGATGTGAAGCGATTTCCGTGAGCCGCTGGGCTGCCGTTCGCCTCCTGGAGAAAACCCACAACTTCACGTTTCTTCCAGATCACCTCACGTTTCTCCAGCAAGACCCCAAGGGCGACGTGCCGAAACACCACCAGGAGTAAAGCTGCTTCCCTTGCACGCCGTCACCCCTTCATTTTCTTGCGTGAAGAACGAGGAATGTGCACACGTGGAGGAGCTCGGGGTCTGTGCCTGAGCGGCTTTAGGGCCGCTCATTTGGGGCATTTCTCTTGCTTCCAGCTTTCGGGCACAGCAGACAGAGCAGCACAGCACGGGTGGGAGCTTCAGCACCAGCTCCACGCCGAGCGCCTCAGGAGCAGGATGAAGGCAGGAGTGAGATGGGAGCTGCTGCTCCTGCGGGCGTTTTCTTTTTAATAGATGCTTTATGCACTCAGGAAAGCATGAGCAATACTCGATTTGGCAAGCGCAGGCGGATCTGGTTGGACTGGAGACCAAAGCCGAGGCAATTCCTTTTGCTCACATCATATATTTTTTTTTTCCTCAAGATGCTCTCGCTGTGAAGATTGACGGCTCCATCCCGGCCTCTGAGCCGGGCCTGCCCCCTCGTGGGAGAACGGCAGCAAGAGCAGCAAGCCCAGGCTGTATGAAACGGGAATGCCTTTGCCTAATCCTCGTGATCCTTAGGCTGACACGTACTTTGCCCAGCCATCTGCCTTTTTGTTGAATGCCACCTTCATGATTCAGTCATCGTGCTGCTCCACTGCTGTTCGCAAGCACTGCGTCCTTTGGTGACAGCACTGAGGAAATCCCAGTGCTCGTTACTCTAGGGCTCATCTTTCTCCTTACTTCAGCCCCTCCTGTACCTTCTGATTGTATACACGGAGTGACTGCAGCCAAGCCTGTGATGTCATTCATGCACAGTCCATGCATTTCACCAAAGCACAGAAAAAAAATCAGTAAACTGTAGAAGAGCAAAGCTCCCCAAGAGGCAAAGGAGAAGGGATGGGGAGCATGAGTTTCCTGTGGGGCTGACAGCTTGCAGGAGGGGCACAGTGCTATGACCTACTCCTTCTCTAGGGGGCTAAAAGGGGCTGAACAGGCATCAGTACTATATGGGGCAGAGCCGACCAGGGAGGGAAAGCTGCCCCGTGCTGCGTTAACAGCCTGCCCAAGCAGGGTGAAGCCAAATCTCTAAAGGTATGAAGGCAACGTGTGCTAGTATGCAGCCTGGGACAGCAGCATTTGCCTTTTCCAATATCATAATGTTGAGGGATTGTGAGCATGCCACCATTTCGTGCATGTGCTTCCACTGCTGTGCATGGGAAGCTGGAGATCAGGTTTTGGCAGCGTGCAGCTGCCCAAACCCATGCCATCACCAACGTGCTTCTTGTTGCATGTGGTGCGGAGCAGAGCAACGACTAGCAGGGCTCTTACAACTCAGCTGATTTTTTTCGTTTCTGCATTTGAATGTTTTCAACCTTCTGATGTTTTTCTATCAGGGTTTTTAATCCTTCGACTAGGATGATTTCTATTTTTAAGTTTGATTATCATTTCATAAAATAATTGGAGTCTTAATTTACAGCAAATTCTGCTGACATTGCTTATCTTTTTAAATTTCATTTTTTCTGCCTTTTCATCTCCTGGAACCATTTTCTTGATGATCCAGAAATAACCCATTAGCTTGTCACAAGGTATTTTGAATTTTCGTTGTTGTTTGATTAACTTGGTTATGCTCTGAGTTAATGGATGGTGTCAGCAAGCTCTGCTCTGTCTTTCAGTACAATGGCATGTGCTTACAAGGCCCCAGCGGTGTTCCTGGACGGGATGGAAACCCAGGAACCAACGGGATCCCTGGGACACCGGGAATCCCAGGACGGGATGGACTGAAGGGAGAAAAGGGAGAGTGCATGCGAGAGAGCGTCGAGGAGTCCTGGACACCCAACTTCAAGCAGTGTTCGTGGAGCGCACTTAATTATGGCATAGATCTTGGGAAAATAGCAGTAAGTTAACATTACTTTGCCAACTCAGGCAGTACCACAGCAGTTTTAAAGTCTGACATTATGAGCAACGTAGCACAAATAGTACAGGTTTCCTGTTGGAGCCTTTTTCGACACGTAAGGGCGAACTTCCCAGAGGTTATTTCAGATCTATCTCAACTGTGTTTATCAGCAGTGTGCCTGGTTGTTAATTTCCATAATAACATTTCAGAACGATGGAGCTGGTATAAGTAGTTTTTAGCTATTACTCCAAAAGAGGATCAACATTGTTCAGGAGCAGACTTAAGCATGGTCCAGATGAACCCAAATGTTCTGTCCACCACAGCAGACCCAAAGTACAAAACCTTCAAAAACAATGGTGCAAGGGTAGAAGGTCACCAACTTAACAGCAAGTTTGTCTAAATAAAGTTAAGAATTTCCATAATACCCCTTCTCCATTATCAGCTATAAGGTGCTCTTTCTGATTTGCATCATACACTATTGGCATTTTTTTTTCCTAAAAGGAAGGGAATAAAAGCATTGTCCAAAAAATACTGAAGGCAATTCTAGCGAGTAGGTTCAAAATCAGTTTGCTACCGAAGCTTTTTTGTCCCTCTTAGGAATGTACGTTTACGAAGATGCGCTCAAACAGCGCGCTGCGAGTTCTCTTCAGCGGATCGCTTCGGCTAAAATGCAAAAATGCCTGCTGTCAGCGCTGGTATTTCACTTTCAATGGAGCGGAATGTGCTGGGCCACTTCCTATTGAAGCCATAATATATTTAGATCAAGGAAGTCCAGAACTGAATTCTACTATTAATATACACCGAACTTCTTCAGGTATGTATGCCAAGACTGCACCAACAGCAATGGGTTACAGGTCAGTAGCAAATTTAGTTAATAAATGCATCTTAGTTAATAAACAAATTAAATGCATCTCAGTTAAAATAAATGCATCTTAGGAAGAGGGGCCTAGAATGAAGTTGATACCTTCTGCTGGTTGATACTTACACTGAGAATTATTTATAAAACCAAAAGAGTTGCATTAATTTTTCAGGGTTTAACAGCATTGCACCAGAGGTTTAAGCTGTATTTTGCTCTCAGTTTAGAGCAGAGCTAGAGTATCACGAAGCCACCAGCCCAGCTTTTTGCAAGAGGCACTTTTTCTTCCCTGTAGTATTTCATGACTGCATGAAATCTCACATCTGTGGCTATGATTGATTTTCCTCCCCCCAGGGGTAGAACACACTTGTTTTCATTAACCCACCTCCAATTAGCAGTGCTTGGGAAAAAAGAAAGGTGATAAAAGGGAACTTTTGCAGTGCTGCTCCAGGTACAGCTATGGGCCTGCCCCACTGACTCTGTCACTGCAAAAATGGTGGCTGGATGGGATTGAAGCCATATCGCTGCTGCCAGTTTGTAAATCTGGACATGTAAAGAAGCAGATAGACTCCTATTTTGCATCCAGAGAATTGCTTTCCCCCAGCTTCATGTATTGTAACAGACATTGATGAGAACCATGGATAAAGGTAGCACACAGCTCTGAAACCTGAATTGCCAACTCTCTAAGTAATACCCAGGTTTTATTTCTAAAAACGCTATTTAGATTTAACTAAATAGCATGAACTTGCAATGAACTGTCATTCTTAAGCACTTGTGTACAGTGCCAGATCCAAAATATGGTGTGCTTGTGTCTGCTGAGGTAACGTGGGTTTTGTCTTTAACCAGTGGAAGGTCTGTGTGAGGGGATCAACGCCGGCTTGGTGGACATTGCCATCTGGGTTGGGACTTGCGCCGATTATCCAAGGGGAGATGCTTCTACTGGATGGAATTCAGTCTCCCGTATCATCATTGAAGAATTGCCAAAATAACCCTACCTTTTTGTAATCTCTATTTTGTACAATTTTCTAGACAAATTACAGAGTTGGATGCAAGTTTTTGACTAAAAGGCACCAAACTCTTTCTTTTGTAGTGTTTGTCTACCTTTTTTTTTGCACATTGCAGAGGTTTTTTATAATAATCATTTTAGAATATAAATATAAAAAACCTTCATTAACTTCTATAATTCCTTTTTTGATATATGAAAACATACCAACACCATTTTAGGAGTTAACTGTAATTTTTTTGTATCAAATAAATAAGACCTTTTACAAAAAAAAAAAAAAATCCAGGCTATTTTATTAGTCAGCAAACTGTTCCAGGTATTTGACACAGTATTATAATACACAATTCTTTTCTTTAGAACACTTCTAAGTTCCAACCTTGGCTTTAGTCTTTGAAACACATACCCAACACCTACTCCTATGAATGTGAACAAAGAATCAGATGCTCTGCTATGTCTTGTATCTCTCTACAAACTTCTTGTGACTGTCACCTGTCAGTCTTTACACCTGATGACTGGTGTTAAATATGTTCTGAAAAAATAAGTAAAAAGGGCATATCCAAGCTTTCCTTCCTTATGTCCTCTGCTTGAGACTAGATTTCAGTGCAAACACTTATTATTGATCTCCACTGTCATCATACAAAACCTGAGTAATTTTACAGTTACAAAACTTAGGTTTTGCCAATAAATAATTCTGAGTTTAGCCTGTCAGATATATACAATCACTTTGGTGTTAAAGCTAGATACATTGTTTGGAAGATGCAGAAATAAAGCAGGCTGAAAAGCCTTGGCTTTCCAAAAAGTGTACTGCTAAACTGAAAGACTGATGTTGCAGATATTTGAATGCAGCCTCCAGACTGGACAAGAAGTAACGACGAGTGACAACATTGACCATGGCACATCTTCTACCTAGTGCAGTGTTAACAGAAGCATTTTAGAGTACTCTCTTCCAAATACATACTCAAGTCTTACAAACAAACAAACAAAAAAGTCCAGATTCTAAGGGTAAATAATAGCCACGTCAAATTGCAAAATCAATTGCATATTAATGAAATAAAATAAAAAAAAGCATGTATAACATGCAGAAATACACCCTGTTCAGAAACTAAAAGGAAAAACATTACATCTGAGATATTTTATTTTAGCCTTTTAATACAAAATCCTGTTTTTTGTTCTGAGCTGGTTATAAGATTTTTCCAAGGCATGTCTCAAAATGACAGCTCATCCGCAGCTTTGTTAAAATTCTATAGGAACACAGCTGCAGCTAGGAGAGCATTCAGGTTCTCCCTGCTGCAAGCTTACACGTGATACTGCTGCAAGCCAGCAAACTGCACAGCTGGCATTTTTGTCTCTGAAGAACTGCCACTGTTTTTGTTGGCTGGCAAGAGGGGTTTTAGGGCATATGAACACAAACTAGTTACTGTGAGCTAAACTATGGTGGGAATTTAGCGGATGTCTGTTAGCATACAGTCACTGATTGTGTACACGCTTGGAGACTGGCTCTACGCTTACCCTGGATCACACGTACCCCGCTCTGAGTCTAAACATGCTCATCCAGGGCGGTCAGTGCACAACTTTCATTATTTTCATATGGTTTATTCCTATGTCTTCACAACGCATTTTGAATCCTGAATACTAGAAAAGACAAACCCAAGTAAAAAAACTTCCAAAGAAAGGCAAAAGAAGGCAGTAGCTGATAGGGCTCTATGCTGAATTTGCATGGTAAACTTCTAGTAAATTTGCTCTTCGGTTAGATGTACATGGCAGCTTTTATAATTACACAAACAAACAAAACAAATAACATATAATGGTCACATGGCATTTCAGATGAGATAGCTTAATGTATTATCAGCTGTAACAGTAGAAAGGATGGGATTAGGGAGGAAAAGGAGTAAATTATTAAAAAAGTTAAGCATACACAAAGCATGATGTGGCAACAGTATCAACAGAAACAAACAACAGGAATTGAGATTCAAAATACTAAGCAGTTTCTGTAGTTTTCCAAACTTAAAGGTTAAACCAATTCCCTAATTTCTGCTTCTGGTTAGTCTTGTGTTAAACAGGAAACTTCTCTAAGAGATTATTCAAGTGCTTTGCTGAACAGTATTCTCTGTTCCTTATGAAACTGAGTATTTCTCCCCACCTGTTGAATAACCTTTGCTAACTCATTTCCTCCCCAGTTAAGTGCTACTTTCTAGATATTTATTCATACATTTATAATAATAGGAGGAGGCAGATGCAATGCTCAGTAACGTACTTCCTTAATGAAGAACTAAAACAGAAAAAACAACACCTAGGTTTCCAAAAAGTACATGTCCTTGACAGCAACTATGGCCATAAAAATAAGCGCTGTGATTCAAATTTACTGAGATGTACTGTAATTTTGCTTACTATTGTGTTAGCAATTGGTATATTCTTAGTCATTTCCTGAGACTAAGTCAGAAGGCATTAACGACTTTTAAAAAAAGTCCTGTGCACAGTATTTTTAGACTACCTATGGATTTTTTCAAAGAATATTATTTAAAATGAGTAGTCATATTTGTTGTTAAAGTTGCTTGAAAACTGCATAACTATGGAATCACTAGGAAAACCCATATATATACATATATATGTTTTTTTTTTTTAAAGTAAGCCTACTTTCAAATATTCATTTACTTAGTAATATTTGGTCAGATGCATCGGTGACAGAGATGGAGCATCTTGGTCAGAGTGGGGAGGGAAGAGAGAGAAAACCAATGAAGTAAGTTTCCAGCAATGCACACAATGGACTTTGGTTTGGTATTAAAACAAGCCAACAACCACACCGCAAAGTCTGTCTTGGTGTGACTCAAGAGCTGGATTTCAACTGGCACTTAATCAAAACCAGGAATGGACAGCTGACTGTTTTACAAAACATTTGAGTTTCCAAACTGCACCCCACTGAGACAGCTTTTTTGTGTTGGATGAGCGATGGAATGTGGAGCACTCCATAATCTAAAACCTGACAGATAACAGAGATGGATTCAGAAAACACTGCTGTAAACAAATACATACATATTTTCTCCATGAGGCTCTGATAAAGATTTGAGGACGTTCTGATGGATTCCAGAGTTGCTTTTATATGAAGCTTTCTGCAGTACAATCTGACCAACTGTTATCTTCCGACTTGTCACAAGAGATTAGTCCATTACTCCAGGCAGGCCAGGATGAATTGAATTGTTGCACAGCTGCCTTCACCCAGTCACAATGCTACTTTACAGTTGCAGACATTTGTTTCAGGCAGACACTGCTGATTCAGAGGGGAGAGAAATGCAGCAAGGCAGGAACTCTCAGCAGAAGAGATACGGGCAGGGTTTTAATATCTCCAGGTTCTTTCCTCAAAATATTAGATCGATTCACAGTGTCAAAATAGACTGCTGAAGTAAATCTCTCCCAGATCATAAATATATATATAAAAAAAAGGATAGATTCCTTCTGAACACAAGCTTATACCTTTAATTATTTTCTTTTCTAAAACCAAGTAAAAAACTAGACACATTTTCATAAACTACAAAAGTAATGCAGCAAGCAGGAGTCACTCTGATCACATTGGGGATAATTCCTTTGTAAAATCCATGAATTCCTTCTTTCCTTTAAAGACACAGAAAAAAAAATACTTTTAATTAACACATTTTAATAGAAATCAGACAAAACAAAGCCTGTTGCTTTTCTCTTGCTCTCTCACTGAGGGAAATGTACTTCAGATTAGGAATAACAAGTTCAGAATAATTTCTTACTGAAATATTTACAGAGTCAAAACATATCAAATCTTAACCCTTCACTTTCCCTTCTGTTAGAAAGTTTTGAAGACTTCTAATTTCAGCTTCCTATTCTCTAGTTTCATATGGACCTAGGATACCCAGAGTGATGAGTAGTGAAAGCAGATCCTGGAAAGTGCTTGGGTGTGGTTTATACCTCTCTTCTGAGTGCTCTAGGTTGCATTTGTGTCTCATAATGAGCGGGCCCAAAATGTCTGCACACATTCATGCTTTGTAAGAACTAGTAAGCCTTCCTGTAAACTGCAGGCTACTGCAGGGACATCAGCATGAGCAGCCCTAGCTAGCTCACATCCTCCTGCTATGAATGTGGATCAGCCACAACTCCCACCAGGCCAACTCTTTTGTCATATATGATGACCTAAAACAGCTCAAATGAAACTTGTTAAGAGTCCCCAAAGAATCTCAACTCAATGGTGTGTTTTTAAACCTTGCTAGTTTCTAAGCAAAATTCTGGGGAAGAGAATAAGGAGGCAGAATAAACAGAAATGTGTTGCCTAGCACTGACCCTCTCCTCTCTCTTCCTTTGTCCGTAGAATCTAGCTATTATTAGTGGCAGAGCCCACAAAACGGCTTCATACAGATAACCAGACAGCATGGAAGCAAGTAAATACAGTGAATCTGTAAGACACGGTTTCCAAGATGCGAGCTTTTAATGCTGCGTGCCTACCTCCATGTCCTGCGGATCACATCAAACACACCAGAATATGTATTATGCTGATCTTGGAGACGAGCTCGTACAACTTGATAGGGATAAGTTGCTGACACAGCAAATATTTTAGATACAGCTGCCATCGTTATGTATTCTGCAGTGTTCTAAAAAAAAAAAAAAAAAAAGCAAAAAAACAGGTTTGCCTTAACTACAGTTTAAAATAGCCAATTTCCCAAAATCTTGTTTGATTTTAAAATTTTAAACTAAACAACAGATTTTTTTTCCCTTTGCAATGAACTCATTTCAAAAATTGGCAATGTTGCAGAACATAGAGAGTGCCTTAGGTAATTCATTGTAAAATGCTTGTTGTGCTCACTCATTCTTATCAAATGAAACTCTTCTAGAAATCTTTCAGGTGTTCCAAAACTAGCAATACCTTTGCCCAATTTGCACCTGACTAGTTTTATAGGTAGGTATTTAGGAAGACTTCCTATGATTCCACATAGAAAGACTATTTTCAAAAAACATTCCTTCCCCTAAAATTCTCAAACCACTTGCCAAAATAACCTGATTTCCCTACAGAAAAAAACAGCAGCAACCAGTTGTTTGTTCCTAAAGTGAAAAATCGTATTTCCTTATAGATTTTATATTTTAACTAATGCATCAATATGTTGTAAAGTTGGCCGTTCTATGACCAGAATGTCACATGTCACAACATATTTTTGTTCTCAATAATCTTACCAATTTTGTATCTGATCCTCTGTTTCTATACTTGTTGTATCTCAATTTCAAATCTTCATATGCCATGAATTGAAGTGCTCCATGTGAAGTTCCAAACAGACCAGGCACAAATCCCTAAAAAAGGGGATAAACCCAGGTTGAAAAGCAATCCACAAGAACCATACGACTCGACAGAGTTCACTTTATACACGTTATATATCCACCATTCCTTTAAAAATTGTGACTGCACAGCTGTTGCTGTGTAGTATGTTTCAAAACCCACACTTCGTTGGTATTCATCGGGGTGGGCACTCAAAGTGTAATGCATGTTACTTTTCTTGAGATGACGTACAGGCTAAGACATCAAATGAGGAAGACAAATAAAGCAAGCGGACTCCACCTAACAGAGCACAAGCACAGGTCCCAAAAAGCTGGTAATGTGGATGAGGATTATAAAAATATGATCAAGCTGATTTGCAAATCAAACTGGCAGGGACTGGCAGTAAGCTGTTAAATTCCCACCTGAGACCAATAAGGCAATTACAGAAGCTGGGGTCTCAGTGAGGAAGGCTACTAGAAGCAGAGGTACAAAAACTCTTATGATGAAGTCCTGGAGATAGATATGTACACATGTTTATATATATTTATATACACATAAATGTTATAGATATGAATCTATAATATATTTACACACTTGCACAGTAGAAAGCTGAAGTGCACAGATGGAAAGGTAACTCATATGAGGTCTTACGGATGATTTACATTAAAAAAATAAATCTATAATTCAATTTGAGAGCATTCCTCACCCTGCTCCAAACATATCCCAAAGCAACCCAGCAGAACAAACTGCAATAACAAAGTCGTAACAACAGTCTACGAAACGTTGCCCAGCTGTAAGGGGCAGTAAGGGACAGTAGGAATGTAACATGGAAATTTACAGAAGCTTTCAAAAAAGTTGAAGTGAAGGAGGAAAATGGATCTTCTGAAGTGTCTCTAGAAGAAAGAGAAGGCAGGAGTAGCTCAGTTGGAAATGAACTGACAGCTGCGTGCGTTCTCAGAAGTTCTAATTCTCTTGTTAAGAGAGTTGGTCACTTACACTGGAAAAATACAAATAAGTGGGGAATAGTCATCCTGGCAGCAAATGACTTATAGGAGCCAAAAACTTGCTGAAAACTCTTGCAAGGAGAAAATTATAACAGTAAATGATCAAAACACGGCTAAAAATGACTCGAGGAACCAAAACTTCTCAAAAAATAGTGGTATTGAACAGCTTTACCTTCTCTTCCATGAATTCAGGAAAGACAGAGGAATATAAAAAGATGTGTCCAGACAAAAAACTCTCTTAGACTAAACTGGAAGACCAAAACGTTGAATATCAACAGATCAATAAACTACTAAGAACCTGGAGCAGGAGAAGAGAAGGAATCCTGGTAGGAGTCTACCGAAATGTCTACTGTGTAACAGGACAAAAAGAAATTAAATCACAAACTCCTAACTTTCAGAAAAAAAAAAAAAAAAAGAAAAAAGAAAACAACAGCAGGAATAAAAATCACAGAGTCTCTATCACTTGGGGATTAACTCTCTGGAAGCTATGGATTTCTTAAATTCAAGATAATATAGTCATTCAGAAAGTGATTTTTAGGACCTCTCTGTAATAAAAAAGTATTAATTTATTCTCACTGTAGGAAACAATGGTCATAAATTAATCGTCAGTGACCAAGAACTGATCAAGTGAATTAGGGACTAGCTGAAGTCCCCAGTTCACAACCACCAACCTTGAAAAAATAGTTCCCTAAATATGGACAAGTGGAATTAAACCAAAACCCTCCATTTTGTCAACTGCGAGCATAATTGCAGAATTTTGTGGAGTTTGATGCTACAGCACATGGGAAAGGACAACTTAGGTTTTCATAAATCCTCAATCGGAAAGAAAATTAGGCAGTAATATAAAAAGTAACAGGAGGAACAGACAAAAATATATGTATTACTGAAATTATCAAAGAAAAAGTTATCTGGGTCAGCAGAACCATGAACAGTATGAAATGCTTTAGTGATAGCAGGGAAAATCTTCACTAACATATGCCCATTACTAGACAGTGAAAAAGTTATGAGACAGAGGAAACAATTGCTTTGTACTAGGAAAGAATTACAATGATGTATTTATATCACAGGAGAATGAGGTAATATTTTCCCCACTAACGAGAGAAGAATGTTAAACAACATTTAAGAGTGCTAAACTGTTAAAATTTAAGCCAGCAGCCTGGATAACTTGTACCCAAGGGTCCTAAAGTATCTACTGATGAGATTTGGTAAATGAATGCCAGAACACTGCAAGTCTTCTTGTGATGGGGAAAACTTCCAAACACTGAAGGACTTTTAGTGTTGAGCCAGTATTAGAAGATGCAAGAAGGACAAATGAGACAACTATCTGCCAGTCAACCTCAGTATAATAAGAGCTGAAACAGGGTTCTATTAATCATAAAAAAGGAGGAATCCAAGTCCACATGTTCTTAGAGAAAAGTGTTTCAAAGCAAAACTGATTTCTTCTCAGTAATGAAATATCTGCCTGAGGAAGTTTAGGAAAGATATTCCTACTCAATTTTCTTATTCTTGCAATTTCACGCAAATAGCTTTCTTGCCATAAAACCTGATAAAATTTGACATTTATTTTTCATCTACAATATGACCATAAAGATATTTTTTTTAAATCATTTCTTTATAGACATCTTGTTACTTTTTATATTCAAAACCTATCTTTAGAAGACTTTTTCCGTAAGAGATGCACAGGAACAATCTTTGCTCAATGAAGTCCTGCTTGAGTTCTGTTTTGGAAGACTAGAATAATGGACAAAATTAAATATGTAATTAGAGACGTTAAAGACGTAAATGGTAAAGTATTTAATTCTGACCAATAAACAATGTGTAAAAAATCATACTTTAAAGTTGTCTTAGAACAGTTACATGCACAGAAGATCCAGGGTAGGAGAAAAGCATCCAGTTGGTTAGAATTTCAGAAGTCACCACCAAGATGAAAAGAAACCTAGGCAAACATACAGAGGAAAGCCTATGCTGCTTACTAAAGCAGGGAACGAGGTTCATTTGGTGACGAGGTACTCACAACACTGCCTGAAGTGTCTGAGAGAGCTCATGCCAGAACAGCCTCTGGTGTGCTTTGAGAGAATGTAGCAATCTGTGTAGCACCATCTTCATTTGGGATCTCAGCATGCCAGTGCCAGCAGTACCGGAATGCCCTGCTCTGCCAACTCGTGCAGAGAGACACTGGAAGAATGCCACTATGTCTCTCGATTCCTTCAAAGCAAAGACTGATACCATCTTTTATGTGAAAGTTACTTCTTCCCTCTCTCTCTGTCTAGAGCCTGGGGCTACACTTAAAGTCAAGACGATCAAATCCCAGTGGATTTTGCAATACAGAAAAACAAAGAAATAGAAAGTCACTTAGCTTACTATCTTCACGTTCAAGGAGGAAAAGAGCACAAGCAAAAAACATAGCAAATAAAGAGAGATAAATGTCTTAAGACATTAATGGACTGGAAAAAATACATTATCCTCAGATTACAGAAACTTGCCTACCAAAGGTGAAACTGGTGAATGGAAGTGTCCAGGGTGATTATAAAATATATTTTCACTTGGTAATGGGCGTGTAACACTACTAGGATTTTTTGTTGTTGTTAGCATACTGCATTATTATTCTCAGTCTTGATGACTCCACATTTTTTTAATCTCCTTAAACTTTCCACATTTCCCATTTATTGGGGAATTTACTGCTGTCCATTAAGCACTGCCCTAATTGCTGCCTCTACATCATCACTGAAAGAGAATAAAACTGAAAATATGAGGAAAGAATCACACAAACCACCAAGAATGTTAGTTACATTCTTGACTGACATTTTCTTTAGTCAGCCACTCTACACTAGACAGCTAACAATTTCTCAAGAGCTCAGAGATACTGTATGTTTTTCCTGAAGTGCAAACTCCTACAGTCTTAAGATTATTTTAAAATGTTTGGTCTCTCCTGCCTTAGACTTGAAGAGAAACATATAGCACTTAACATGGTGATGGTTGCATGACATTCAACTTTATTAGGCAAAATCATTTTCAGAGCTCAGATCTCCAACAGATCTACTGGATGTCTTCAAATTGCATGACCCCAAAGTGGTGGGTTTATTTTTCAGCTTGGAGTTCAGCAAAGCAGCTCCGACCCCGGTCATCTGGGGGACTGAAGTCAAAGGACAAAGCCTGGATGGAGGGTGGGGAAAATCACTGACTAGATGATTACTGGGATGACAGGAGAAAGAAAGGCTCCTATTTCTGTTTTTAAATCCAGGCCAAGTTCAAGCAGCACAAATTATCAGGGAAGCCAACTTCAGACGAACTACAGTTTAGCTAACAATACTTAACACAGGTAACAGACAGCTTTGATCCTTAATAGAAAGACTAGTGCATCCTAACATTACTAAACTTGTGCCAGAAAGGACTAAAAAGAATTGCTCAGAACATCAACAGCTTCTTGTGCAACAGAGAGCAAGATATGGAATTGCTTAGAGAACACCACCATGCTTTGGAAAGCTAATCTCAAGTGCACCAGAAGGAAACAACTTCCAGATTTTATTTCCAACTTGCAGTGGCATTTTCCTTATCTGCTCGAAGGAGCTCTTTCTGAAATTAAGGTTAAGAGGAGAAAGACATTGATCTGCATTACAGCTCCTGCAACACAGGAATTCCTCCTTCAAAGGAATTACCTGGTTTAACTACCCACTTGCAGATTAATGTTACAAAAAAAGGCTCTACTGCTAAAAGTAACGCATACTACATACATGAAGAATCTGAAAAGTAACTCGATGGAAAGAAATCCTAACAGAGAATTAAGAAACAGAAGAAATTAAAACTTAGTTACGTGAAACAAAGCAGACATGCAGGCAGGCAAATTAGAAATCCTGACAATTTCAACTTAGGAATGAGTGTGAAGTGTTTTGTTCCTGGTGTCAGAATTTGGTATTCATCAGCATGTGGCACCAGCATGTCTTTAGCATAAAGGACTGTATTTTTCACTGCTAATAAATGAAGTTCATGTTCAGTAATCATGACAATTCCTAAGAGATAGTGTTCTTGTTCTATAGCATTACTTGCAAGAAAAGAGCCAGACTGAACTAAAATAGGTTTCTTCACACCTTCTAGGCACTGATGAATGCATCTTGATGTCATGGCCTGAAGGAAGGGGGAAGCAAAAAGTCCAAATCCAGTTGCCATCTGTTTCCCTAAATTAAACGGAACAAGAACCTGCACATATGCAGACCATTTTTAGAAGTCTGTAAATTTTATGCATCTAGAGAAGCCAGATTACAGACCTGAATAACTAGGGGGCAAACGACCACTGGTGAAACCATCCATTGTAGAAGAAAAAATTAGCAAGTACTTTAGTCATATGTTACGTTGTACAAGGTGTCAGAAAGCCAGGGATAAGAGATGAAATGGAAAAAGTCACTAGCAGCAATATAGATCACACTATTGCTGCTCTCTTATCCAAATCCTAGTTTGGGGGAGACTCAAAAAATTTTAAAAAATAGCTTGTAGTTTACTCTCATTTCAGTATTTTCAGAAGACGGCTTAGACAAAAAGCTTACACTTCAGTGATTTCCTACATTTCAATAACATAATTGCTTTTCTGAATTTTAAGCCTTTTTGCTTGATCTTTGCTTTGACTCATAAAAATAAGCTAATACAAAAAAAAAGACATACAAGTTGTGTGTTGTTTTTTTTTTTGTAGACAAGCATTTGCAAACCTCACAATGCTATTGAGGGGTGCCAGCCAATCCTGGAGTTTTTTCTTAAATTGTATTACCTTGTACAAGCCACGTATGCCCTCTGTCTTGTATATCTTTATAAGAGCATCGAACATTCCTCTGTATTGCCGCTTTGATGGATCAACACCAGCATCGTATTGTAACACAAGTCGCGTCTTCGTTACCCATATCGGGTTCGTAATGCAGAGAGTCATGGCTCCTGAGAACAGATGGAAGTTAGGCTGATTGTTAAGCCCACGCCAAAGCTGGTCCCAGTTTGCTCAGTTCAGTGTAACACACGCTTCTACAATGACAAATCTACTTATCCTATGAGAGTACTCGTATTACTTAGAAGAGGCAAAGTTTAGGCACAACATTGTTCTCTCTTTCTGCCTTTAAAGCTCAAAACTAAGTCCAAACTTCTTCTGCTGGGGCTACATCTATGGAGCATACAGCTTTATGCACATTCACAGCACATCCCCTTTTTCCCCTCACCATTCCATACTCAGTAGTGCAATCTGTAGTAGACAGAACACAAATATTTTCATAATGTACTCTTGACTACCTGAGTTAGTCTCCAGGCACTCAATTATTCAAAATTCAGTGGATGCCTCAGTCATGGGAAATTGACTTAATACTGACAGGTTAACATGAGTAACCTGGTGTAGCTTTAACGCAGTTGTAAAGTGACATTACCATTTGCATCAAATGATATGCACTGTATTTCATCAGTAAGCAAATGCTACAACATCCTAATAAAATATTTTCAACTACCTAGATTAAATAGTACACAGAAGCATGTACAAGAAAGTAAGTCAGAAACAATGTATTAAAAGTCATGATGGTTAAAGTTGTACTTTGATTTTGGATCTATAGTTTTAAAGAAAACCTGGACAACAGGCCTACTCTTTTCCAGGTCTAAACATTTAAAGTTTAATGAGTTAACAAGCTAGTAACAGCTGATTTATACAGCTATGTTTTGGGACTCAATATAGTACTAAATACAGAAAGCACTTATACATGATGAAAACAAGGTCAGAAGGGATTTTACCAACTGCTACTTCTGAGCAAATCTGAAAGGACCACAGTTAATTATCCATTTATCTCAGACATCATTAATTTATTTACAGACAGTAAGTGATTGCATTTGGACTCAAACACTTACACTTGCCACCTGTAAGAAAGAACAGCATTGACACACAAAGGCAAAGAGCAGCATATGGACAGGCTAGAAGAAAACATTAATCTTCTTTGTATTTAACTCACCAGCCTCTGCAGCTGACACTAGGTGTTCAGTTGCGCTGAGACTTTCCAGCTTCCCTTCCTTCTTGTAAGCTTTAATGGCATTATAACTGGAAAATGTAGAATATATTTTGGTAAAGGTAAAAACAAACCTGTATCACTTTCAAAAATAAACAAACAAACCCACCACCTCATTCTCCTTTAGCATCAGGGAAAACATTAGCTGGTACATAACGCTTGAAAAGATTTCTATACAAATTATCATTGTTTGCTTGATTGATTTCTGAATGGTTAACTCCTTCAAGTCAACTCTGATGATACATATTTAAATCGATCAAGGACTACTATCAGCATCAGTGGGACTACATCTTGAAGCAGCTATCTATCTCAAGAATTTTCTTAAAGAAACACGCCAGACATCCTAATTTTTATTAAAAATAACAGTGGTAGTTATCTATTTTCTGTTTCTAATGAGCTTTCATCTCTTTATCCAGTTTCCAGTGTTTGTTGTTTTAAAAGTGTCACTAAGAGCTGAACAGTCGATAGGAGCTCACAGCAGAGCTTGAGGACTGAAGTCCAACAAAAGCATAATCTGCACAACTGGCAAGTGAGCTTTGCATAGGAATACCAAATAACCCCTCTAAAAATGTTTCAGTTAACAGGGAACAGCAGTAAAGCAGGTCAGTTACAGACCAAATAAAGTGGAACATATTGAATATTAAAAAATAGTCTTTATAAGCAAAGGACATTAACAAAAACAATGAAAGAACTGTTAGCAGAATTATTAAAAAGCAGTTCAATATTCGGCTTTAGTAGGAAACAATCATGTCCTTTACTTCTTAACATGCCAGTGTATGTGCTTAATTTCCATGAGGCTTTAAGCACAGTTTATTTGAGCTTTTAAAGGACTCTTCACGAGTGATGTCACCATCTCTCAAGTTCCTTAGTGTTTTCACAGCATCAAGGGGAATGCACTGTACTCGACAAACTAACATGCCTCTGACTCAAACTGCTTACGTTCTGAAACAGCAAACCGTAATGACGGGTAATGGACCTGGACGTACTAAAAGAATCACAAGTTTATAAGCCATTTAGCACTTTTTTTTTTGCATACCCTCCCAGGGCAGATGGAGTTTATATATGATCATTAAATTGCACAGGATCTGACATATTTTAGAGCTCTACTTACAAGAAAAAGTAAAGTCCCCAGGAAGCCCCTGCTCCCAGCATGTTGGGAGTTACCCCTTGGTATAAGCCTCGTAGTCCTTCATGCTTCCAGACGGTGGTCATGCAGTGGAGAATCCCATTGTATTTTGGCCTCAGCTCCAATCCATCACTCACTGTGAAAAAAAAAGAAATTGCAGTGAAAAAAACTTGCCGGAAGCATGAAATTCAGCTGTGTGAAAGCCACCCCAGCAGTTCACAGCCTCTGAACAAAGCTGCAAGTGAACATAAAAGCCTAACTAATCAGCTGTATTTTAAAGGTATGCAGAAGCTGGGGTTTACAACTTCAATAAACCTAGACTTAAAGAACTTTAAAAAAGAAAAAAATAAAAAATAATTTTCAAGCTCTGCAAGAAGAAAATTTCCATCAATCTGACAAGACTAAGTGCACTAATGTGCAGTTTTGGTGAGCAGAAATTCTTTGCATCCTTTCTTTTTAGAGCCCCAAGGATTTCACATAATATTTCAAGTGCTACGTGTGGGCTCTTTAACAACAGGTTTCTACAAGGAGTTTGGTAACCCCCTCATATAAGAGTTTGTTACTTAAATCTTTTTCTTTTGAATGTTCTCTGTAGACCCGAGTATTTTCAGTTAGTCATGTCTTATTGATTCCAAAGTCAGTTTTTACCAGAATTCTCAAAGGTTATTTCCATCATCAATTCTCATGTGCTACTTTGTTTCTCATTGAATCGATTTGCATGAAAACACCAAAGTGCACGCTTTCACCCAATAACCAAACAGCTGTCCAAATATTCAGAAAATGTCATTGTCAACAAGACAAAGAATGCCCAAGTCTTTGTTTGATAGATTGATTTTAGAATACAGATTTCACACAACTTAAAGCAGTAGCTACCATTGTTCCTGTCATAACAGCAAGACAGTTTGTTGGTTACTGGCAACAACCTCAATTATTCTAGGATGCCAGTACAGCAGGCACTTTCATTCTTCATATAGACAAAAGGTTAGACCGAAACATTACGTATGATTAATCATGAAGTTTCACAGTCAATACAGTTTCTGTATCCCCACCAGGACACAATGGTAATCGTTAATTTCAGGTGTTTTCTATTCAGTGCCATATTCATTCTCCTTTGATCTTCGTGTACAGTGCTGCATGTTGTGATGGACTTCAGAGCTAAGGATAAAATGATTTTTTCTGAGTATATTGTGACAAGTCTTCTACATCTTAACAATCACTCAAAACTAGAACATAAATTAAATGCTGGAATGAGCACTGCTAGACCTTTCCATTATTCTTTTTTCCCCATGCTGACATTAAATCAGGTTTATAAGCACATTAAACAAGGTGAAAAATCAGAGACACGAATGCAAGTCTGTCAATGATGCTACCAAAGATCTTTATAGCACTGATTTTTGGTCTCAGCTCTTACTTCCTGGTTGAAGACAAAGTATGGGGATCATCATTTTCAAACCAAAAAAGCATGTGAAATGATCCCTTTCTCTCTGTACTGTCTGACTGAAAAGCTAGCTGGGGCTAAGGCAGAGTAAGGTTAACACCGGAGTGCCAACAAGTAACTCAGGTCTTGTTCAAACACTTCTCAGTGTGGCCTCCCGCGATGGAAGGACAGAGCTGTGGACCACTCACACACAGCAGGGAGGGAGAGCTTCCATCCTGAAGTGACATCTAAACTCAAAGCATATCACCGTGTTACTCTCTCCTGTGCCACAAGGTGCGATAGCTGGGTATCACCAACCAACACAAGAGCTATGCTGTTAAAATGTGGGCTTCAGATCTCAATGACTCGGAACAAGCTTTTGGGGAAAAAAAAACATCAGTCTTAGTGAGTCCAAGCAAAACTTAACAGATGGAAACCAGGAAAAGAACTGAAACCATCACTTAAAAGCATAAATTAATTCTGGATGGAAGTGGCCTCCAGAGGTCATCTAATACAATCGATCCCCTGCTCAAAACACATCTAATTAGATCAGGCTAATCAGGGACATGTCCAGTCAGTTCTTGAACATTTCCAAAGCTGAAAAGATTACAGCCTCTGGACAACTTCTTCTAGCATTTGATTACTTTTGTGGTTAAAAAAAGTTTTTCTTAGCAGCTAACCAGAATTTTCTATGTTCCAGCTTGTGCCTGTTCCCAATATCCCTATCACTTACTCCAAGAAGAACCTGGCTTCACCTTTTCCATGTCTTCCGATGACACAGACTGCAATAACGCCTCCCTTCAGCCTTCCCTCCTGGAGCCTGACCTGCTCCTGTCTGTCCCTGTGGCACTCAGCACCTGGTCCAGCCTGGTGGCCTCCCCTGGCATCACTCCAGCATCTCCATGCCGTTCCTGAACTGGTGAACCCCAGACTGGACACAGTGCTTCAGGCATCCTAGAAATGCCTGAAAAAGGCAAAGGGAGCGCTTCTGCTGGCTGCACCCTCCTAACGCAGCCCGGGATGTGACCGCGCTGTGAGGCAGGAGAGGCTATTTAAACCCAACTTCGCAAAAAACCTGCTGAAAAACGTAAGGCGTTAGGTTTTTAAGATTTTTACTCACTAGTTCAGAATTTATTTCTGATACCCATTTAAGACATCGACCCCAAAATACAGCAAAACTTCTATAAAAGAGAAGACACGAGGGCAACCACCGCTATGGTTGAAAACCTGCACGAAGGCCAACTTTGAACGCCGGCTGCCTCCGCGTGCCCCCCCACCCCTGCAGCCCCCCTGCAGCCCCCTGCAGCTCCCTGCACCCCCCGTCCCCACCTGCGAAGCGGATCTTGACCAGGTCCAGCGGGTGCAGCACCAGCGTGGACACGACGCCGCCGCTCAGCCCCGCGGCCAGGCTCTCCAGCTGCACGTGGCGCAGCACCGAGCGCACCCGCACCCCCGCGGGGCCCCCGGCGGCGGCGGGGCTCTGGGCTCCCGGCGCTGCGCTCATCGCCCCCCGCAGCAGCAGCAGCAGCAGCGGGGCCGGTGCCGGTGGGGGCTCCTCGGGGGCTCCGCGTCCCGTCCTGCCAGGCTGCGGCCGGCCCGGCCCATCCGGTCACATGCAGGAAGGAAGAGGCAAGGAGCCGGGCGGCGCGGCGCGATGCGGGTCAAGGTGCTGAGCCGCAACCCCGACGATTATGTGCGGGAGACCAAGCTGGACCTGCAGCGCGGTGAGCAGCACCCCCGGGCCCCCCGTCTCTCCCCCTCCCCGGACCCCTTCTCCCCACCCGCTGCCCTGCTGCGTCCCCGAGGCGGTGGCAGCGAGCGCCCCGGTCCGGCCTGGCGGCACCGTGAAGCCCCGGGGCTCGCCGCTGCCCCCCGGCCGCTCGCCCGGTGCCCCCCGGGCTCCCCCCGGTGCCCCCGGGGCCGCCCCCTCGCTGCGCCGCCGACAAAATGGCGGCCGCCGCCTGCGGCCCGCGAGAGGGGTGGCTGCGTTCCTCATCGCCGGGCTCCCTCGTGGTGGTTTCGTTTTTTTTGCTCCGTAGTGGCAGTAACGCGGTTGTAAAATCGCCACCCGTTGTCAGGAGGAGCGGGATTAAGTCTCGGCAGCATTAAATCAGTCTAGGTTTTGAGGACAGGGCACCTATTGTATTTTAAAGTCTGTGTACATTGCTACCGGCTTGTTGCAGTGTGAAGGAGTGTTGTGACTGGCATTTTGTTGTTACTTAATTGTGGTTTTATACTTATAATATGGAAAAGTATTATTAAAGTTACCGACTGGGGCAGCTGAATACACCTTAGCTATCCCTACCTGGACAGGCTGAGAGAGCTGGGCCTGTTTGGCCTGGAAAAGAGAAGACCAAGGGGAGACCTCGTTAATGTGTATAAATATCTGAGGGGAGGGTGTCAAGAAGATGGAGCCGGTCTCTTTTCAGTTGTGCCCAGCAACAGGATGAGAGGCAACAGGCACAAACTGAAGCACGGGAGGTTCCAGCTCAATATGAGGGGGCACTTCTGTACTGTGAGGTGACAGAGCACTGGGACAGGCTGCCCAGAGAGGCTGTGGAGCCTCCTTCTCTGGAGATAACCACAACTTCCTTGGATGTTGTCCTGCACAATGTGCTTTAGGTAGTCCTGCTTGGCAGGGGGGTTGGACCAGATGATCTTCAGAGGTCCCTTCTGACCTCAGCCATACTGTGATCTTTATTTTCCGGGCATGATTTGTATGTAAGTTACTGAAACAAATTCTCAGTCATGTTACAGAGTGATATCCAGCTCCTTTTCATCAGAGATTTTAGAGGTCTTAATATACTTTGGAAATCAGCAGACTAAACTAGTATTAACTCTCGGTGAATGATCAATTGTCAGTTGCTCTACTGAGTTTTCAACCTTCTTGCATAAAACAGAAGAGTGGTGACAAAAGCCAGGAGCACCATGTCAATACTCGCTTTCTCAATTTATTGTAAGGTATATCTACAGACAGATGCAGAGAGACCTTTGCTTAATAGATGTAAAAATCTCAGTGTCACAGAAAATTCTCCCACAGCAGGAAAATCACCTAGAAAAGATTTCTAATTCAGTTCACCTTGACCTTTATTGCACGTCACAGGTTTCTAATGTCTGTGTTACTCTTATTGCAGTTCCAAGAAACTATGACCCTGTATTGCATCCGTTTGAGGTTCCACGGGAGTACACCAGAGCTCTGAATGCAACAAAGCTAGAACGTGTTTTTGCAAAACCTTTTCTAAGCTCACTTGATGGCCACAGAGATGGAGTTAATTGCATGGCCAAACATCCAAAGAGTTTGTCTACAGTACTGTCTGGAGCGTGTGATGGAGAGGTAAGCTGCAGTTATAAACCACAACAAAAAAGGTCTCTTTCTTCCTTCTTTGCGCCCTAGTTACATTTCTTTTGTGTTTTTGTTCAGCCATGATATTATATTCTGTTCAGATGTGATCTTCTCTTCACAAGGTGCAAGTTACCCAGTATGGGACAGTGTTCTTCAAACTGCAGGTTGTGACCTCCCAGCACACGAAGGGTTTCAAAAAGCTTTAGGCAGCAGCTTTAGCTGTGAGCCGGGGATTTAACAATTCCTCAGGATGGAGCAGTGAAAGTGAATATTTGCAGTCCATAATGATTGCTTTTTGCTGTTCCACACCCCCTCCAAAGAAGGTGAACTGCTGTAGTCAGAAGATTATGTCAAGTCACATGAGCTAGGAGGAAGGGTCATATAATCAAAACCTTTGTGGGATAATAATTTAACATACTGAAAAAAATGCTAATCCTGTATTTGTTTATAATGTTTTAGATAAATATTAAAAATAACAAGCAAGGGTACTGTAATTGGAGTAATTTGCATTTAAAAATTATGCTCGTTGTCTCTATCACTCATACCTTCTTCATTTTGATAGCATTTGTGTGTTTTAAAGATGTTTTCTTGGTTGCTGCTTGCTTTTTATAGAACATTCACATGTCACACAGCAGTGCTGGGGAGACTAACCTTTTCAAAGAGGAGAGGGATAAATTTATATGAAACATTGGACAGATTTCTTATCCACTGGTATAGCAACTAAAGTATGGGATACTAACAATACATACAAATGTAAAAATTGAGCTCCTCTGTTTTTTTTTTTTTTTTTTTTTTTTATTATTAAATGGGCACAAATACTTTGAAACAGAAACTTCCATGGGAGGTGGATATCATTATAAAATTGAATACAGCAACTGGAATGAGAACATTCACTTGGTTACAAAGGTTATTTCCTTGTGCTTTTCTCTTTGAAGGGGTGTTTTTTGCTAAAATTAAATTGTTACTGTTATCTTTTAGCAAGAATTCTAGTTGAAAAATAGGGGAATGGAAGAATAAGGTAAGTATGCAGCTTGGGTGGGAGGATGGGGTAAAAAGCAAAGAGCTGCACTTTAAACAAATTTTTGTAAAGAAGGGAATAAATAAGTTTTAACGTTAAAAATCTGTCCAGTGTTCAAGCCAGCTATGCCATTTTGTTACAGCATGTGTGATCTCTTGTGCTTGTAAAACTTAATTAAATAACTACAGAATACTTTTCCATTTTTAACAGGTTAGGATTTGGAACTTGACCAAACGACAGTGTATTCGTACTTTACAAGCCCACGAAGGTTTTGTTCGAGGCATGTGTGCTCGTTTCTGTGGTACATCATTCTTTACGGTAAGTGTAGTGTCTTTCCTTAATACCGTCTAACAATGCAGAGTACCTATTCACCTTTTTTTTTTTCCAGTGAGCAACTTATATTTAAATACTGCATAGCAGAGAGTAAGTTATTTTAGAATTTGAACTCATTTATTCAATTTGTCTATGAACCTGACAACTCTGATTAAAATATTACATTTGGTGTTGTAATATGGATGTTGTTCAGGACTATGGAAAAGATAATTACCAGATTATTGCTAAAGGAGCCATTTAATTAGAATTTGAGTAATCTAATTTTCATTAAAGAAGCAGGTAATTATGTTTGTTGAAGAATTAGGTTAAGTTCATTGGAAGGCATGCAAATGGTTACTTCTGTGAATATTTCTATAGCCTGTAGTTAAAGATAACCTGATCTATTCAAGATGGCTTTGGTTGAGTAATTATGTCCAATAAGGTTGCGTTAATAAGACTTTATTCATTTGTATCAAGCACAACTAAGTCAGTTGCATGTAAGCTGTTTGGGAATAGTATGTCTTCCTGATTGCACTAGAACAATTCTAAGATGACAAAATAAAAAGAACTATTTTTAAGACTAGAGTGTATGGGGGTTTTGCATCTTCTGAGCTCAACAGAAAGGAAATCACTCACCTTCTCCCACAAGAGCTATTTTAAGTGCTATATATTTATTTTTTTCTGAAGTAGATACCAGGTCATGAGGACAGTAGTTACAATGCTTTCTGTGTTCTCAGCAGAAAATTCCAAATTACTCCAAATTAGAATCCCTTTTTGACAAGCTTTCTACCTGAAAATTGAGAGAGGGGAAGAAGAGAAGTAGTGCTATCAGGAGAAGAAGTAAAACATGAACTAAAAGATCACTGTACTGCCACACAAAAGCTTGTGCTGGCATAATACAAGAGGTAGCATGGGATGAGGTAACTGGAGCAACTGAGGTGGATTGACTTTTGAGGGGCCATCTGATTAAGAACCACAAGATGTAAAGTGACTGCTTATTTTAGGCTACAGCTTAAATTTTTTCCTTTCAACCCTCGTAGTATCTCTTTTGATAGTTGGAGAATATCCTAAGTGACAACTAGGTGAGAGACTTTTTTTGCCAGTGTTTAGACAAACCTTTCTTTAAATCAAACTTAGCATAAAAGATCCACGTGTGAAAATCCCATTCAAGCAAAATTTATTTAAATGTAGCCAGATATAAAGATTCTGGAGCCAAGTGCACAGATATGAATGTCTTTGGCTCTGAAAATAAATCAGCAGGGTATACTGTTGTGTCTTCATCCTAGCCAAGCACCCATACAGCCTCTTGCCTGCTTCTTCCCACTCCACAGCAGTAGGATTGGGAAGAAAATAAGAATAAAAGTGAGAAAATTCATGAGTTAAGATAAAAAACATTGAATAGCTGAAAGAAAGAGGAGGCACACAAAGGAAGCACAACCAATCAAACAAGCAACAAAAAGGAAATCACTCACCTACTTCCACAAGGAGTCAGTCTCTCAGCAGCTACCTTGGAAGCCGACACCTGTCTCCTTTCTTCTTCTTCCTCTACCCCAGTTTTTATTGCTGATGCAGTGTTTTGTGGTATGAAATACACCTCTAGCCAATTCAGGTCAGCTGCCTGCATCTCGTCCCTCCTCTTGCCCACCCCTAGCCTAGTTGCGGATGGGGGTGTCAGACATGACAACCGACAGAGTGGGCAATCAGAGAAAACCTAGACACTGCGCAGGCACTGTTCAGCAACAGCCAAAACATTGGTGCTGTCAGCACTGTTCTTGCCACAAATCCAAAGCACAGCACCATATGGGCTGCTGTGAAGAATGTTAACTCCATCCCAGCCAAACCACGTGCCTGTACTTTGTCAGTTTCTAGTGAAATAATATGACAAGGAGAACTAACCTGGTGCTTGGAGGTATAAAAGCGATGAATAACGAGAGCACTTTACTTTTGTATATGTCATAGACATTCCCTTTAGAAAGGCCGCCTGTATTTGCAAAGATGACCAGTAAAGTAAAGAGAGCATATTTTTGTAAAACCATACATGCGTTCTCCACTGTTTCCAGGTCGGTGATGACAAAACTGTGAAGCAATGGAAAATGGAGAGTCCAGCATATGGAGAAGAAGAAGAACCAATTCATACAATTCTTGGAAAGGTAGTAAATCTAAGTGCTGATTTCCCACTTTTCTTCTTTTGAATTAAATTTGAATCAGTTCTTACGTAGCTTTTGGAGGAGAGAGAAATAGGTTGATATGACCTGTTACCACAACGTGTTGTAAGGTGATGGCATCAAATTTTAAAATGGCACTCTTAAAAGTATCTCCCAAGTTTTTATTACATTTATTTTATGTGTAACTAGGAAGGAATATCTCAAATGCCATCAGAGAGTGCTTAGATTTGTCTATACTAATCATCCTTTTTCTCGGAACTCATCAGATCTTACTGTTCTCTGTCTTCATCTGTTGTCAATGCTTAGTCTTCATTAAATAACTTTATTTTCATGCCGTACCTCACAGCCATTCAATACAAAATTTTGACTTTACATTTTAATCTACTTTTGCCAGAAATAAACATACTTCAGCACCTTGAGCTGATGGCAAGCTTACTTTAAGAAAACTGAATGTTTTTTTTTATAAGTAGATATCTTGAAACTGTTTAATTATTTTTATGTGTAGGAGATACTTTCACTTCCTAATTGAAAATTAACTGTACTCGTAAAATTCCCATTTGCTTTAAAGTTGGCCATACTTTGTAAATGGGCTTCTAATGCCAGCTCCATTAGAAATTAACAAGAAATGCATGCATGCGTATTAAACGAGCACGCAGAATAAATGCAGAAAGCCACCCTATTGTGTAAACGTACATCTAATTAGACTTGGTTTCCTGCAGCAGTGGTGACTTGGTTTTCAGTAATGTAAATGAATAAAGACATGGGAGATTGATATTTAATGATCTGTTGATTTTTTGTTGTTGTGTAATAGAACGTACTTAGGCATTTATTTATACATTTGGTTTTGCAAGTTTTCTTTTTTCTTTCTTTCTTTTTTTTTCCTTTAAAGACAGTGTACACAGGAATTGATCACCACTGGAAAGAAGCTGTTTTTGCCACCTGTGGCCAGCAAGTGGACATCTGGGATGAGCAAAGGACCAGTCCCATGTGTTCATTTACATGGGGTTTTGATAGCATAAGCAGTGTAAAATTTAATCCTATTGAGGTAATTTTTGTTATGTATTGGAAATCAGTGTTTGTTTTTTTTTTTTTTCTTGATCAGTATAAGATCTAAACTCTGTTAACATTGTCTTTAACTGCTTTTTTCCAAATGTAAACTTTGTTACATGTCTTCACATAATATGTAGGGGGTTGTATACATATATTTGATGGCGATATTGCCATAAAAGATTGTACCATATATTTGCATCCCTTTATCTTTTGTTTCTGTTAATGGGGGAGAAGAAGAAGAAAATTAGGGTGTTCTCTGTTGTGCCCACAGCAATACATATCCTGTACCTCAATTATATCATGTTATATGATGTAGCAGTTGTGTGGCTGTGGAGCTCTCATCTGTGGCAGTACTTATTGCTTGTGGCAGCAGCTTCTCCCCCTCTTCGTGAGAGAACAACCACATCTGATTGCTATTCTCCAGCAGCTTCTGTATAGCTCTTGGGTGGGCTGTGTTGGTAGATGAAGTGCAGAGAAAGTGCTTGTTACTTGTAGAGAGGACTGGGTGGATTCTGAATTTTACTGGGACAGTTATTTGAAGTGTTTTTGCTGATTAATTTGTTGCACACAAAGAACAATTAATGTATTAATTGGAAAAGGAACTGCTATTTGAGTATCAGTGTAGTGAAATAGTTTGGATATCTAATGTAAGCTGTTGACTATGCTCTAAAAATCTTTATAACATACACTGATTATTTATGTATTGATTTATTTAGACATACCTTTTGGGGAGCTGTGCTTCTGACAGAAATATTGTGCTGTATGATATGAGACAATCAACTCCATTAAAGAAGGTAATTTTTGTCTTTTATTTTTAACAGAAGGTTACGGCAGTAATAATTAATATGTAAATAGTCTAAGTGTTGATGAAGATAGAGAATGGGAAGCTCTGAACCACTGAGTTTTCATCATCTTTAATTTTGAGTCTTTTAACTGAGTTCGAATTAATTTTGAATTTTAAACCAGAGTTAGAAGGGCCTTTTTCTGCATTCAGACGGGCTGTCATGCTCACTCTGTTATAATTCTTGATAAAGTGCCTGACCTGACAGCAATTTCACAATAAGAACTTTATGTTCTTGTATTGCATTGTGTCTCTGTGTGTGTGATTTTTATTTTTTTCTTCTTGCTTGAAGGAAACAAGGTAATTTCTAAGGCATTTCCTTTCTACCAGAGGAGAGCATTGCTCTGCATTTAAAAGGGTGTTTTTCTTTTTGTGTGGAGATAAATCCTTCTCTATGCACTTACTGTAAACATTTCAGAGCTCCTTTGCAGTGAAATCAAAATTGTATTTATACGTATGGAATTTTACCAGTGACATGAAGATTCTTACTAATCTTTAACAAAATGTATGTGTCAGTTCAAAACAAGAAAACAGTAATCTAGGTGGAAATATTAACTGCTGTGTTTTTGAACCCCATAGCTATCTTTACAATTTTTCTTCTGACCATAGAATATTATGGCTCATGACTATACACTCAGTATCCTTATGGATGTAGCATACTGTCTGTAAAGAAGGTGCTCTAATGTACACTAGAACATTATAATGGTCTTTCACATGGATATAAATAGGAATGTTGGTGGCATAACAGTGTTTCTTTCTTTCTCTTCCTGTGCCCCAATAATTTTTAGTGAAGTTTCACTTGGGCCACAGAGACAGTGCTTAAAAAGTTTTTTTTTTTTTTTTTTTTTTTTAAAAAAAAAAAAAGCCAGCTGGAGACCTGAGCGTCCAAATAAACACAGCCAGTGCTATAGATATGCAGTTACAAGTTAAGGGGATGTAGTTTGAGCTTTTGTGAACTAAGTTTGAGGCTAACAATTTGATGTGTTATTTATATGTGATTAATGCATTATATATATAATATTTAATTAAAATTATATATCATTATAAATAAAAGTGCACCTATATGTACACCTGTATATGCATAAAATATATAATAGGTGTATGTACATATATATATATCTCACGTATAACTAGTTAGCACCATGCTTAGACATGTTTCCTGCCATAAGAGTGTAACTGATAACTGCTTGCTTGCATCTGTGGATGCAGTAGCTTCTGTTGGGTTCCTGCTGGGATAGGAATGATTCCCCAGTGGAGAAAAACATTTATGCCTGTTTCTGCCTTGAGAGCAAAGAGCTCTGTAACTCCCAAGAGAAGGATGCTCCTTACAGAGGTACCTTGCCTACGTACAAGTTCCTGGCACTGCTGTTTTCCGCGTAATAGGTCAGGAAAGCAGGTCAGACGCTACCCTGAATTTGGAACTCAATAGGGGTTGAGTCCATTCCTTAATGGAAATAGGAGTGCAGCTTTCCACATCATGGAGCAGTAGCTCTCTTGCCCAGTTTTTCTGCCCGTGAAGTCTTAACGTTGAAGTCTGTGCTTCAAAGAGGAACAAATAAGATGGCGAGATGCTCCTTAAGTGCAATGCCTAGAAAACTTGAACCAAGAAGATTAAAGAACTCTTCTTGATTGTTAGCTTCCCATATATATACACACACACAATATATATACACACAAGGATTAAAATTAGAAAAACAATACTGAGTCTGAGTAAGCTCTAGTTGTCACACCACTGTAAACACAGGGCCCTTCAGTGGCCTATCCTTGCAGTTAAGTCACTCTTTAAAACAGAGATCAGTTCACGTGTCTGATGATTACATTCTGTTCTGGGTGCATGTGATTTCTGAAAATGAGCAGTGTTTTGCAGTGCAGACTTCATTTCATGTTGAGTAGGATAATGTCATGTAGGAAACGAGGATTTATGGAGAATGCGAGTCATGAGACTATGAACACACTTAAAAAGTCACGATCCAGATTTTTTGTGGGGATTCAGTAGGGCTCATCAACACTAACTTGCTTTGAAATTCTACTTTTTTTGAATAATGAACACAATCATACAATTACATTTTGCTGTATGCCTACGTATTTATGGTGTTTGGTATAGTGAAGTGAGAACAGTTTGGAGTACCATAGCGTAAAATAAATGAATTTCAGAATTTTCAAGTAGGATTATGGCTGGCCTGCATTATTATGGAAGATGTTCAGTTTGTTAATAAGTTGAAATTATACCTCTGCTTTGTGTCAGCAATACAGTACAGGAGTTCTTTCTAAATTTTGAAAGCTCCTCCAAGACTCAGCAGAAACCAAAGCTGTTGTGTCATACCAGGCGTCAGATCTCCTCCTGCCCCACAGCAGCCCAGCAGTCACTGCCTCCTTCAAGGTGGAGGCATCCAGCTTCTTGAGAGCTCTTGCCAAATCCACTGTTCCCTAGCAGAAGGGTCTTGTTAGTCAGTCATCAGCTGCATTGCTCCTGCTTCAAGCCAAGGCAACCTCTTTGCAGCTATCTGCTTAACTAGCAGCAAGTAAGTCTTACAAGTCTGTAGCAGGTAACTCACAGCTAATACAGGGACAGTGAGGAGTAAGTTACAACACAGTAACTGCTGCACACATTGCTTGACACTTCTACGAGAAATGGCACCTGGCTTGGAGAATTCAGGAACTTTAAAATTTAGAGATAAAATAAGGAAGGGATTGCAATAACTGGGAGAACATCAGGATGTTACAATCACTTTGCAGATTCCAGATCATAACATTGCTTAAGGACCATATCCTCTGAAATAACCATTTATTTGGGCATGTTTATACAGTACTTAACTAAAGTTTTCTGTGAATATAATGAAGTGAAATTCTTAAGATGATCCCAAGTTACATATTAGTTTCTAGATAAGTGACCAGTAAGAAGGATTTTATTCCAAGATGATTTATGGAAGAAAATTTAATTTCAGTGTAGCGTGAAGCAATGGGCATGTGATGAGAGCTAGGGTGTCTCAGTTCCAATTGTAACACTGATAAGTAAACATTATCATTTATGTCACTATTGCTCTACCATAATTCTGTATCTAGAAAGCATTTGCTTGTCTGAGTAATATAAGAAGCTTTGAAATATAGCCAGTATTTTATTGCCTGCAACAAGGTAGCAATGTGTAAATGTCTTCCAGGTTATCTTGAACATGAGGACAAACACACTGTGTTGGAACCCCATGGAAGCTTTTATTTTTACTGCAGCAAATGAGGATTACAAGTAAGTGTGATCCTGATTTTTGATAATCCCGATCGTGTTAGGTTTTTTGTTTTTTTTCTGATATCTTAGTGATTTACCATCATGTTAAAATACATTTTTTAAAAAAGCTACTTTAACTTTGAACCACTTAAGTAATAACCTAGTGAATTATATGAATTGTAGACTCATTGACTTAAAAAATAAATAAGAGTAGTGGTAGACTGCCTCTTTCAGTACTGTAGTGGGGTGGGGTGTGGAAGCACTCTAAAAAAAAATGCAGTTAAGTCTATGCAAGTATAGTTTACAGTAGGACCTGGAAACTAAATAACATTGCCAGCCCAAGGCAATATAAGTATTTATTTTCTTACCAGTTTATGTGAAGCTTGGTATATTGTACTGATCAGCTATTTTGATGAGAACATTTCTTAAAATTAATTTTTTGTGAAACAATTCCAAGGACTGCAGTACTTATCCTTTCAGCATCTCACAGCAGTATTTTACTTTTGGGCAATACTATTCATGTGAAGAGCTAATCTGATATTGAAAAAGCTGTCTCTTCAAAACTAGGCCACTGCAAAATGTGCTCCATATCCTTGTTTCCAGGAAGTCAGTGATCTAACAATAGATCGCTGCTTTCTTCTAGAACACAGGGATTTTATCGCTTATCTTAAGGCTGTTTTTCCAAGGAAATAGAATCTGGCCCAGGCCTTGAAAATGGGTGTTGTATATAATGTACTGCTTTTCACATTTTTTTGGTTATGGCATGGTAAGGCTACTTGACCTGTTTATGTCATTTTTTTCCCTCACACTAAACTGAAATTGGTAGCTGTTACTGTAAGGGGCAATTCTCTTCTTGCAAACTAACTCAATTAATGAGTGCAATGGCAAATGTACAAATCAACAATATGCCCGAAGTGTTAGCTAATTACATAGAGTAGCAGTTTTGAATGTGATGCTAGCATATTTTTCTTGGGGAATTCAGAAGGAAAAGGAATAGTTGCCAATAAGCAATTGAGTAAAAGACATTGAATTAATTCCAGCTATGCATTCATCTGCAGCAAGGAGGGCGAGGAGCCTGCTGCTAAATTACAAGTTTTTAATACAGTAGTTCTACTAAACAGTATACTTAAATCTGGTTTCATTAAATGCTTTGTCTGTAAATCGTTGTGGTTTATTGGCACCCAGCAAATTAATGATCTATGCAGTTATTGTGCCTTGGTATGTGTCAGAAGGCTGGTGATTGAAAGGAGTATGGGTAGACATCACCTGTTCTTCCTGAGCTCTGAAGTGCTTAAGAGGTAACCAGCTGAGGTCCAGCAGCTATGTTAATATTTAATGTAAAGCTTTTCTACAGGCAGTGTAGTTCTTCTTCAGCTCTGCTGAAGTAGTATCTCTGTGTTTTGAAGGACCAAGCTTTTCTTGGGCTTCTACAGAGTCACTGGTTGCCTGGTATAAAGACAATCAGGCTGTAGGAAAGGGTGCCAACCAAATGGGAACTTCCCAGTAGACTTTGAATTACTAGGAGATCCCATTACGGGAAGATCTAGAAACCCAGCAGAGTTGAGAGAGTTGTCATAATAAGTAATTCAGAGATGCTTGTTCAGGTTATACACTTAAGTCTGGAGTATGGTTGTTGGAGAAACAGGTCAGTCAATGACCCAAAAACAGATACTGAAGGGAGTGGTGGAGACCTATCTGTTCTTTGGGAGCGAACAGGAAACCTGGGTCCTGTTCAATAACTAAATCCCCTGCTTAGTAAACATTTTTCAACCTCTAAGCACTACATCATTCTTTCCTTTCGTGTGAAGTGTTTAGTTGTCACCTGATAATTACTTCCTGATATTATTTCACTTCAACACCTTTACCTTTTATGTGTTACTTGCAGTTTTAAAGCATTCCCTCTGCAGTATGATTTATCTTCAATGAGTTGTGTATGATTAAAGTAGCAAAAATGTGCTCTTCACTTACAGGTGGTTCAGATATTAAGTTGTTCATGTGTTTCTTTTAAAGCTTATATACTTTTGATATGCGCTTCCTCTCATCGCCTGTCATGGTGCATATGGATCACGTGTCTGCTGTTCTTGATGTGGATTATTCACCCACTGGGAAAGAGTTTGTCTCTGCCAGCTTTGATAAGTCTGTCCGCATATTTCCTGTGGACAAAGGCCACAGCAGGTGAGTGATTTTACACCTCTCTCTCTTGCTCTCATGCATCCCAGTGACCTCTCTCCCCAGACCTCAGAATTCTTAATCATTCCCGTCTTCATTGAGGCATTCACTTTCCGTGAGTATCGAAGTCTTACTCTGTTTGTACCTTGAGATTGACAGGTCAGGTCAACTGATAATTCTGGAAAATATGTTAGTGTAGAACATCTGTTTAACAAGTAGCACTGCTGATGCAATTTTGAATTAAAATTAAGGTGGTGTACTCTAGATACAATGTTTTATTGGTCTTTTTAATTCAAAGGTATCCAGAATGGAGGCTGTGTTCCTAAAGAAGCATTTTTTTTAATGGGTTATTTGTTTCTTTTTCTATGGTGTGATACCACCTCTTGTATACATCTGGATTTTAGATTTTTCCCCTGTTAATAATCTGCAAATTCACACTTCTGTTATGGCAGCATGCTTTCTGTGACATGATTGCTTTCCAACAAGGTGCAGTATCAGTGCTGAATTACTGTCCTTATGTATACTCGCTTGTGTTCTACCAAGATAAATCCTATATTCTTCCCCTGTCTGCGTATCTCTAGTGTTTTTAGGTCACTTTGTACTGTATGTGTCACCACAGAAGTCTGCAGGCCTTAGAACGTTTTAGTGCTTGGTTTTCTGGGACTAGCTTCATCCTATACAGATGATTAGTGAAGACATCCCATGGAAAGCACTGTTAATGTGGGTTCCTGAGGATCAGTCCGGGACGCTTTTGTGACCCTATTCAGTGCACTTTATTACTTTTTGTTCATGCTGTGCTAGTCAGGTTTTGAGTCACGTGACAGTGCTTTGAATACAGTTCACTTTGAATTAGTTTCTCATGTAAGATTTCATAAGGCAGTGTATTAAATATTTTGCTGAGGTTCAGATTGGATCTGCCGTGTCTCCATTACTATTATTATTATTTTTTTTCAGTTTGATGAAAATCAAAGCAAGTTATCAGGCCTGTCTGGTATCATTTGTTCCTCATAAACCTACCTTCATTATTCTCTGTCAGACTTTTTCTTTCTTTATTAACTTTACTTTTTCTTTTGCTTTCCTTTGTCCCCCCTCATTTAATCTCCCCCAAAATTGCCACTTGTCTGAGTTGGCTTGGGGGGGGTGTGAGGAATTTTGAATACTGATTGGGGGAGAAATATGTTTTTGTTACTGTTTGATGTAGTTATGTATACATTATTCAACATGTCTACATGCTCCTATACCTGTTTAGGGATTGAGAAGCACTGTTTCTATTTTCTTTTATAACTAATCTACAAGTAGTTCTACTTTTTTTCTTGTTTTGTAATAGTATTTTAAATATAATTAGGTATTCCATCTCTCTCTTTCTCTTTTTTTTTTTTTTTTAATTCTTGTATTATTAAACAACATGGTTCACATCTCTTGTGTTCCACAGATTTTCTTTTCCCTGGAATGTTCATGAAAGTGGTGCTAGGCAAAGTTTAAACACATCACTGAGGGGAAGTGAGCAGATCCCATAATGCTAAAAGAAAAAAAGACCACATTACAGCAGACAATCGATAAGGAAGGCATTTTTCCATTTTGCTCTCTTTTGCTCCCCTTTCTCTTTTGTTGCTTTTCTCCTTTTCTGTCTATTTGTAGTCGCTGTAAATATAGTGAGGAAGAGCCTTACAAGTGAAGAACTTAGCCTCTTATAAGCTGACTAGGGCATTCTGGGACACTTAAAATTCTTTAAAAGCTGGACTTATTCAGAGCTGCATAGTTGAAGTGAATCCTGTGGAATAAAGAAAGGTCTCCAAGCAGAAGATCTGATCCCTCTTGGAAAACTGAGGACAGTTGAGTGTATCTTTAAATGGGGATCCTGACTGTGTTCCAATTAACTCAGACTTTTGATCACTCACCAATTTGACCAATCTAACTTCCATTGCTTCCTATTTTATTTTTAAAAGAAAGCTTAAGTTTGGAAATTGAGTAGCCATAAGAAGTAAGGTCTCGTATGAAGTTGATCTAAATTCTGTAAATTCTTTGCAAATGGAACCTTATGTCTGTGTGTGTTTTTTAAATGATATGTCCAGGTTATATGGCCATCTTCTTTTGTGCTTTTCCTTTCCTGGAGAATGGTAGTTAATAACTGGTGGTGGCAGCAACGGGAGAGACAAAGGCTGAAAATTCAGAGTAAGGAAAGGAAAAATATTTAGTTCTCCAAAGGTGTGTATAGAAAAGTCTGTTACTGAGCCAACTAGTAAAATGAAAGTAAATACATAAATGCTTCTGAAAACATGTATGTACTCACACAGTATTAAACGTTAATGTCAGCATAACCTGATGTGAGCAGGGATGTTTTCAGACGGTTCTTGTGCTCAGTCTTTCAAAAGCTTTGTTGTTTTTGTAGAGTATCACTTCACCACCACTGCAGTTCACACTCAAGCTTATTAAAGCTTATTTAAGGTGGTCTATTGATTCCATCTGTTTTTCTTGCAACTCCCCACAGGCTCCACCTCAGTCTATTTTTTTTTTTTGTGGCTCTTGAATTGTCATGGTTCCTGTATTTCCCTTCTGTTACTACTTGGATTTTACTTGTAAAAAATAACTAGGTAGAAGAAAGAGAAAGGTCTCTTAGCTGCGCAGTATGACTGATACACAAAAGGGATGGGTACAAAAAGAATCAAAAACCTATTTTGATTTTGAAACTGATTTTGCCATGAACAGAAAACTTTCTGCTATTTCAAAGGTAATGTTGATAGAAAAAGTGATGCTAAAGTATTAAAAACCGTTTCTCTTCACTTTAGGGAGGTCTATCACACGAAGCGAATGCAGCATGTCATCACTGTAAAATGGACTTCGGATAGCAAATATATTCTGTGTGGCTCAGATGAGATGAATATCCGTCTGTGGAAGGCTAATGCTTCTGAGAAACTGGGAGTGGTAAGATACATGTTCTGTTATCACAAAACGGTGCTTGGTGGTTTCTGTTCTTCTGTTATTACAACTGGTTAGTCTGTCCAACTTCTAAAAACTTGTTTCTAAAGGGAAAATGTAAAATTGTAGTTTGACATTTGCATTTAATTTGAAAACTAATATGTGATATAGCTCATTGTATTTACTGTGGCTTTTATTAATAAGATTACATGCCTGTGTATTGCTATACAGGGTGACTATTTTGTCTTTTTTAATTTTAACAATAATCACCACTTCTAACTAAACGAGAGTTTTCTATCTTGGTACTACAGGTGAGTAGTCATCCCATTGCACCAGTGACAAAGCAATAACTTCCAGTTCTAGAATGTAGCCATACACAAGTTATTCTACTGAAGCATAGGGTTGCTACTTTAAAAAAAATAAAAATAAAAATGACTGGTTCAAGTTTAGTACATTCTATGATAAGCATATGCATTGTAAAATAGATTACTTGCATCAGTGCATAACTGAGGTTGTCATTAAACTATGTAACTCAAATATTGAGTGGGCAAGCTAGTCTGAAGTCCTTTTAATTCAGCGTAGTCAGTTTGGTTGAAGCCTTCCCAGTAGGAGCAGACATCAGTCTAATTAATGTCTGTCTTTTTCAGTAACACTTGTTCAAATGATTATATATAGATAAAGCCAAAATGTTCTATTGCAGTTAGCACTTACATAGATTCATCTGCACAGTTGTATTAAAGTATTGAGTAACTTTGGAGAACGAATTTGACACTTTTGTCCACTGGGAGTAGTCCCTTTACGTAGCTTCATGTTGTTAGGGTACCCTGGAGGTGCTTACGTGGCTCTTTCTGAGCCCATCAGAAAAAGCAGAGCTGTCAAACAATTCTCAGAGGAATTCCTGCTTGATCTTGGGATGGAGTGAGGGGGGAGGAAAGGGATGCTGTAATTCAGGGAGGAACATTGTACTGTTAAAGGGACGGATCTATTCCGTAGTTGTGGCTGGGGCTGCTCGAGGTGAGGCTCCATCAGTGATAGTTCCTGCATAGAGGGGCTGGTGGGAGCACTGGGGCTGCAGCGTGGAGTGGGAAAGTTCGTGGGCTGTTGTGCCCTGCGAAGGGCTGCATGTGGAGCAGCACACCTAAAACAACACGCTTATCTTTAGCCACGACTCACCACAGGTATTCAGGAGCCCTGTTATCTTTCCCATCCTTGCTGTACAGCTGTATTTTTTCTATAGCCTGTACAATGTGTGTGGTTACAAACTCTTATTTAGGTGGAATTTCTTTAATGGACTAACTCTTCTATTGTGTTTAGGATGTTATTTTTTCCCTGTTTTGAACTGATCCTTGGAATTTTTCCAACTAGAGCTTCAGTAAAACATTTAACAATTACTTGCTAATTCCAAGGGCTCTGCAATGTTCATTACAGGCTTTACTTTTTCATATAAATTTTATGTTAAATTTGCTCAAACAGTGGAGTATTGGGCAGCATTGTTACGTGTTTTCCTGTTGGCATATCCATAGCCTCACAGGAAAACCCTTTTCATCTGGTTTTACAGTATGAGCTGAAATTTTCTCTCCTTGTTAACCATCTTCATGCTTGGTACAGAAGGACCATTCTGTCTCTCTAACATGCTGTTCCAGAACAGCATCATCTGTGGTATTTCTGACATGCGCCTTTGTTCTGTACCCTGTTTGTGAAGGACAAGTGGGTAAAAAGAATGTCCAAACATTTTCACATAGAATGATAGTTAGTATTTTAAAGTATGTTCTGGTGACTACTAGGTGGTAATGGCTTCTTTTTTATGGAAGAGTAAGGATGCTTTGCTCTGGGTAGTAACTGGGAAAACCAACACAACATCACAGGAATGTTATGTAGCAGAAGGACTACTTAGCTATTGTTCCAGTGTTCAGGATGTAGGGTGGTGAATCACCTTCTGCTCTTTTCTGTGGTATTTACACCAGTGAAAACTGGCAGGAGGTGGGTCTGGAAAAGGCACTATCAGTTATGACTTTCCGGTACTGGGTATGTTCTGCACATTAACAGTCGTGTGTTCCTTCACCTGACAGCAAATCCTACACAAAATGCCCTGTATGTGTTTGTTATGTTTTTAAGCACACCACTCCTGCTTGACGTGCCTCTTGGGGGCTGTGCAGAGGACTCAGTTCTGCTGCTAAGGGATCATAGGGATACAGTTTTCACAGCATCTCCTGGAAAGAGTCCAGCGGAGGGCCACAAAGATGATATGAGGCCTGGATCATCTTCCCTGTGAGGAAAGGGTGAGAGACCTGGGTCTGTTCAGCCTGGAGAAAAGAAGACTGAAAGAGGATCTCCTCAATGCTTATAAATACCTTAAGTGTGGGAGGCAGAGGGATTTGGCCAACCTCTTTTCAGTGGTTTGTGGGGACAGGACAAGGGGCAATGGCCACAAGATGAAGCCCAGGAAGTTCTGCACCAACATGTGGAAGAATTTCTTCACCATGAAGGGTGACAGAGCACTGGGACAAGCTGCACAGGGAGGTTGTGGGGTCTCCTTCTCTGGAGATATTCAAGGCCTGTCTGGACGCCTACCTGGGCAGCCTGCTCTGAGGAGTCTGCTTTGGCAGGGGGGTTGGACCCGATGATCTTTTGAGGTCCCTTCCAACCCCTACAGTTCTGTGATTCTGTGCGTAAGGGTTTCTGACAAAGATCTTCAGCCACCAGTTCCCAAGGCAACCAAGTCGATAGTTACCTTTAACCTGTAGGTCAGGTGGCATGTTTGTTACATCCTGTTGTGTTTTTTTTTTTTTTTTTTTTTTTTTTAATTAGAAATGACAATTCATCCTGCCATTTAGAATGCACAGCTTGTCACCTTGCAACATCGAGAGGCATTTTAAGGAAGCAAAGCTATTCGGAAATAGGGGAAGAACTTAAAAGGGACAGTGAATTATGTAGAAAAACCGCTCTCGTTTCACATGGGTGACACTAATGAACTTGTGAAGAATTATGTTATAATAAGAAGAGAGAGTGTTCCACAGCCCTGTATCTTGTGTGGAAATATGTTCAATCACGATGTTGTCGAAGCCTTGAATTTAGCAAGACGCAGAATATGAATATTAAATTAGTGACTGTCCAGAGCTGATAGAGTTGCTATAAAAGCTTTTGGAAGCAGTATGAAATTTTATTTTATGTGTTTAGAGAAGAATTGCTACAAGGACTTTGGGTGGAACCTCTACAGCTCATCCCATTCTTGGATATACCCCGGGAATGTCACTTGGATGCAGGCAGCTGTGCTAATCCTTGCTCCATCCAACTTGGTAGTTCCTGCGGTTTTTAATGTTGCAGGTGTTAATGGCTGTTCATCAGATTCCTCTGCTTTTCTTTAGCACCTGCTCTCTTTTTTTTTTTTTTTATTAGAGGCCTGGCGTTCTTATCTTCGTAGACATGTGCTAGCTCATTTTGTAAAAGTCCAGTTCTTCCATAGTCTGTGGCTATTTTTTGAACGCTTTGAATATTCAAAGCTGAACACTCAGTAATTCTGTCGGAAGTGTCAGAATGTGTCTTAAATGCTTAGTTGCTTGGTCTGCTATTTTTCTTAGCTGAGAAGATTTGATTGAATGACTCATCCAAAGGTCACTGTATTCCTGATATAATGCCAACTTCTTGTAATACATTGTATTTAAGATGGATATTTTGGGGGTGGGGGTGGGTAGAAAAAGAAAAGTGATAATCCAACTTTTTTTTTCCTCTTTTTTGGTCACTTAGTCTCATTTTCAGCATTGCTGGGATCCGAGGAAGTTAGGCTGAATACGGTATTTAGGTTGTGACTGGTGAACATTTATACAGTTGGAGAGTTGTACTTTCTGAACTGCGGCTACCCCAGCAGTCATCAGTTCTGACATGCATGTTTCCTTTGGTTTTTAATGTATTTGGCACTGCAGTCATTATTTAAAATCAGTGAAACATTAAAGGAAGAATCAGCGTCTGGAGGAGCCAGGGGCATGCTGTGTCTCCACTCACTGGCAGTTAAATCTGCATGGGTTTTATGTAGGGGTAACAAAACCCAAATCTTTCTGTTGGATCTACTGCAGGAGTTGTTTTAAAATAATTTGAAGTGTTTAGTTGTTTGTTTTTTTTTTTTAATAAAAAATGATGTATTTTTTTCCCAATAGCAGTCTGAAGGTAAATAGGACTTCACAGGTTATATTTTTAAGGCAGTAAACATCTAGCTCTGCGTGTCATGAAATGAAAGACCCAATTACAAGAGTTTTAAGATACTCCAGACTGTTAAAATACTGTACTTTATGGACTTGACGTGTACCCAAACTTGGCATGTTAAATACGTGTGAAGCTTTTGTACTTGTGGTCTTGGGGATTTCTGAAAAAGGGTGTGCCTTTGGATTGGAGGAAAAGAGGGAAAAGGCTGGAAAAGCAGTAATAGAGTAAATTTCAGTTAACAAAATAGAATTCATCTAATTAATATGAAGGGAGAGGGATATTTTTAATTATAGTGAAAGCAATGAACCGTCAGTAAAACCCGAAGGTGCATTGTTCTTCAGTACACTGACACATTAGAAAAATCCTCCACCTGCAATGTTTTTGCAATATGCGTGAATGTCAGTAATACAACTTCTGTGACTAACAGCAGCACGATTTGGCTCTGCTACCTTTCCAGAGTTGCTAAGGATCAGGCAGAGCACTGGACAACTGAAGAAGAAAATTTCATGCTTGTGAATGATTTGTGTCTCAGCGAGTGTAACAGAGCTGGAACATGGGTTTTCTGCTTTCCTACAAGGTGCAGAAATGGCTTTTGAGTAAGAACTGAAAAAGATTGGAGAAAGTGCAATTACAAGGCTCAGTGTTGTTCTAGCAAAGTGCATCAGAACTGTCTGAGTGATTGTAGATCCTTTCAGGCTCCTGCTAGTGTACGGTCCCATTGTGCGAGATGGGGCTGATAACAAGCAGCAGCAGGTACTGAGTGACACGACGTTCTTCTGAGTGATCTGCCGATGGTAATTCAGTGCACACGTAGCCTCATCCCTTTAGCTACGATTTTGTGCTCTCCACATCTACATCACCTCTATGTTTTGTTGTCCGTTTAGATGTAAAGAACCCATACGTCTTTGTTTGTTTTACTCAATAATGAGTAATGAACTTAATGGCAATAAATTCAGAAGACAGTTTTCATCAAAGCGGTGGAAAAATTTTAAACACAAGCTACAGTGTAGAAAATTGCTAGGATATGTTTGTTTTCTAACAATATGTTGCATCTGTGCTCTGTCTGCCCTAACCTGGAAGGGCAGCCTGGAGAGGACTGATAAACAGCCAGTTCGTATTCCCGTGCTAAATGAGAGGAGTCTGGTAGTGAGTGGGATAGTGTGCTACAGATGCAGCCCACTTTAAAGGGAGCATGGTTTCTGGAAGGTGATTGTAGCTCTTCAGTCAGGGCTCCAGAAAAATGCTTACCTTCCTTCTGCCTGGGGGTGTGCGAAATAACTAGCCTCTAGCGTCTGGAGGGAGGAAAGAGGCATAGGCAGGTCACTTAGGGACACGTCTTCCTCTTGCTAACAACTTGTGTTTTAGGGTTATTTTCCCCCTTTTTCACTCTAGGTATTGGCTGTGTAGTACGGCTGTTGTAGTGGCACCAGCAATTACTTTTGCACCGCGTGATTTCTGTTTTCCTCATATAGGAAGGAAGCTCCCCATTCACATCAGGATGTATGGAGAAAGGGTCAAACATCACCTTTCACTCATGATGTCACGTAAATACAAATTTTTTACACTGCAGGGTGTTCGTTCTGGTCCCTGTAAATGAAATCTGGAGTCCTGCTAACCAGCACTGCATTTATGGCATCTTCCTCAGCCCAAAGCAGTGCGGGAAGCTGGTCTCCTCAGCTGTCTGGGGTGAGCTTTGTAGCATGACTTGCAAAGAAGAAATTGGAATTCAGTACTTAATTGCAGTCCTCTTTCTTGGTTATCTGGTATTTTTGGTAAATAGAAACTTATCAGTAATACACTTTTCCCCCCCCCACCCCCCATCATATAGAGGCACGGCCTGGCATATGGATGGGGTGCTGGTGTTCGGTGGCTGGATGGGACGACACCAGCTACGTGCCCTTCTAGAAGCTGCGTGGCATGTGAAAATGGAATAAGACTCAAACATAACCACTGCTTAATCTATATTAATTTTTTAAATAAGATATTCTGGGTGTATCTTTAATTTACAGATTCACCTCCTGTCTGTAGAATCATCAAGGTTACGCTAAATCAGCAGCAATTTGCTCTTCTTAAATTGAAGAAAAATCATTGCATTTAATTAAAATAAAAGCTCTTTAATTTGGATTATGTTGGCAGTTTTCCGCAGAGTGGGAACACCTGGGATTTATTGAGAAAGAACCATCTCTTCAGGCTGGCTCACTAGAGTAAATTTCACTAAAAAGGAGATCGTTTTATTGGGTTAGGATTGTAGAATTTACTCACTTGCAGTTTGAGAGGTTATGACAAATATAAGTAAAGCAGGTGGATTTCATTTTATGAACACGATGGTGTGGGCAAACAGAGGTTCAGAGTGCTGTGTGTATTGGATGCCTGAAATAAGATCCTCGTGAGTGGTGAGCACCTCTACATTTGGTACCTGGAGAAACCTCTGTCATATGGCTTGTGTTTACCTGCTTTCAGACCATTAGTGGTATTTTTGACCAAAATTGTCTGAGTGTGATAAACATTTTCAGAATTTACGGACTACTATAACAGAAAATGTTATAACAGAAATAACTTCTAAACATAACCTCCAGAGTGGAGAAGAAATAGGGGAAAAAAGGAAAAAAAAAAGACGTCTCTCAGTTTCAGTGTTGTTAATGGTGTCTTGGATATAACTGTAAATATGAATGAAATTTGTGTCCTTTCGTGATTGTACCATTTCACCTTTATTTCACGTGTTTATGATACTAAGTTATTTTTAGCTGTGTGATGAAAGCTGGAACTCCCCATGTGCCACGTAGGCAAGCTAATACTTGAAATCTCATATGTACAATGTGCTTCCTAATGGATCCAGGTGCTGGATAAGATTTAGGCCACGTGAGGAGCTGTCTGTAAAGCAGTTCATGAAGACAATTTGTTTTTAGCATTTGTACTTATACTGACTAGTGGTTAAAATGCCTGCAAATCTTTGTTTCACAGTGGAAGTTGATCATCAGCATTGGTTAGGAGAGCAAGCGGGCTGATCAAAGAGGTTTTACTGTCTGCCAAAGTTCAGCGTTTGTAGAGAAACTGCAGAGAAAATCCTGACAGTTAAGTCCCTGTTCTGTAACATGCTTGTCTGTGTTATTTTCCTTGTAGCTGGCACCACGAGAGAAGGCAGCTATGAACTACAATCAGAAGCTGAAGGAGAAGTTCCAGCATCACCCGCAGATCAAACGCATAGCTCGGCACCGTCACTTGCCTAAAAGCATATTCTGCCAAATCAAGGAACAACGTATCATGAGAGAAGCTCGTCGGCGAAAGTATGTCTTCCTCTTCCATCTTCTTGTCTTTGTATGAATAAAATGCATCACTGTGGTGCTGTGGTAGCAATGCATGGGAATGTTAGAGCTACAGGGTGTGGGAGGAATGAGTATGAGCTACTTCTAACATCTGAAAAGTGATCACGAGCTCTGGATTGATTAACTTTTGGTTATAAAAAAAAAAAAAGGGGGGGGAGGCAGGTGCCAGTATCAACAAGGACTGGCTGCTTCCCAAAAAAGGGCTGAAGAAACAGGATTGAGTATCATGTTGGAAAGAGCCACAGTGCTCTGATAGGTGTGACGTGATGCAACACTGCTACGGAAACAGAATGAGGTGTGGGTTATTGGAGGTTTTTTTTTTTTTTTTTTTTAAATGCCAAACTCCAGGACGAGCGTTTTCAGTCACCTGGATCGCTGTCATGTTGGAATATAGCAGAAGGTGGCATACTTTGCTGTAGCCATGAAATTAACAATAAAAACAAAAAGTGGTGGGTTTTAGTCAACTTCCTCAGCTACCTGTGAATTTAAGCAGCAAATTCAGCTAACATGAAAATGAAGTAAGCTGGTAAGCTGTGCTCCCAAGAAAAAAGTCAGTTTGAAGCTATTCTAAGTTAGCAAATGTTAAAGATACTTTTTGAAGGGACAATCCTCCTTCTCAAAAGAGGAAATGTGTTGTTTTTGGCTAACAAAAGCTAAACAATTCTTAAATTTTTTTTTTTTTTTGATTTTAAGTAATTTCTTAAGGAGGAAGCTGGTATTTGTTAACTCTTTGTGATGATTACTGAACTGTGTTTTTATGCTTTCTGTTCCTAGGGAACTGAATCGTCGCAAGCACAGCAAACCAGGATCTGTGCCAGTGGTGCCAGAGAGGAAGAAACATATTGTAGCAGTAGTGCAATAACTGTTTTCACATGTACAAAATCAAGACTGTTAAAGTTGCTGATATTAATAATGACAGTTGAATAAATATCTTTTTGAGCTTATTTAAAGCTTGTGCCACCTTTCATCCAGATTATACAAGTTACGTAAAACCCAGAAACTTCTTTATATGAGACTTATTGTAAGCCTCATATTTGAAGTTTGTATTACAAAAATAAAAGTTTTGCAATTCTCAAGGTACCTGTAGCCCAAAGTTCTTTGTTGCTGTTGTCTGGGAAATGCTTCGCTTCTCCTCCAGTGGGATGAACTCAGCTTTTTACTGGCAGTACTGGCGAAGTGCTCAGACAACAGTGCTGGAATTCAGCTGGGCTTTTTAGGCAGAAGCCTTCTCCTGCAGAAATGAGAGATACTAAATGACCATAAATATTGCTTAGTATTTTCCATAAAAAAGGTTTTTTTTTTTTCCAGCCTTTGTACTACTGTGCAGTCGGTAACTGCCCTTCCTTCTGTCCCTCAAGTTTATGCACAAAAAATAACTTATGAACCCAATTAGAATAAACTCCATATTGTAACTTTTTTTATTTGCTTTAAACTCTGGAAATACCATTTTGAGTGCTTCTAGCACCGTGTAGGTAAGATTCCTGGATCATCATGGCAAAATTATGGCTTTTTGGTGATAAGAGGCCATAATGTATCTTTTACTCTCTGGATCGTTTACCTTATGGGGCAATGCAGGAAGAGAAGCAGATCTGAAGAGCATAAATAAGTAGGATGATGAGAAGCAGTGGAACAGATCAGGGAATAGCCTAATGCTGGCTGTATGCCTCTTGTACTAACACAGTGCTCTCTGTGCCAAATACACTTCATTTCCTTCCTGAAATATTGAGAAAATTGACAGAGAATGTGTGGTCCAAAGTATGGCTTGTGAAACAGCTGTAGTCAAGCAAGTCCTGAGCGATTTGCAAAACCAGACTAATTTTCTGGAATTTGATTAAAATTTTCCAGCCTCGGCTGTTTCCGTTGAGTTGGTGTAGTTTGTTGTTGATTTACCGAGTTGTGTTATCCTTTGGTGTGAACGAGCCCTGCCACCTGGCCTTGGTGCAAAACTCTGAACGCAGCTCAAGAGTTCTCAGTCCTGAAGTGAGGTTGGTCACGAGATGTGGTGGTACCAATGTGGAGCTCCACTGCATGGTAGAGGCATGACCAAAGCATCTCTTCGTGTTCAAAGACCTTTCTGCACTGATGGTTTCAAACAGGCCCCCAAGCGGAGCAACTCGAAGGATCAAGGTTGGTTAAACTGTTGCTAGAGAGACTGTAACCACATTGTACAGAAAAAAAGGAAATTTTAAAGGTAGCAGAGTACTCGGAGGCCTCACATGCCAGTGTATTTTGATATGAATTCCTTTTCTTTTTCCAAATTCAGTGGATGTGGTCTTGTACAGACATAGTAGCCTTGACATTGAGTATACTCAAGTGGCACACCCTCTTGTAGCATTCCAAGAAGAAGTCTGTTCTCAAAAATTGAGTCTTATGACTTCCAGAAACAAGTTATTTGTAAAAACAGTGTAGGTGCAGGCTGGGGCTTTCTGGTTGGAAGTCATTTGGAATTCTGTGGGTTTGCTGTCTGTATGCTCAGAGGATCCCTGGCCATCGGTTTGTATGCCTGTAGTGCTCGCTGATGTTGATTTGTGCCTCTTAAAAACCCTTACAGTTAGTCTCCAACACCAAAAATAGGTAATACCACAGCATTCAGAGTATTCTGATTTTTTTTTTTTTTTTTTTTTTTTTATTACAGTAGTCAAGTGTTAGCTCTGTGCTTACAATGAGTGCTCACACAAGTCTGTCATGGGCCGTCACTGACATGGTTTCGAGGTTGTGTTAAAGGAGCTGGAGCACTTAATTTTTCTGCTTGTTTTTTTTCCCCTTGATGGTTTGAGAGATACAATCAGGACTCATCTTAATCACCTTAAAGACACTGCCTAGCTTTATCCAAACCATTGTGTATGAAAAGGGCATGGATACATGCTGATGCATGTCGGTACACTTGAGACTATGTGGAATAAAATAGTTAGCATCACATAAGGTACAGAAAATATAAAAGAAACTGTTGAGTGCTTTTGAGATTTTGATTTGATTGATGTAAAAAAAAAATAAAAATAAAAATGGGGGGAGGTGATGGACTATTTGCTAAGCCAAATAGAGTGCCCGCATGCCTGTTGCTGATTAAAAAAGATAACATCTGTATGTACAGTTACTTCCAGAAGATATTTAAAAATTGTTTCAGAAGAGAAATAGCTTTTGATACAGAAATATTTAAATCAGTGTTTATACCCTTGGTGCATTTGAGCTGTTTGATGATAAAGCATCTATGAAGCCATGTGCTGGTTTGGTTGGGATAGATTAATTCTCTTCATAGTAGCTGGTATGGTGCTATATTTTTGCACTTGTAATTAAAGTAGTGCTGATAACACGCCAGTGTTTTAGTGGTTGCACAGCAGCACTTACCCTGCACAGAGCCAAGGACTTTCCAGCTCCTCGTGGTGCCCGGCCAGTGATGGACTGGGGGTGTCACAGGAGCTGGAGGGGAGGTGTGTGAGCGGCTGTGTGGGGCTTTGCTGCCCGGCGGGTTGAAGCCACAACCAGGCACTGACACTTCAGGTGCATTACCACAGCCAGGCTACACCCCATAGAGGTTCTTGAATAAAATAATTCATTCTACTGTCTGTGTTCTGGATACCTGGTACAAACTAAACTGCCACTCAGGGTGGAAATAGGTAGAGATTTTAGAGCAACTGAAATGCTTCCACAGAACAGTTCCCCCCGGTGTCTGTGTGGGCATTCTTCACTTTCTCTATAGTGGGTGGATCCTACGGCCTTTGGGGCCTGGGTGGCTTTTCCCCTGTCACCTCACTGTGATTCTGTGTCCCCAAGCCCATGTAACAATAACCATTACCATGCGATATCCCTGTGCACACCTCAGGCCCTCAGGTCCCTCAGATGCGTGGTCCTGCTCCTGCAGCTCGTGATCAGTCCTGTTGGCTTGCTCCCTGGCAGGTCTGACGTGAAGCTGCTGGCACTGATGCTCACATACACACAAGACCAGTCCCAAATAGGGTCTAACTAGAACAAGTTGGTCAGAGAAGCTGTGGATGCCCCATCCCTGGAGGTGCTCCAGGCCAGGCTGGATGGGGCTTTGGGCAGCCTGGGCTGGTGGGAGGTGTCCGTGCCCATGGCAGGGGGCTGGAATTAGATGATCTTTAAGGTCCCTTCCCACCCAAACCATTCTGTGATTTTATGACTGTGGTGTTCAAGTGCATGGCTCATGCTTAGAAGTGGAATCAGTAATGTGTTGGCCTGTGAGTGACTGTCCCCCTTTATCCTCCTCGTCTTCTGTTTCCCCCATGCTTCTTTCTCCTTAGTCTACATTGTTTCCCTCCTTTTACTCACGTTTGGTGTTGCACATTACTGTAATCCCCTTAAATCCCATCATAAATTTTACATAGTCCCCAATTTCTCTGTTTTGTTCCTAAATTCTCTTCCCCATGTATCCTGCAAGAATCCTTTAGGCAATAACCCCCCTCTGTTTGCACAGCTTTCCAGGAGGGTTCCTGTGCTTCTTTCAGTGGTTTTACACCATTTGAATCATCTTAATCTTTCTCCTTTGGTTTTAGGGCAAGTGTGTTGTTTTCCAGTAATTCATTAATTGTTCTGATCCTTGCCACATCTTTGTGTTTACTTTGCTTACCTTTAACCAGGTAAATTAACATGCTCTCCTATATCCAAATATCTTTGTGGTGCTTTCTAATCCTATGCATTGAACTAATAACGGGGCTGTTGGAGTAGAATTCATCTTGTTTAACCTTAGATGTCTGCAATACAGGCGTGGTAAAGAGCTTTGTGTTCCTGAGCTCTTTTTATACTTGGTAGAGATAAATAGATAGGTATTTTAGGGAATGTTTCTTCATATTTTAAACATTTATGTTAAGATTTAAAACTTTGTTGTATTTTATCAGTAACATCAGGACACGACAGACAGCTGGTTAACCTGTGAATATCTCAATTTGGTCAGAATCACACACTGAGGTGATTCAGCTTAAGAGGAACAAAAGCAATGAAAAGTGTTAGACGACAATTTCTGGAAGTTCTTGTCTGCTGTGCGGCATCACAAAAGTCTAAAACCTTTGAAGGGAGATGAATGAGGTTCTGAAGCTGAGGACAAAGAAATTTCTGTGGATAATAGTTTGCGGGAAACTTGAAGAAGAGCTTACTGTTGTACCAGGGAAAGATGGAAAAGTATTTGAAGAAGGTGGGCTTTAATTAGGAAGAAAAGACTTTTGTGCTCACCCAGGGCTTCTCGGACATAAGAAGGTCTGTGAAGAAAAATAGGACAAAATCAAAGATCATAGTTCAATGCTAGCAACTAAAACCTGTTGAAACTGGCGTTGCTTATTATATTGTAAAGGTACACACTTCTTCTGAGTTGAAGATCATGTTATTTAGACAAAGTCTGAAGTTTAAGGACTTATTTTGAAAGGTGATGAGCAGTTGCTGTAATATTGCCTGTAAGCAGAGCTGCTGTTTTCCATCACCTTGAAAATTTGATCTGGGATCTCTGTGGATCTTGGGCAATGAAGTGGAAGGTCTTGATTTTCAAGCTTTTGATATATGAATAAATGTTGGCATTCTTAGTAGGTTTTATTTTGTCCAAGTCTGGAGCAATTTCAGCAGATGCAAATGTTTGCATCCTCAGAGGGCAGATGGATGTGATCAGCGGTTCATAGCATGTTGCATCGTGTTTCCCACTCCGAGGGCTAGGGTGGGCAAGAACAAAGATCTTCCAGCAGACAAAAAAGCATTGCTGATTATTAAGAAGATAAATGGATGGAGGCAGTGTTTTGACCATCATTGTAAAAATGTGATTAAAAAAGCACAGTATGATAGAAAACCACAGATTTAATATAGATTTACTGGATGTGCTGCACTCACGTATTTATTAAAAGCTTCTAACATGTATTCGAGTAGAAAGGAGTTATTTGAAGGTATGCCTTTTTTTCTGAAACCCTATTGTAGAAAAAAGTTTTTATTTGGTGGCCTGAAAATGCCATGAATTTATACAAGAGCACGTAGAAGCTCGTTTGTGCGATGGCACAAGGAGCGAGTGACTGGTGGGAGGTGGCAAGGGACCGGGGATCTGTTAGTTCTGCTACCAGGGGCTGCTACATCGGACTCGTGTGTGAGACAAGTCCCCCAGTTTGTGTGTTGATGGAGAAAAACCCTTCCAGCAGCTGCCCAGACTCGGTCTGAGCCCTCCTGCTTGACTCTGGAGCAAATATTCCCGGGTAGGCAGGCAGCAGCAGCTCTGTCGTTGTTCATTTCCCTCTCCTTTCACTTCATCCTGCGAGAGCAGATGTTTGCTGTTTTTCTGCACTTTGGGATCTAAGGCAGAGATTGAATAGGATTTGAGGATGAAATCACATCTTTGTATTTGTAAAATTGGCTCTATCAGAGAATTACAGATTTTTCCACCAGTACGGTTGTCTTTCTCTTCTCTTTTTGTTCTCGTCACATCCCTGCTTCCCTAAAGAGCACCTCAGAAATTCTTTCTTTCTCTGTGGTTCCCATTGGCTTTGATCTACCATTTAGCTCTTGCGAACCAGAACACACAAGTACCTCTTTCATGAGGTTATTTCTACCATTTAACATGACCTGGTGGAACATTACCCTGAATCCCTTTAGAACGCCGATCATTAAGCTCTAGAAGGCCCGTGCTTGCTTTAATCATTTTCAGATGCCTCCAAACCTGCACCACGGGGCTTCTGGCGTGCGTGGAGTTTGGGACGTATTAGTGGAAAGGCAACCCGGTATCAAAGACGCCTGAGGATCAGCAGAAAGGAGAGCCGAGGGGAAGGATTATTACCAGCATACCGGCAGGTTTTACAAGCTGCCCGAAGCGCTGGGGTTTGGCACAGCAGGAGCCGAGTGAGTTTTAAGTCACAGACGGAAAAGGAAGGAGCATGTCAGCAGTTTTCTCACTCGGTTTGAGTAAAGGCAATAGGGAGAAATCGCTCTCATGACGTACAGTATGTAAGGCAAAATATCTAAAATACTTTTTTTTTTTTTTTTTTCCCACAAATGGGATAATCCAGCATTTAGGTCTGAAGGCAAAAGATTCATTGGCTCAGCTGGATATCTAAAGGTATCATATTTATAGACCGGCTATTTCAGGATTGGAGCCTGTGTTCTTTTGCATCACTTAAGGCAAAATTTAACCTTGGCAAACAAAACCACTGGCAATATTTGCAGTGGCGTCATTCTCGAGTGAGTACTTAAAATCAGAAAATGTTAGGACATCCATGATAAGCCACTGTTTTTACATAATCCTGTCAGTTACAGCTGTCTGGTGGCTTCGGTACAATATCTTGAACAGAAAATGTTCACTATCAGAAGTTAAAGCACCATGCAGTAGGTAACTGGATTATGATATTGATGTCAAACTGTGGAATAAACTTAATGCAGTAATTGGGTGTCTAAATGTGATTTGAAATTGAGGTTTCATCAGAAGGGTTTTTTCCTGCCCCAGGAATAAAAAGAATAAAAACAGGAATCTGGCTCAGTGACAGTTCTTTAAATTGTGGACGATGCGTAGTAATTTGCTTTAGAAGACAAATACCTTTATGGCTTTTGTGTTTTATTCTGTGGGGAGTATTTACATAAACTGCCCTAGATGTAGATTTTCACTGAACCCTATACATGGAAGAAACATTATCGTGGATTTTGGGCTGAGTCAGAACTCAGCTGGGTGGTCAGAAGGGATGGTGGCGGACATGGGGAAAAAAATGAGGCAGAAATATTAGAACTAAATGCTGAAAAAAATATTTTAAAAAAGTTTTGTTAAAATGTTTAGTAACCAAAACCTTCACTCACATGACAGAAAGAGCTGATGGTGTAGTGAATAGGTGAATCTTTCACCAAGAGAGCTGGAGGAAGAAGCTCTCCATCCTTTACTGGATGCGGGGGGAAACTTAGTTACAAGAGATGAGGAAAAGGCGGAGGTGCTCAATGCCTTCTTTGCCTCAGTCTTTAGTGGTAAAACCGGTTGCTCTCTGGATACCCAGTACCCAGAACTGGTGGAAGGGGACGGGGAGCAGGATGTGGCCCTCACCATCCACGAAGAACTGGTTGGTGACCTGCTACGGCACTTGGATGTGCACAAGTCGATGGGGCCGGATGGGATCCACCCAAGAGTACTGAGAGAACTGGCAGAGGAGCTGGCCAAGCCCCTATCCATCATTTATCAGCAGTCCTGGCTATCGGGGGAGGTCCCAGCTGACTGGCGGCTAGCAAACGTGACGCCCATCTACAAGAAGGGCCGGAGGGCAGACCCGGGGAACTACAGGCCGGTCAGTTTGACCTCAGTACCAGGGAAGCTCATGGAGCAGATCCTCTTGGGAGTCATCATGCGGCACTTGAAGGGCAAGCAGGCGATCAGGCCCAGTCAGCATGGGTTTATGGAAGGCAGATCCTGCTTGACGAACCTGATCTCCTTCTACGACAAAGTGACGCGCTGGGTGGACGAGGGAAAGGCTGTGGATGTGGTCTACCTTGACTTCAGCAAGGCTTTTGACACCGTTTCCCACAGCATTCTCCTCAAGAAACTGGCTGCTCTTGGCTTGGACTGGCGCACGCTTCGTTGGGTTAGAAACTGGCTGGATAGCCGGGCCCAGAGAGTTGTGGTAAATGGAGCCAAGTCCAGTTGGAGGCCAGTCACTAGTGGCGTCCCCCAGGGCTCGGTGCTGGGGCCGGTCCTCTTTAACATCTTCATCAATGATCTGGATGAGGGCATTGAGTGCACCCTCAGTAAGTTTGCAGATGACACCAAGCTAGGTGCGTGTGTCGATCTGCTTGAGGGTAGGAAGGCTCTGCAGGAGGATCTGGATAGGCTGCACCGATGGGCTGAGGTCAACTGTATGAAGTTTAACAAGGCCAAGTGCCGGGTCCTGCACCTGGGGCGCAATAACCCCAAGAAGAGCTACAGGCTGGGAGAGGAATGGCTGGAGAGCTGCCAGGCAGAGAAGGACCTGGGAGTGATGGTGGACAGTCGGCTGAATATGAGCCAGCAGTGTGCTCAGGTGGCCAAGAAGGCCAACGGCATCCTGGCTTGTATCAGAAACACTGTGACCAGCAGGGCTAGGGAGGTGATCGTCCCCCTGTACTCGGCTCTGGTGAGGCCGCACCTCGAGTACTGTGTTCGGTTCTGGGCCCCTCGCTACAAGAAGGACATCGAGGTGCTTGAGCGGGTCCAGAGAAGGGCGACGAAGCTGGTGAGGGGCCTGGAGAGCAAGTCCTATGAGGAGCGGCTGAAGGAGCTGGGCTTGTTCAGCCTAGAGAAAAGGAGGCTCAGGGGTGACCTTATCACTCTGTATAAGTATATTAAAGGAGGCTCTAGCGAGATGGGGGTTGGCCTGTTCTCCCATGTGCCTGGTGACAGGACGAGGGGGAATGGGCTAAAGTTGCGCCAGGGGAGTTTTAGGTTAGATGTTAGGAAGAATTTCTTTACTGAAAGGGTTGTTAGACATTGGAACAGGCTGCCCAGGGAGGTGGTGGAGTCACCATCCCTGGAAGTCTTCAAAAGACGTTTAGATGTAGAACTTAGGGATATGGTTTAGTGGGGACTGTTAGTGTTAGGTCAGAGGTTGGACTCGATGATCTTGAGGTCTCTTCCAACCTAGAGATTCTGTGTGATTCTGTGAAGAAGCTGCAGATCAGTCAGGTTCTTGTTTTATTGTGTGTTCTTAATTCAGCCCACTTTTCATATTATCAGAAATGTAAGAGGTCAGCTCTCTTTAAGCTGTGCTATCACAAGCCACTGCCTTCACGTTTTTCCAAGTTTTGCTACAAAACTGCTGCTTCAGCTAACACTTGGGTTTGCCCGGCTTTGTGGATGCCAAAACTCCTGCCTTGGGCCTTGAGGTGAAGGCGTGCCCAGTCCAACAACACGGCGTGCCTTATCCAATGCAACCGCTTATCTGTGAGCAAGCAAGGCAAACACCCACACCGAAAGCAGCTTTCCATCCTCCTACCCACAGGTGTATGTTTAATGCATAGCTACAAAAGACTCCTCGCTTGCGGCGGGCGTTAGATTTCCCCGCTGGAGGCTCGCCATGGAAAAGCAAGGCTTTCCACTTGAGTCATTTCTCAGAGACACACTCGTGCACAAGTGTCTGTTATTATTAAGGGAGCTAATAAACAACAGGACTTCCCTCTTACAGAGCAGCATGGCCATCCGAGGCCATGCTGATTTCCACCACCTTTGTTTTTTGACTTTCTGCCCTCAGGAGATCTTCGTCCATTCTGACAGCTCTTCAGGCACGAGGTTTTTATTGATGTGTCCAGGAGGTAGGTGTCATCAGCAATGTCTAGATTGACATGTGTGTGACTTGACCACAGAATTTCACTGTCCTGAAGATCTCGTGCTTCTGAAAGCTAAAGGATATGAAAATCAATACAATAAATTCACTGTTAGCTCTAGACCACGTGGTTAGACATCTTGGCTCGTCTTAATGAAAAAACACTTTTTTTTTTTTTCCTGAATATTAGGGAAATTGAAAAAATTTGGAGATTCTTTTGAAAGCTTTTTAAAGTCAACAGAATCTAGGGTGTTAGGTGTGTGGCATTTTTTGTTGTTGTGCCTTTTTAGTTCAGTGATGGTGCACAGCCTGAAAATAAGGCCAGCGTACCATCAGGCAGACAAAAGTAGCCTGAAGATGCAGTGTTGTTGCAAATCCAATTCAGTGTAGTCAGTAGAAGAATTTTCTTGAGGAGACTGTGATAATATGTCAGTTTTACAGTCACTAAAATTATCTTTTGGGTAAGTTTTTGGAGGTTTTTCTTCCACGTTCTTCTACAGTAGAGTCATTCTCTTGTGCTCAGTTCAAGATTTAGAGCATCATTTTCTGTTCCTTTTTCCTGCCTTCTTTGAGCAGATCTGATCTGTTTTTATCCAACACCATGCCTTACATTGCTTCAGTTTTGTAAGCTACTTTCAGCTTAATGCAAGATGATTTTCGCACAGTTGCTGTCTTATTTGAATTACCCAAATTGATTTTTTTTTTTCCAGATGACAAGGCAGTTTCAGTATGCAATGGAAGTGTCTTCTCTTTAATTTTCATTTTTTGGATGGTATTAACAATTCATCATTTGTTTTTATTAGCTCATTCTAGCTATGGTTAAAATCACCTGCAAGCTTTTTGTGGTTGGAAGACAAACCTCAGAAGCCGCTCTTATTTGCTGCCTGACAATGCAATTGTCTTTTCTTCACAGCCATGCACATTCCCTTTTGCCACTTCTAATGCCATTTTGCCGTGAGCATTTGGGAGGTTCTGTATGCCTGGCCCTCTCTTACGAAGACATACAGTCTCACTACAGGGACCCACCTCTCCTTCCAGCTGCCGAAAAATACTAGAAAATTCTTAGTATTAAAGTATATTTTACTTAAGATACTCAAAATTAGTTTATGCCAAAGCTGAAAATTATGCCTGTCAATGTGGAAAACTTGTTCTTTTAAGAACTGACATTTAAATTCCAAGAATTTCAGTGATGATTTTCTAATTTGCTTCTTCTTCAAGTATTTGCTTTAAATTTGTTTTCCTGATGGCAACACATATGCCATATTCACTGTCGTCACCTGCAACTTACATGCCCAAAGTTCAGAGGAATGAAGAAAACTTTCTGCAGATTAAAAACTGGTGTGCCTGTGTTTTTCCTTACCACCAAGCTTTTGTGGGCATGAGAGCCTGTTCTTGCCATCAACAGACGATTACGTTGGATTGAAGTTGGATGAGCTCTTCATTGGTGCTGCTGTGTGAGCAAATTCTGGGTTTAGCCTGTATTCTGCTGTTCCTGCTCTCCCATCCTCACCTACCCATGGCAGTGGGGGTGTGCTGCTGTTAATGGGGGTCTATATGAGGTTTTAGAAGATGGTTTTCTAACATGGCAATGCTGGGAGGGTTTTCGTCCTTGCCTACTACCTTGACCTGTGTACCTGTGCCGTCACTGTTGATCGTCTCTTATCCCATCTCTTTGGGCTCTTTGCGTGGTGTCACTCACAGTCGGGGCAGCTCTCTCTTTCCCTCCAGCTGGGGAACCTGAGTAGTTCATGATTTTATTATTGTTCTTCAATTTGATACAATCTGTTCCTGACCATCTGTACCCACTCACGCTGAGAATATCAATACTGTAATTTTCCATCTCCCTCGTAACTTGAGCTGATTTTTCCAGCTTGCAGCATCGTGTGTACATGCCAGGAGCTTGTACATAATGTGGAGTGACTCTGGAGCAGCAGCTACTTCACGGGTCCGGCTCCTTGCAGGGTTGGACTGGCGCTTGTTGCACAGGTTTGTTTGGGACTATCCACTCATCCAAGGAATTGAGATGGAAATTGTCATGGAGACAAAGTGAAGACTTAGCCAGTAATATTCTTGAAGAGGGAGGTGGTCAGCCTTGCCTCCAGCTCCCACGCGTGAAGAACTGGGAGAGGAATTTCCGTCTGGCCTCTAAGGTGGATGTACCCGGCCGTGGTAGACCTGTCGGGAGCTTACATAATCCTGCTGGCATAACTCTGGATCAGAGTCTCCTAAGCAACCCTAACACAGCAAGGTACTAGCCCCAGAAATGGGGAAAAATATGTTTTTGACTCTGGGAACGTGGGGGGTGTGTGTATATTCAGCATAATGCTGGCAATTTATATTTTAGTATACTCAGAATTAAGCAGGTTAAATTAGCTTTTCCTCTATTTGTTTGTAGCTGGTGCTTAGAGGATTTTGAAAATCCTATTCTCAGCCATCAGCTAATTTCATTTACATCAAAAATACCACAACTGTTATGTGTTGTCTGGTGACCTGTTTTTTCAACATTTTTTCTAAATGCTTTCTTTCTGCATGTAACATTTTGAAGTAAAATGCTTCTAAATGCTATGTGAATAGAAATCTGATAAATTCATTCCTTTCAGTATTTAGTCAGTCCTTCAGGTCCTGCAGATTCCTACATTTGTGTGTGTGTGAGAGAAAGAGAGAACGAGAGAATATGGGGGAGTATAAAGATGCATAATGGACTACAACAAGAGGTTTCAGTGATGTTATAAACCACAGGACTGATGTTCAGATAGTTTATGGTCCAGTTAACAGAAACTCTCAATAGAATTATATCTTTATAAATCAAAATTTGTCTGTTGCATATTTTCTATATGTGGTTCTGACTCATGAATCTATGCCCTGTAGAAATTTCTATTCCTTCTTGAGTCATGCAAATGTAGCTTCCTATCACCCCAGATCTTGCTTCCTCCAGTGATTAGCCCTGTTGCACCCTACTCTGTTGTCATGTAGTTTTTACTTCATGTAACGTCACCATTTCGGAAATATATATATATAATGTTGATTTATTTATTTTTTTATATTTCAAAAATAATGTGGAATTAATTGTGCCCAAACTGGAGAAGTAAAAGAGGCAGTCAGCACAAATTAAATGGACAAAATAGGAAGAAAAGTTGATGTACATAAAACCAGAATATTTTATGCTACTTTGAGGATGAAGTTCTAAATGCAGCAAATCATTGATAAACGCATGTAGGCGTCATCATATAAAGGGGCAATACATTTCTCCACATGAAATGGTTTAGTCAAGTAACAAACAGGTTAACCCTTTCTTCCTTAAGCTATTTTATGAAAATGTTAAGTGAATCTTTGTGTATACTTCTCATTGTGTGCATGAATAAAGGAAAAAACCTACCATAAAGCAATGGAGTTAAATAGTTGCTAGATGCTAAATTGTGGCAGTATAGTCTTCAGGGACACAGCAGATGAATATATGAAAGTCTAAGAAGCAACACGGGGTGGACAAAGTCACAGGAGGCAACTTCCTAACCAGAAATGAGAAATAGTTCCTCCTGAGAGAAGCAAGAAGCCACGTGGCCAACATGTCCTCCTTGCTCTGAGGGCAAGTCATCAGTGTCACCCTCAGCTGTCCTGCAGTTAGCTGCTGCTACCGGTCAGATGCAGCACTTCAGTTTTTATATCTTATGCTGCATCTGCTGATGGAGATAAAGAAATTAACATTTTCTTCTCTAAGAGAAATGTTGAGGTGTTGGCCAAGGGAAGTGCTTTGAGTAACAGCCAGATTGGCAAAATCTGGCAGCCCATTTTGAAAAGAGATTGCTCTATGTTCTGCTGCAGACGATGCTCTCAATTTTGTATTGAATTGGTTGTCTTTGAAGCCAGATCAAATACCTCATCCCTTGGTCAATATCCATTTAGCTGGGCAGGTTCACCAGAGACATCATTGGTAAAGTTTGCAACATGGTGACTGGATCTGTGGTCTGTATGGTTAGTAAATGAGAGGAGGGAAACCAATGTGTCCCTACTGTGAATTATTATTTTATTATTATGGCATATCATTATTAAAATAGTAATTACTATTATTATTTTATTGGAGAAGGCCATTGCCTGTTTCATTAAAATTAGATGACAAGAGGAGGAACCAGCTTTTGAAACCAATTTGTCAAATGGTGTCTTGTCCTATGCTCCTCTTGGGGAACAGTGATTTTTAAATACATAGCAATGCCTTATTTCCCCATTTTTTCTAGCATCTTATTTCATTTTTCTATACTTTTACACTGAGGTTTACATATGGTTGTGTTACAGGCTTTATGATTTTTGAACTGCTGATGGCCATTAATGCTTTTGACAATGGTGGTGTGATTTACATAGGGGTGAATACCTATGAAATCCTTAGTATCACCAACAAAATGCCAACAGTTTTTATTGATGGTTTCTTTATTGCCATCCTTTGAAGCAGCTGGCATGGGAGAATGCACTCACAGAAAGGTAGCTAATCATCAGAACAGCTCATACATAAGAAAAACACAGGGAACAATGCATAACCAGAGAAATGATAGAAGAAGAATTTATTTGGATATTACTGCCAATACATTAGTGGATAATAACAATGATAACAACAACAACAATAATAAAATATTTATCTAGCTGCTGTTACTGAGAGAAGGACAACAGTAATGAGATGAGCACTGTAAGGATGGGACTGCGTTACTGAAGTAATTGTAAATATCTGAACCCCTGAGCAGCTGGATACCTGCCTGCTATTGCAAATGCAACAGGTTTATTGCCTCCCTAAATTCATGTGTAGAACAAATTCAGCCTGCTAGTATGGCTGCTGCTAGAATGCCTGCTCGTTTTGTTCTGTGGGAGAGCACAGAAATTGGCTGTGGATCCCTCCCCATGCAAAAGTAGAGACGAGGCTGGGAAGTCTTTCTGTGCAGTGTCTCCAGTTTTAGCTTATCAATACACCAAGTCTATAGCATTAGCCTAAATTGTAGTGTGTTGTTCAATGAAATACAGGCTACAGAGCAGTTTTAACTGAGTTTCGTGTGATTTCTAGGTGTCGGGGTAGTTATTGGTTCTGTTCTTTTCCTTTCCAAGTCATACAAATCTGGCTTTTGAAAGTATCACCTACTAGTTTTATACTGGATATAGTCCCTTTTAAAAGAGGCAGGCCAGGCTTTAACAGCTGATAGCCTGAAGTACTGTCTCATTCCTTGTACACATTTCTGGTACATCCCTTTACTTTTGAAGAAGGAAATTCACTACCTTTCACTTTGGTATTCCTCTTTGAAATGCAAGATGAAATACTAGAAATTTGCTCTTTTTTTTTATTTTTTTTTTATTACCTCTTCTCCTCCATCCCTTCCTTCTCAAGACAATTCTTCATACATAATGCTTTTTTTTTTTTCTTTTTTTTTTTTTTCTTTTTTTTTTTCCCCTGCCCTCTGTGAAAATAGATGTTTCCAAGCCACTGCTTCTTCCAGCTCCCTCTCATCAGGAAAAGCTGGAAATAGAAGTAAAATATAAAGGGAATGTTTTTAACGTTTTAACTATCTTTGCTGTCTGTCAGCAAACCAAAAACATGCTTTCCATGTTAATTTGTATGAGCCTGTATCCTGAGGAAGGTAATAGTTATATTCAATGGGCACGTATTTTCTTAGACTAATGTTGCTAGTAAAAGTGGACAAGCTTTTGTGCACATAAATCCCTTTTCAGAATGTTCTGATTTCCTATTTATTAGGAAATTATTATGAATGTAATTATATGAATGTAGCTAGCGAATGAATCTTGTTTTAATCATACTTGTGCTTTTAAGTGTGGCAGAATCCTGTTCTGGAGAACAGACCACAAAGCAGGCACAGTAGTGTTACCATGCATTTGCTGACTCTAATTTGGCCTAATGCAATTTTTCCCTTAGCCCAGTAAAATGACAGAGTTGATTAATGTTGATTAATACTGTTCTTCATAAACTTTTCATGCTGCACGGTTTGATTTTATCTGAGGTATGTCAAGTAGTATCAAGGGGAGTTATTTTTGGGAAACCAGTATTTGAAAGAGTCAAATAAGTGCTGTACAATCTCAAAACACAAAAAATAAATTGTTGTCCAGTTAGACTTTAGCTTTTGTTGTTCCAGTCTCTGGAATATACAGAGGACTTTCACAGAATACTGGCTCCTTACTTTAGGTGCTGTAGTTAAAATTGTAATGAAAGACTGTTATAATAATAATAATAATAATAACAACAATAAAAGTCTTATACCCTTATGCTTTTAGAAGTATTATAGTAGTGTTACATCTTCTGTGTTTATCTATTATTTGAATTAATTGAACTTCATGATTAATTTTCTGGTCTTTTGGCAGATGTGAATCCTAGATAGGTAGATTTCTAGATAGAAAATACCATATGCTAAGCTTTAATTATCATCCCTTTCAGGCATATTTTCATTATCAAAGCTGCTGTATTCCAGGTTTGCGAGAATTAACTTTAGCTGAAAATTCAAACAGCTAAAGCCCAGCTGGCTTTGGGTTTTGAGGAAAATGATCAAAGTCAAGCCAGTGTTTTCTCTCTCTCGCCAACGGTGAGGCCACAACCTACAGTGGATGTAATGAATGAAGGACCTCAGTAAAGAATCATAAAGTCTTAGCATGGTTTGGGTTGAAAGGGACCTGAAAGGTCACCTAATTCCAACTGCCATGGGCAGGGACACCTCCCACCAGACCAGGTTGCCCAAAGCAACCTTTCTTATAACTCCCCTTCAGGTATTGGAAGACTGCAACAAGGTCTCCCTGGAGCCTTCTCTTCTCCAGGCTGAACATCCCCAGCTCTCTCAGCCTTTCTTCCCAGGAGAGGTGCTCCAATCCTCTGAGCATCCTCACGGTCCTCCTTTGGACCCACTCCAACAGGTCCATGTCCTTCTTGTGCTCTGGGCTGCATACCTGGGTGCAGAAAAGGCCTGGTTTTGCGTGGATGGATGTTCTCTTCGTTGTCGAATAGATACACCTCACCTTTAAACTTCCTGCCCTTGTGATTCTGTGGAAAATTTTAAACAGTTCTCCTCCAGCAGTACCCTCCAGCCTTCAAAACCATCTCTCCTAATTTTTCTTCAAGGATCGCTTTGACCCCATCTTATGATAATGTCTGTGGAAAAAAAAAAATATCTTCCATTTATTTACTCTTGCTAACTTTATCTGACTGCTATCTTCTCATTTCAACCCACTGTGTTTATGTGAGTTACCCACCAGTTGCATTTTGTCTGTGGCTCTCTGACTCCGAGCTTTCGGTGGCAGCAGGCTGTTGTCTGTGCTATTTTTTCTATAAATATCTGGGACACTACAGTCCTCATACGTGACTAGACTTTCTAGGAATTACTGTAGTAATAATAATATGTCCAGATATTATTATGACTTTTAATAATGGACAATGAATTTAGAGACAAAATCTCAGGGTGGACTCCATTAAAAAGAAACAAAAGAAAACAAAACAACAACCAACCAAAAAAACCACACTCATTTCTGTCTTGTATAGAACCAGAAGATTTGGGACTTTCAAGCTGTCACTACAATAGGGATGAATATGGACCTGAGAGCTCGTACAGGATACTCTGTACCAGTTCTGAAGGACAATTTTGTGACTAAATGAACAACAACAAAAAGTCACATGGGATTTAAGAATACTGGTGTTTCTTCTGAAGCAGCTTGAGATCAGGGGTCAGGGAAAAGGGTTTAGAAGGCAGCAAACAGACAAGGCAATGCCACATGTGTATGTTATAGGAATGTCTGACAAAGTCCTAAGTACCTGATGTGCCAGGGTGAGTGCGTGTTTTATGTACTGACTAACATCTACATGCTCAACATTGCTGATTTGCCAGGGGAAGTTTAGGTTGGAAATGAGGAGACATTTCTTCTCAGAGAGAGTAGCCAGGCACTGGGATGGGTTGCCCAGGGAGGTGGTGGAGTCACCGTCCCTGGGGGTGCTCAAGGAGAGGTTGGACGCAGTGCTTGGGGACATGGTTCAGTGGGTGACACTGGTGGTAGGGGTGTGGTTGGACCAGGTGATCTTGGAGGGCTTTTCCAACCTTAATGACTCTATGATTCTATGATTCTGAAACACTTACAGCATCTGACAACTCAGAACACTCAAGCAAAAACCAAAGGGCCCAAGCTGGGCACAATTTTAAATACCAATGAAGGGCCCACGGATGATCAATAAATATAGATTTTTGAATGGGTTTAGCATGATTTTTGAAAATTATCTGTGTAATTGCTACACTGTTGAAAACAAAATCTTTAACTTATTACTGTTATGGCCTATCAGCGTACAGGAATTCAATTACTGCCCAGTTACTTGGGAGCACTGATGGTACTGTTCAAGAACTGAACGGGTTCAGATTGCCTGCATTCTTGTCATTATGCAGGAATTTTTAGCTTTTTTCAAAAAAATCCTCTTTTGAGCTTCAACTTACTAACTGAACAGCAATTAAAATTGAAATGTCAAATTCAGGCAGAAATATTGAGCAAGTTTAAGATCCTATAAAGACATTCATCTACACCTGTAATTCAGCATATGGTATCTTACACAGCTCAATATTTCAAACTAAGCATTTAATCAGAATTACAGGCATGAGACATGATAAAGCTCTTAGAATTGATCATATTTAAGATTTTATGAATTGTATGTATTTGCTCTGGACAAAATACCCCAAGCCCTAGAAATCCTGTCCATCAAGTATCCCATTCAGAAAACAATCTAACCTTTCTCACACAGTTTTCAGCTGCCTGTGCTTGCTGAACACCTACTTGCCAGTGCCTCTCCCCCCTGGTAGCCACATGCATTCTCAAATACAGCCTGGACACCAGCTTCTTGGTACACTGAGAGGAGGCAAAAAATGTCTTGTCACTCCATCTGATTTAGGAATAAATAAATAAAAAAGGTTGGAACTCCCCTGTAAGCCCAGGAGTCACCATGATGGACATGGTGAGACTGCAGCCCTCTAATCCAAAATATCTGTCATTCTTCAAATTGCTTGTGGGGAAGTATCCAACTGAGAGAACAAATTGTCCGGAGCCGCAAAAAATTACATATAGCAAAATCCTCCTGGAAGAAACCAAATGAAAAATGTAGGCAACGTTATACAGTATTAGCTTCCTCAATTTAGACAGAGGAAAGCTGGGAAAGGTCCAAGACAACACCAATAAAACAGTCAATGATGGTTTGACAGCACTTTGTATAGAACCCGGGAACAGCAAATTGTTGCAGCGTAAAGTTTTATTCCTTCCTCAGCAGGAATTAGAGGAGTGCCTTGTAAAAGAACGAAGAGTCCTGTAGGATGCACTTCTTGCTGGGTTTGATTTGATCTATTGGGAGTCTGAGTGCTGGAGGTTTTCAACCACGAACGTTTTTCACTGATCTATAACAGAATGCTTTGAAGTCCCTTTCATGTCAGCTACATAAAGATGTTTTCCAAATTAATCTTTCAACTTGGGACAGAAATAATGGAAAGAGTTAGTTCCACTGGAATGCTCCCTTACACAAAACATTAAAAAGCAGATGTTAGCTTTACCTTTTCAGGAAAGAATTACACTTAGCACACTTGAACAATGAATCTACTAACTCATTTACTCTTGTAGCTGCTCTAAGGAAGGAAATGGGATTAAGTATAATGAGACCCTTAGTGAAAGACATTCTGTGGTCTTTAACCTGATAAAATCAGGTTAAAATACCACTGTTTCCTTGGGAACCTCTTGTCTGACAGAACTGGAAAAGAACAGAAAAAAAAAAAAAAAGTATTAAAAAGCTTGCATTATTAACCCTGCTGGTATCAGTACATGTAGATAACTCATAGAAGCCATCAGAAGAAAGTACCTTTGATATATGAAAGGGGGGCATTTTCAGTTGTAGATTATACAATAGAAGAACAATTCTGACAGAAGAATGTAAAACAGGAATGTGAGTCTGGCTTTTCTGAGGATAGCAGTGTATTCAGAATGGGAGCTGAAATGAAGAGGAAGGGCAGGTACCTGGAGATGTGACCCATGAAAGCAAAGGCCAGGGTCTGTAGACATTTTACTGTTGAGGGGATTACGAATGAATGTTCTTTAAAAATAAATTTCAGAAACGATCATACTACATAATAATAATTTGTCTTGCTGGTTGATTGTACATTATTATTGACACAATTACTCTGGAGTAGGTAGAGAAGTTTGCTCTGAGCGTATTTTCATCAATATGTCATCTGGGTAATGTAAATAGCAGGAGCAGCTTGGGACAATTCTGTGCAAGTTGACGGGAACATGAACAAATAATGTTTCTTTTTAATTGCAGGAAAATGTGAGGAATGATAGGTGGAGCTGATGAGAAAAAAAAAAGAGAAGGTAGCAGCATAGAAAGGTCAAGCAGAGCCATTTCTTCAGTGAGTCACAGGATGCTCTGAATCTGCTCTATCCTTTCAAAGCAAATAACTAGATATTATATGGGGATTACAGTTCCCGTCCCTGGATTTGTTTATAGTTACATGTTTAGTGATATAGGATTTAGTGGGAACAGGGCAAATACCAAAGAGAAAAGAAAGCTCTTGAAATTCTGTGGTCATGTTGAGAGGAAGTACTTGTAATTTGAGGATGGAAAATCAGAGGCATGTTGAAATGATTTCAGAAGCAGAGACTATAAATCCAGGAAGTTCAGAGGTAAATGCCCATTGGAAAGAAATTTAGGTGGATGAAGCCATGCACAAAGAACAGTAGCACTGTCTTGCAACAACACCTAAGACGCACTTGGTGTTTATGGCTGGGACACCGCATAAACTATTTGTGAAACAGCTGTGTAACCTGGCAGGGCGGAGAGGCTGCTTTGAAGCCATCCTCGTACTTCTTTTTAATTATTCTTAGAAGTGATTGAGTGATTTCTCTCTTTCCTCACTTCCTCAGGATAAAATGTAGTTTCCCGAAGCGATCGGTCCAGTTAATTCAACATTTACAGATTGATAAGGACTGTACTATCTTTGGTAATCTGATGACACACGCTTCTACATTTCCTCCTCTTTTTGACTTAGATGCCAGATTTATCTAGTGCCTAGAAGAAACGAGGAACTGGGTGAGAGCCAGCTGGCTGGAATCCAGTCGGAAAGGTGAAGGTGATGTTGACTGGAAGAGCAGAATGCTTTGAGGACTTGATGAAATTCAGACACTTTATTTTGTAAGGGTATCTTTTTAAATATAGCATCCTCGGTTTCTGTGCAAGGGTTTGTGTAGATTATTTATATTATAAATAGATAGTGTATGTATTATAAATAGATAATGTATATTATCTATTACACATAACGAGAGGCTACACCAAGAAATGGAACGGGCTCCTTTTAGCGAAAGATGCCAATGAATTTCTTGGACAAAATTAAAATTTGATGAATATGTGTGCATGATAAGAGGGATGGATTACTTCTGACATTTGCTTTACTAGAGACAACCTGTCACATTCTTTCGGTGATCTGTTCCTCCAGAACTTGTTTTCCCAAAGGAACAACGTCTTTAGTACAACATTGGAGGTAGAACTGTTTAGTTACTGGAAGTGTATCCTGGAATTCATTTGTTGTAGAAATACAGGTAATGAGGACCATGATACTTTCAGTATTTTTTTCCAGGTCTTTGCACCTGGGTTGTAAGTTGATGGCCCGTTAGAAACAGCACCAGAAACGTAAAATTTATGTTGGAGATTTCAAACTGTCCAAACTAAAGCTTATAAAACCACTTTATTACTGCTACATATACGGTTGTATATATCGCAGTTAATGTAAAATTTGGAGTTATGAGACAACGGCAGGTAGATCTCTACTGCTTGTGAATAGATTGACAAGCCAGAGATGCGGATTCTTTGGTGTCCCTGGACAGGTTATTTCCCATGTATTGGGGCTGGATGGCATTTTTGGCAATGCATTTTGAGAAATCCCTTTTCCAGAAATTCCTTCTCGTCACCAAACTGCCGGCTTAGGCGGGGGTTTCAGACAGCGGAGGTGCTTCAGGAGGTCGATCCTGGTTTCCAGGGCTCCCTTGTCCCCTCAGCACCCCACCCCTGCTCTCCTCCCTCAGGCAGACGCCGGGGCAAACCCCGCGGCTCCCGCAGGCCTCAGAGGGGCCGGGGCTGAGGCAGGGCCAGGCCGTGGAGGCCCGGCCCGGCCCCACCTGTGGCGGGCGGCTCCTGGCGGCCATGCCCGGCCCTCCTTCACCCTCCCCGGCTTCTCCCCACCACACCGTGCCCCGAAGCCCGCTCAGCCCCGGGGCTCCACCCGCCCTCTCCTCCCCTCATGTCGGTCCTCGCGGCTCGCGTTGGCTCCTCCTTTCTGATTTTATTTATTTATTTATTTAAATCGCGTCCATTTTTTTTTTTTTTTTAATTTTTAAAAATTCCACCTCCTCCACCACCCTTACAAATTAATTAAATAAATAAATAACGACCGGCCGCTCCCTCCCTCCCTCTCTCCCTCCCTCCTTCCCCGGCCCCTCGCCGCCGCCCAGCAGCCGCTAGGGGCGGCAGCCGGGCCGGGCGCTGCTCAGGTGGTGGCGGTGGCGGAGGCGGAGGCGGTGGCAGCGGCGGGGGCGATGCGGGGCCCCCTCCCGTGACTCCGGCTCCTCCGCCATGCCATGGGTTAGGCGGCCTCCATCCCGGCGGCGGCAGCGGCACGAAGAAGCGGCGGCGGGGCTCGGCCGGGGCGAGGAGGAATTATGAGCCGCGGCTTCCCCCGCTGCGCTCCCCGGGGCGCCGGGGCTCCGCGCTCACCCCGAGCCCCCCCGGCAGCGGCAGCGGCGGCGGCGGCCTCCGAGCCCCGTCTCCCGGCTCGGTGCTCGGGATAAGCCCCGCTCGCAGCGCTCCGGGCTCAGCCTTGCCCCTCTGTCTCCTTCCTCCTCCTCCTCCTCCTCCTCCTCCTCCCTCCATCCCCTCCCGCCCCGGGGAGCCGGCGGCGGGTGGGTGCGAGGTCGGGGCTCCCGGGCACCCCGCCCCTCGCCGTCGCTGTGCTGCCGGGCTATTGATTTGTATGTGCGGCTCCCGGCGCCGGCCGCTGCCGCTGGAGCCCGGGCAGCGCCTCCCGTAGCTTCCCCCCCTAAAGATGTCGGCTCCCGCCGGGCCCCGGGGCGGCCCTGCGCCTCCTCAGCCGCTGCCGGCGCCTCAGCCCGAGATGCCCGACCTCAGCCACCTCACGGAGGAGGAGCGGAAAATCATCCTGGCCGTCATGGACCGCCAGAAGAAGGAAGAGGAGAAGGAGCAATCCGTGCTCAAGTAAGGGCGGGCGCACCCCCCCCCCCTCCACCTTCTCCTTCCCTTCCTTCTCCCTTCCTCGCCCCGGCCCCGGGGGGTGGCGGCGGCGGCCGGGGGGCGCCGGGTGGGGACGGGGCCGGGCGGCGGCGGCTCCGCTCCCCCCCTCCGGCCCCGGCGGGGGCACGGCGCCCAACATGGCCGCACAGGTGCCGTCCTGGAGGGAGGGAGGGAGGGAGGGTAGGGGGGAGCCGGGGGGAGGTGGGTCGAGGCGGCGGGCTTGGCGCCGCCGGAGGGGGGCGGATCGGCGGCGGCGAGCTCCGTGCCGGGGCCCCGGCGAGCTGCGGGCGGTCAGCGTTGGCCCTGCCCGCTGCCCGGGGCCTGTGCTCCGGCCGCCTCCCCGGGTGGGTTTGCAGCGCCGCCATCTTCCTCCGGCAGCGCGCCCGCCCCGCTGCGCCTCACAGGAGGGGGACCAGGGGGCACCGGCACCGGCACCCGGCGGCCTTCAGCACCCGGAGCTGTCCGCACAGCCCCGCGGCAGCGCCTGGGAGCCGCCCCGGAGCGGCGCTGCCTCAGCCGGCACCGCCGGCACCGCTCCCCTCCCCTCAGCGCCTCCCCCCTCAGCTCCCCGAAAACCGGTCCCGGGAAGCCGCCCCCCGAGCCTGGCGGCGCTGCCGCTGCTGTCACCGTGATAAAAACTTCCCCTTGCCGCCCGTCTGGCCGTGAGGTGCGCTCCTGAAGCACCCGGGGCGGCTCGCTGAGGTGTGTGGAGAGCGGTGGTGCGGTGTGAGCACGGGGAGTGGAGTGCCCCGAGCAGCTCCCAGCCCGTGCTCCTCGCTTGGCTTGCTGCTGGGACGCTTTTGTTACAGAGCAGCCCAGATTCTTTCACGTTTCTAAACGGTGTGATGCAAAAATAAACACGCGTTTGTCTAAAATCTCTCCTCTCGTACACAATCCTTACCAAAGGGAAAGGAAAGTTACTGGAGTTGCACTGTAGGCACATAATGCTAGCGCTACAGCTTCTAAGAAAGCTCCTGGCAGCTTCTGCGATCTCCATGCCTCCAGGATCAGTTTGGATGGTCAAGCTTAGAAATGAAAACCGAAGCCTTCTCATTTCGTGACCAGTGAAAGTCGGCTTCAGTGAAACAGGGCAGTTCTCATTCGTGGTCTTCAGGAGCTCGGGACAAAAGGGAGGTCTTCATCACCGTCTGAAGACAAACTAAAAACTTCTCGTGAGGTTTAGGCTCTGGTGGTGCCTCACTGAAGTTTTCTCTTGAGTTCTGGGTGAGCTGTGAGGGGAATGGGATGGCAATGAGTTTATACACAAAGGCTAGCCTGACACAGGCTTTCTAATGAAAATGCTGGTGTCAGTGGAGTTTGGAGAGATGGCCCACAATATTTTATAGGATACCGAGATCTGGTGTCAGATGAATATTTCACCGGTTTAATTTTTCTTAAAGCAAAGCGGTTCCTTGAACCGTCAGATACATCTGTATTCTGAAAATACCAACAGCTTTGTTAAGCACAACCCCTCACCAGTCACACAAGAGCGTGGTCCGCATTTTTAGGTAGGTATTACTGAGCTTAATTCTCTTGACAAACGTTTTCCTTCTGTCAAGAGAAGAGAAAGAAGAAAGGAAAAAAATCAACAACCCTGCATTTATATGAATGAACTGCTGTTATTGCATATAGATAAATATAGAGCTAAATCCTGCAGTCTTTGTTCAAGTGTAATTCTCCTCGAAGGCAAGCTCCCTTTGAAGTGGAAGGTATTTTTGACTGACTAAGCAATAAAATTGTGTCATTTCATTCCACGGAGGAATATGGGAGGATAAAAAAAGATGCTGGAAACAAGAGTTGACACTTAGAGATATTAGCACAAGAACTGTTCAAATACTGTAGAGAGGGACAAGCATGGATTTCCTCTAAATTTTAGATAATTTATGGTGATTGAGTGTCAGTATGAATGGCTAGTCCCTGGGCTCTGCTTCCTTTCTGCGTTCTATTTCTATTTTGTGCTCTTCAAATTCTTATGCTGTGCCCATCACTGTGGTATTTGAGCATCTTCCAAAAGTGCACTAAGTAGCGTGACTCACATCTGTAATGTGGACTATTTTTTTTTTTTCTTTCACTCCCTGGGGTAAATATGTGTGGATTTAAAATAGATGCATAACTTCTTTTCCTTCTGCTTGTTTTACTCTTTTTTGGGGAAAGGAAATGCAGATGGTATTGAGTTGTAATCTGTAGCAACTAATAGTGATCAGGTCAGCATGAATTCCTGCCAGGATTTGCTGGAACATGATGGCGTGTAAAACTGAAGCTTTCCAGATTTGCTCTTTCCTTTGGCCTGGTTTGCTCTGTGAAATATGCCTAGCTGCAGTTATGCTCCGTGTTCCTGTGGTGGAGCTTCCGCTCCTAAAGGAGGACAGGCAGCAAACTGCTGCTTTGACTGTCTCTCCTTTGGATTTTTTGGGTCCCTGGGAATGCATCTTGAATGTCCTGTGCTAGGAAGGTGCCTTTTTTGGCAAGGTTACCGTACATGTGTTTTGCGTAGTGTTTAATATGCCTAATGCATGGCACTCGGAGAAGTGAGTTCACTCAGAAGAAAGCACACTGGGTGTAAGTCCTTCTGTTTCAGGAATATTTACATATTTTCAACTTCTGGCATTGTGGGTGTTTTAATTTCTTGGATCCCACACAATGTTTGATGATGACTTTTCCTGTATGTTACACACATCCTTCCTCTCCCAATTTCTAATTTTTTTTGTGTATAAACTTTCTAAGGGGTTTTAGATAGTACTGTTTCCTATATATGGATTGATTTATGGGATCCATCATATGCTTTTTTGCTTTACATTTGTGCTTTTATGTCAAGAAAATGACTTGAGAGGTTGCACACAGGAAAAGAAACATTTGTAGAAGATGCAAGGGTGCTGACATTATTTGTAAAGACAAGGTTTCAGCCTGCGTGGTGTGCATAAACACTTACCTGTTTGTAGTATTGTGAGTTTCCAGGTTCTTCTAAGCTATTTGAGCTATTCTGAAAGCAAGATGAAATGCTATCCTAGTGAAGTCTGGCTCACAGCTCTGAAAACACAGGCATTTCAGCTTCCCAAAGGTATGGACAGTTTGGCCCAGTAGAAGGCAAGCTTACCCAAGAGAAATTCCTTTTTGAAATCATCCAGCATTTCATATATTCGCAAGGTACCACTCAAGTTTACCCTAGAAGATCTCACTCTGTGTGCATGTGAGTGAAATCAAGTGGCATTGCCACCACTTTTATGGAGGGAGAGAGGACGGATGGGCACAGAGTGGGCTAGATGGAGAAGGGTGGCTCTCTATCAGCCACCCCAGCAGGCCCACAGTTACCTGTAGGAAGGTACAGGTGGCTGTGCACTTGCATGTGCTCAGTTGCTCCTTGTCTGCAGTTGTACAGCCACGGTAAGAAATGACTGAAATAAAACCCATGACAAGGACACCACAAAGAAGCTGGGCTGTGTAGGTGCTGTAGGTGAGCGGGGTGTGGGGCAGGACACCGGGCCTGGGACAGAGGAGGCAACAGACTGATGGCTGAAAGTCACAGTAAATACCTCCCGTGGCTATCATAGTGCTTTATGAATAATTATCCTGCTTTATGAGTAATCAGCTCTGATTTACACTGCTTTAAATGGATTGTGTGTTTAGGATTTGGATTTGGGGCTGGAGGGATGACAGGTGTAGGTGATGAATACATGTGTGTATATATATATATATATTTTTTTTTTTTTCCCACAATAGAGATGTGTATATGGGAAATTTCAAAGTTTATAGGGTAATGCAAGAAGATTCACTTCTGGCTATATAGTAAACTAGGACTCCAGGCAACATGAGCTGTGTAAGTTATGCTCTCATACCTTCTCACGGAGTTTTGTCTAAATTTAGGGTGCTGATCAGAGTAGGCCATGGTTACACCACTTACTATGTTGCTTTTATTTCTACTTTTTTATAAAAGAAAGTATGATCAGGGTGACTTTAATAACTTTATGCAGTGTGAGGTAAGCGGTAATGGAAGTTGTAAGAACAGGTGTAGTTGAGGAAGGACACAAATCCCCTTGTCTCCTTCTGTTCCCCTTTGCCTTCCCTTTTCCCTTTCTTCTACCTCATTCTCTGCTCTCCTATAATTTTCTTCTCCCCTTTCTTTCATTTTACGCATTTGTGCTGCCTCTTTGGCCTCTCAAAATTACCATTATTGGTTATTCCTCTCTCTTGCCACATGGTTAGACATGTCATATCGTAGGTAATACCTGTCAGGATGCTGTGACTTCTACCACTTGCTCTTGAAGAAGCCCCAGTGTTTATGATTGCTGTGTAAAGCTGCTAGCACACTTTGGGGCACTGTCTGCAAATAACAGCAGTGGTACTTCCTCTTAGTGACTAAGCAGAATGCATTTGGAGATTATACAGACTGGCAGTAGCACTAATTACTGGGTTTGCTAATGTTAATGTTGAGTAAAATTTTGGAAGATTGCAGTAGTGCCAATGTTGTTCCAGCATTCAGAAAGTGCACGCAGGATGGCTTGGATGTAGAAAGGCCTAACATCATATGGGATCGAAAAACAGAAAAGCTGATACAGGATTTGGTTAACAAGGAAACCAAAAAGGAGGTATTTAACACCAGCTGATGTGTGCTCTCTGAAAAATACACCTTGTGAAATAAATACACTGTTACACTTGTTTGAAACCAAAAGACAATTTCCAATCTTGCATTTTAAAGGCACGAGTGTAGACCGTACTTCAAGTGCTGGGACTGTATCCTGGAAAAGTGGTGACCGGGTGAAATGCAGTGGTCTCTGGACGTCAGGGCAATGAATGGTTCTTTCTGGATTTTGTCTGCCTGCATCTATGAGCTGGATAACTTCTAAATAATGGGGAATGTTAAACAATTGATTTTTCCATTGAAACAACAGCTTAATTAGTATGTATATTGTAAGCACCAAAATGCACCAAAGCGATAAGTTACTACAGAACCAAGGCTTATAACTTAATGTAAAATGTGGTTTTACCCTGCCACTGGAGTTTTAAAATACCTGAAGCACATTTGAAGCTCCATAATAAGGAGGAAAAAGTAATACAATGGTTTGAACTTTGAAATTTTATCCAGTGCAACTACTCTGTGAAATTAAACATGTACATAAACGTTCAGTTTTTATCTGTGAGGTAGGCGTGACAGTCTTGGGAATTTGGGAAGTGAATGCCACCTCTCACCCTGTGCTCTGCTGCTCCCTTAGAGCTTTGCTGTCTTACTCAGAGTCAGTCAGAAGGCTAAGTTAGAAGGTCTCTGTGTATACTGTGTATTCCGTGTTCCAAGCTCCCATTTTCAAGGAAGGATCTTTTTGTGTTGCCAGCTTCTTTCCTGCTTCCCCAATGTTTCTGTGATGGCTTTTTTTGACAAGAAAAGCAACTTGGGGAGATAAAACCAAAAAGAGTACAAAAAATGATTAGTTGTGATCTCTTCTATACTTGTTTGACTGCTACAGGCATTACACCTTAACAACGAGCTTTGAGGTGGGGACTTTTTTTTTTATAGGATGACTAGATCATATAGGCTGTCTTAATCACTTGTTCTACTATATCATGGTTAATAGCTACAGGTTATCGTGGATAAACTCATCTCTCTAAAAAGGGGAGTCTTCGTAACTCAGTCTCAGGAAGAGCCTAATTAAAGACCGATTGCTTAAAAATGGCATTCAAAACCAGTTGTTTTTCAAGCAAATTAACTGCTATTATACATCTGAGTTCAAATCAAGCCACATTATTTTCTGTAGTTACTGAGTTTAGATTATGTCTCCTTGAAGTACTGCATGCTGTAACAGGAGGAAGTGTCAGCGCCTCAAATTATAGCTGGCTGTTGAGGCTCTATAATAGTTTATTAAGAAGAAGAAGAACAGTTTATATCTAATCTGGTAGTGCTTTTTTAAGCTAATTAAACCCCAACAACTGCCTTTCGTGATTTGTTGAACTTCTGGTGATACAGTAAAACTGCAGAACCAGTGCTGTGCTGAAAAGGTGCTTCTGCATGATGTTGTGTAGTGCCTGCTTCCTCACGTTGTTTCTCCAGGGTATCATCTTGAAGCTGCAAAGGGATTATCAGTCAGGATCAAGATTATAACAGCTAATGTAATACTCCCAGATCATATAGGGGAGTAGGAGTGTGTTTAAGAAGTTAATATACGTGGCTTTAGGAGAGTAAGAGTTCAAAGTCATTTATATAGTGCTCTGCTGTTCTCATTGAAGCTGGAAGATGATTCTTTTATAGTCTTAAATTCAGCTGCCATCACACTTTTCCACCTGAACATATTTGTAGATTGATTTTAGTTGCGCTTAACTGACATCAAATTCATGCATTTTGATGGTGGAGGAGTTTACAGTAGTCCACTGTCTATCTTTGGTGTTTTGAATCAAGGAATATCTTTGATTTAGGCTTGAAACTGTTCTTACAACCACACTGAGATATCCTGTTCATTCTAGCAGGATTTAGCAAGAGCTGAATGTGTGTTTCAATAACGTCCAGGTACTTCTGTTTAGAAAATTCACAAAGAAAATCTTTAATTAAATATGAAGAAGTTATTTTCTTTTTACTGTCCTAGTGAGGTTAGTTCTTTCTTCTTAAATCTTACGTGAATTTGCTTAAATACTTCCTCTATTCAACATTGATGGTTTTAAGGTGAATGGTTTCTTAAAGCAAATACTGTATTATATTTGTACATAGACTCACAGGTCATATAGCATTACCAGGTATTTGATATAGCGTGAAAATTGGGTTCTGTGTATTTGAGGGGACAGTCTTTAATAGGTGTATTATCTAAGCACATAAGGGATATCAAGTGTTTTGACCTTTAAATAGAATTGCCAGTTACAATCAGTCATAATTCTTGGACAATGTTTTGCAGATATATTCTATATAACTTTTCAAAAACATGTGCTCTAGTGTGTTAATAATAAACCCTTTTCCCTGTGCAGTTACTCAAACTCTTGGTGTGAGTACATTTTTCTCTTTACCAAAAGGTGGGTGAGAAATAATGCTTTTAAAGCTGTTTAAAGCTCAGAAAACAAAGAACAATAGAAATTAGATCTGTCTGAGGCCTCAAGGGGCCTTCCAATTCATCCTTTGCCTCCAGGTATGACCAAGTATAACACAGTGATTCCTGACATTTATTTGTCTAATATATTGGTTCCCATCTGTGAGGGCACAGCTATGCAGTACACAGGCTTTGTGGCTGAGGCAAGAGCACTTAACAGGAGATACAGAGTTCAAACCTGTCGGCTCTGCAAGAGTTGTGCTGCATACACAGGAGAAGGTGAGGAGAGGGCCAAACATTTTGGCATAAAGCTCCCTGGTCCAGTCATGTATGAACCCTGCACGTTTTTTTGCAGGTGACAGTTTGGTGTACATATATATGTATACATTTGACGAGAGGTATGCAAACAAAGAATCTTAACTACTTTCCTAACTGGAGGTGGAGATTCCTTGGTGTCCCTAGGTAATTTGTTTCAGGTACTCAATGTAATTATCCTTTCCATTACATTTTTTTTCTCCTCAAGGTAAGCCTGAATCTTTTTCCTGCTATTTGCTGCTTACTCCGTCCCCAGTGGAAACGCAGAGCATTCCGTTACTCTCCGCAGCAACCTTTCATATACTGCACAAATGTGATTATGTCTCCTTGTAGATTCTCATCTCCTTTCTGTAGACTCAACAGGCATTATTTTCTAGACTTTAGGCTGTTCTTGTTGTTCTCAGTATTCCTTCTAATTGAGCTTTTTGAAATAAAGAGTCCGAAATGAGACACCGTATTCCTAACAAAAATGTATGGGGAGGGTGCAAAGATATGTGTCCTACATAGAATATGTAGGACATGTGTCCTACATAGAATACCTTCCTTGACAGCCAGTGTCATGCGTGTTTGGGGTTTTGGTGGTGGCATGGCAAATTGACTCATGGCTGGTTTGTGATCTTCTATACCTTCAGCATGCTTTTGTGCAGAACTGCTGTGGAGTGATTTCATTCCTCGTATTGCATTTGAACTTGGTTACCCCAGTGTATGTCTTCATCCCTGTTGAGTTATGCTCTGTCTGTATCAGATACCTCTTATGAACGTTGCGTTGGAGCGCTTAAATAAAATGTGAAAACAGCCCTGGGAGCAACGACCAGGATTTGCCTCTATAGAGTATCCTAATCGCAGAGGTATTTAGACTTTCTTCTGGTTGTACTTGCACATTCCTGACTGCATGGTTGCTCAACTTCATGGGCAGAAGGCAGAATAATCTCACTCCAGTTTTGCCCAAAGCTTGTTGGTTAGGGAAGAGAGAGCTGTGCTCAGATCTTCGCAAGCTGGGAAGGGTCTAGGATACAGGTCTTGTACCTCCTTGGGAAGACTGGTAACTTTCATGCTATCGGAAGGGAAACAGTTGCTTCCTCTGCTACATTTATTCAATTTGTGGAAGCTGTTGGTGACTTAAAAACAAATTTGACAAAGTTGTTGAGGTCCCAGAGATACTTAGTTACTAAGGGTCTAATGAAAATAAGTAGGTGGCTAGTGGAAAGATAGTTCACACTCCTGACCAAGGAAAAGCCTGCTCATGCTCCTAGATGCCAAGGAGTCCTTACAGCAGGGAACCAAGCATAGACATCAAAATAAATTAATCATGACTTGTGTCCTCACAAAATCAGTCTTTTTTGGGTTCCACACTCGTAGAACCGCTTGCTTAAGGAAAGCAATTGCCCCAGTTTTTGTGTCTTTTTCATTCCATGTTTGCAACTTCTGTAGTTTGGGATTGAGCACAGAGAATCTCTGGGATCATTCAGATCAGATATGAGTATACATAGTGTAATACTTCTACATATGAAATAACTGAAAATCCTAAAATTCTAGAATTCGATTTAGAGCCAAGAAAAGATGTGCCTTTAGGATGTGATCCATCTCATCGTAAAGTAGATGTTTCATGTAGTCTGGATGAATTGCAGAGCCCACTTCCAGCCATGGACTTAAAAAGAAGGTAGAGTACGGCAGAGTTCTGCCACGTAGGCATCGTAGGTGAGTTGAATCTTACCCTTGGAGTTCTGACTTTGAGAATAATTCTTCACTATTTGATCTAATGAAAATGCCATAGCCACTTTCTGCGCTGGCATTGACTTTTATAGTTTTCTAGACTTCTTTAGAAGCCTGTCTGATGATCTGCATCTTCTGCTAATATTTTAATGAATTATTAATTAGGGCATGTTTATTTATCCATATCTTTAATATTTGAGACTCGCTGCCGGGAAACTGAGTATGCTTCCTTTCTAAGTTATTCTTAGGATTTTGTATAATTTTTAGTATATTTAAAGTTCCAAAAGCCTTCAAAGAATGAGGTTTAAAAGAAGCCCTTGGAACACAAGATATTTCCGCTATGTGGGATTAAGTTTATCTGTCAAGAAAGCACATTGCAGAGAAAATCTGCCTGTGCCATTCACCAGTTAGAGTGATTTGTGGATATATCAAGCCAGAAAACAGAAAATCATGGCTGCAGGTAGTCAGTTTGTTAGGTGAGAAGTTAAAAACATGTGATACTTCAGCTACTTGGAAATACCGATTTGTCTTTAAACTCGATAAAGATTTATTTCCATAACTCACATGCCATCTCTCTTCTTCTGTTATGTTCTGGTGTAATGCAAGCTAGTATATTTCAACCTATACTTTGAATATTTTACATGCTTTTTCTGCCAGTAAGTCGTTAGTTTAACAACATTTCTGTAGCTACCATGTATTTTGAAGTTGGTAGGGCACTTTTGATAGCAAGCTAAATAAAAAATACAACTGAATTGCTATTGAAAGAAGCTATCGATATGAGCTCTGAAACTTTCATGCTTTAAAAGCCTGGATAAACAGGTATGTGCCAAAGATGTTGTGTGGAATAGAAATCAAATATATTTTTGCTGAATCAGGCCTTAAGACAGTTTGGGAACATGGGTTTTGATTCAGCGTGCTTCCATTAATTTGGTTAGTCACTGCGATTATGATTCATTTCATTCTGTGTAACCAACTGCTGCACAGTAAGTGACAGCTGAACCATGTATTATCTAACAGCTAGAAAAATAGCATCACTGTCACGTTTAGAAGGCTGAGGATTATATTTTTACCGAGCACGTGTTTTGTACTGAAGTTAAAAGGCTTCAGGAAAACCTTAATTTTTCTCAAATTACTTATAACCTTACAGATATGAAGTAGAACAGTAAACAGCATGAAGTATTTCAAACAAACTTTATTTTGATTTATTACTATTATGAAGTTTTTGTTCTGTTTTTGAAGATTTTATTGGCTTTTGGGATTAGTTGTGAAATTATGCCTGCAGATGCTTTGCTGGTTTACATATAAGTGGCAGGTTTGCAGAACTAAATGTAACTGAATAGGAAATACTTCTCAAGTGCTGGTATTACTCCATGTTAACATCAGAACGCATTTCAAGGGCAGAATTTTAATTATTCTGATAAACTTTACCAAAAATACCACTGAGACTCAGAAACTAGCAGGTTGTAAAGTTAAGCAAAAAAAACCAACAATGTATGATGGAAGCAAAATTATATTTTCATCTAGTTTCCATATTTTTTGTTAAAAATCATACCTTCCATGTTTAAAAACAAGTATCAGAAAGTCCAAGTATATGTTTTCCTGTCCTGTTTATGGCTTATCTGGAAAAACACTGTACAGGGTGATGTGAAGACACCAAGCCAAGAAAAGGTGTTTTCAGGGTAGAGTAGAGAGAAAGCACTCGGTATTTGAAAATGTTGAATTCTTCTGTCTGGTTGATATCTGAACACAGAGGTGGACAGAGATGAATGAAATTTAATGTATTATAGCTGAACACTGGTACACATTTATGTATTTTGAACGTATTTAGGCATCATTGGAAGATAAATGTTTTTAGCTACTTTGTGGTTTATATATCAATATAGAATTATATCACAGAATATCTTTGGTTGGAAGGGACCTCAGAGATCACCCAGTCCCACCCACCCTACCATGGGCAGGGACACCTCCCACCAGCCCAGGCTGCCCAAAGCCCCATCCAGCCTGGCCTTGAGCACCTCCAGGGATGGGGCATCCACAGCTTCTCTGGGCAGCCTGTGCCAGGGCCTCACTACCCTCTGGGTGAAGAATTTCCTCCTAACCTCTAATCAAAACCTACCCTCTTTTAGTTTAAAACTATTCCCCCTCGTCCTATCATTATCCAATTGAGCAAAGAGTTGTTCTCCATCTTTTTTATAAGTTCCCTTCAAGTACTGAAATACTACATTGAGGTCCCTCTGTAGCCTTCTCTTCTCCAGGCTGAACAAGCCCAGCTCTCTCAGCCTGTCTTCATAGGAGAGGTGCTCCAGCCCTCTGAGCATCTTTGTTGCACCCCTGAGCATCCCTCCTCTGGACCTGCTCTAACAGCCCCACATCCCTTTGTGCTGGGGGCCCCAGACCTGGATGCAGCACTCCAGGTGGGGTCTCACAAGGGCAGAGTATAGGGGGACAGTCACCTCCCTTGATCTGCTCTTTTGATGCAGCCCAGGATGCAGTTGGTCTTCTGGGCTGCAAGGTGGATTTGCCGTGAGTCCTTGTCTAAAATTCAGCCTGAGTTCTGTATTTGAAAAGTCTTTAGAGCAGGTATACTCTTATATAAAACATGCTTTTATTTGGAGAATGGCAAAATAAACTTTTAATTAGATTTTTAACTGTTAGTGTGAATAGTCATGTTTGTTCAACACAAACAAGAGTGATTATTATTGTATAATTAGACCACGATCACAAAGATACTTATGCCCAAACTTAAATGCAACATCAGTAACTAATTTTTAACTCATTCGGACCAGTTATTTACATGTAAGAGATAGATTAATTAAAATGAATATAGGTTAAAAATTTGTCTTTGTTTCTACTACCTAATTTTGTCTAATAATACTTAAAAAAGGAAAAACATTCACTGAAACTGCACTTTCACTCTAACTTATATTTAATAGTGAATCATTTTTTTCATTGTTTAGCCACTGTGCATGTAAAGACTACAGCATATCCTTCCCAATTTACATTTATTTTTAAAGAAAGGATTTCTTGAAAGTTCCTGGAAGTAAATCATCAGTTCACTGGCGTGTTAACTAAATAAAGGCACTGTTGTATATGTTGTGTTGTTATTAATTTAAGTCATTGAATAATATGCTCTGAATTTTATTCTTAGGTAAATAAGAAAGAGTAGTTTGGACTCGGTAGCCTTTTTCGTCATTCTTTGTAACCGTAAGTTCTTCTCTGACAGGGGCTTAGGAGCGTTTTATTGTAGTAATCCATGAGAAATTTTTCTTTTAACAGGGCTGCTGTGCCTAACACAAGCACGACTAAGCACTTCCTTACCAAAGATGACCTATTTTAAAACAGCTTTTGCCTCCCATTGGTGCTGCTGGGCATTTTGTATAGCTGCCCACAAGAAAGATGGTGGCTTGTGTTGGAAGAGGGAAAGTACCATTAAACAACTCCTGTCTTGGATACAAATAACTTGTGGTTGGTATTTATAACATTACTGAAGGGCATTATCATGGTGTGGAGTGAGGTTTACACAAGAGCTTTTCTATGCATTTCCATCGCTTAATATATTCGGTCATCATCAGTATCTTTTTCTAGGGATGGTTGGAGCATCTGCATAATAGCTTTTGTGTTTACAGTACTAATGTGTGTTTTAGCCTTAGTTTCAGTTTTTCTGGGGAAAATTTCTCTGGATGTGATACAAAGGGAGGAAAGGATTGTTACTGAACTCTTGCCTATCAACCTGCATATCTTTATCTTTTAATTCATAGTTAGCTTTCTATTGCCATAATCAATGAAAACTCATGTAGGAATGTATATGGAAGTAGGGAATTCACTGGATTTGTAATTAAAAATTGCATAATTTCCTTTTTGGTGTGGAGTAACTATTTTCTAAGTATATTTAGAAAGGCTAGTTTGAGCCTCATGACACCACCCTTCCCTGCTTCCCTGCTGAATAACTGGAGTTGGATGGCCATCGCTGATGGCCTCCTCCAGGCCACATCCACCTGCTCCACCGGGGGCTCCTCCACCCTTGGGGGGGCTGCAGCGTGGAGATCTGCTCCATGTGGGACCCATGGGCTGCAGGGGGACAGCCTGCTCCACCAGGGGCCTCTCCACAGGCCGCAGGGGAACTGCTGCTGTGTGCCTGGAGCACCTCCTGCCCTCCTGCTGCACCCACCTGGGGGCTGCAGGGCTGCTTCACACTCCTCTCTCCTGGCTGCTGTTACTTTTTTCCCCTCCTTTCTTCAATCTGCTCTCCCAGAGGCCCAGCCAGTGTTGCTCATTGCTTGGCTCTGGCCAGCAGTGGGTCCCTTTTGGAGCAGCTGGAGCTGGCTCTGCTCTGACATGGGGCAGCTGCTGAGCTCTGCTCACAGAGCCCACCCCAGCAGCCCCCCGCTACCAAAACCCTCCCACATAAACCAAGTAGAGCTCCTCCAAAAGGTGGGTCTGAGCAGCTGCATTAAGCGGTTTATCCCCTAGGTCGGTACCACATCTGGTGTCGGTACCACACAGGCAGCTCCATCCCCACCCCAGCTGCGTCCTCGTGCCTCTGTGACACCACCGCAGCCCTGGTGCAAGTGTCTGGTGAACTGTCTAGTGAAACTGCTTCAGGGAATTTAAAAATATCCTCCTCCTCCCCATTTCGGCAGAGCTATTTTTATCGATGGAAAGGAACTGATCTGGTTTACTGTACAGTCCTGCAAGCAGCTGTGCTAGCACAGCTGAGGGACCGGGAGAGATCAGCTACAGTGCTTTTCATGTTTCTGGAAGCAGTGGGCTTGCTCCACTCTTATTTCCACAGTCTGCAATGACTGCTCGTGTTGCAGTCATTGAGAAAAACAGCAATCAACACTTAGGAAATCATTTCCGATTTGGAAGGTTTTTGAGGTTTGAGTAGATGCAGCCAGAATTAATGTTCAGAGCCCTTTCTTGTGATGAAAACCAGGAAAATGCTCCTAAAATTTTACTGTTGAATAACTGGAGTTGGAAGGCCATCGCTGATGTTATCTGAGGTTAAAGGTTTTGTGTCTCAGTGTACGCAGGCTGTTTTCTCAGATACTTAAAACAGGTTTTCTGATGTAGCACAACAGTTCAGCTCATAGGATATGGAAGAAAGAGATGGGAAACACCTTAGATGATGCTGGCCGAGTGGATAGGCTGCAGAAAGCTGTGTTGTTCCATTTTCCAATGCGATCTGCTTATAAATAATGAAGGATGTGTAGCAAGGATCCTAGTTGTAATTGCAGCACACACACAAGCTCATGCATTTTCACAGGTGGCATAATGACCAAATGCTCTTTGTGGTGTGTGAAATAATGTGAAATAACGCTTTGCCCCGTTTCAGTTTTTGGGTGGAGATGAGAACTTCCGATTGTTCAAATTATGTGATGATTTTGGCTCTAAATTTGTTCGCAATTTACTTGAAATGCAGGCTACATGGATATTTTAAAATAGAGGGCATATGAATAAGTTGTAATTTAATCTATTATTGAAACCATTTTAAATAATGGCTGAAAAATTATGACTGAATTTAAATTTGCTAGGGTCATTAACTCATGAGCTACTGGAAGTTTATAAGATAGCACAGAGAAACAAGAAGTGTGGACTTACTACCATCTATGCCAACACATAAGAAGGAGGTAGACCTTGCATCAAAGTGTTTAATTTTTTTACTTGTAGTAAAAGTAATAGACTTGCAAATTTATTTGTGCATCTGACATGTAGCCTGATTGAAATAATGGAATTCCTTCTAAAAAAACACCAACAAACTTTAAGAAATAGAGGATTAAAAATACTACCATACTAGTAACATTTTTCTGAATGCCTGGTGTTCTTATTTTCAAGCAATGCTATAATTTAAAGGGACTTTTTATTCTTTCAGGAGAGAAATAAATCTATTTGGACTAGGATTATTATGTAGGACTATTAAATATTCACATATTTTGTACTGCCTGGTTGCTAATATTAGCCCAGTATTCATTAGGAGCTACAATCTACTATTGGACAGAAAGCATTTTTTTTTCTCTTGGATTGCTATAGCAGTCATCTTTGATCTGCATTTTACTGAAAAATCAAACATCTATCCCCTTTCTTATGCCTTTCCTTTAGGCTACTGGTAAAAATTACTACAGAAACAATATTTTAACATGTTAACATGCGTTGTACCCCAAATGAGCGTGGTGATTCTCTTTTCAGAATCACAGTCCACTCTTCTGGAATGATGTGCTGCCCCAAAATGTGAATAAATTATGTATTTTTTAAAATGTCACATTCACTTAGAAACCAGCAATTTCATTAAAAATATATTTCTTTTAAACATTTTTTTTCTATAAATATTAGGCACAAATATCTGTAGGGCATAGTAAGCTTTTACTTTTTCACAGGTTAATATTCATACTGTCTCAGTGTCTGCTTCTACAAATGCCCAGTGTCCGACTGGATTAGAGTTCTAGTTTGTACCACTGGCTTGAATTCCTGTGTTAGTGGGAAATGAAATATTAAAAGGTCTTTCCTCCTAATGCTGTATGTAAAGAAGATGCAGTCATGCTAGGTGTTTTTCTCTAAAGAAAATGAGGATGGAACTATTTTATCCTGGGTAGAGATCCATCTGAGATACAAATGGGATCATTTTGAAATAGGGAAAATATTATGGACAACATGTTCATCTTAAACAAGACTGTTTCCACACAAGAAGTGGTATATTTATTATAGTACTCCAAATATCAAATTATATAAATACTGTTTTAATATTTTTAATTTTACTTATATTTAGGTTACACAAATTTTGGATTTTCCAATTCTTGTATTTTATGTCCAGGTTATATATAAAAGTTTCTGTGAGGTGACCATTTAAGTCTCTCAATTCTATAGATTTTAATACAGATTAATTTAAAATTAAACAGTTTTACAAACTCATTTTTTACAGATGAAGCTTGTCAGAAAATATTTGGATTATACCATACCACTGGCAAATGAAACACTTTGTGATGCTTTCCTGAATTTTTTTTGTTTTGTAATAAAATGGCTGAGCCCGATTTTGGAGTAACTTGCATTTTTTTATTCTGTTATAAGTCTACTGAAGTCATTAGATCGCTTCTGATTTAATCTTATTGTCAAAAAAAAAAAAAAAAAAAAGAATTAGGTCCATTATTCCTCATCATTTATGTCAAAATTTATAATGGCAATGTGAGAGTGAGAGACTGCAGACGGCCTCTGGCCTGTCCTGTAGAATTTAAGCACTGAATTTGTAGGTCCTGAAGTGGCATTGTTGCAGGTGGAAGAGTGGAGAGAAAAGTAATCTGGAGTGAGGCATTGTACCCATAACAGAGAAATCTTGAAACAAAAGCCCAACAGTTTTTTCTCTCCTTTTTTTTTTTTTTTAAATCATATTTTGTTAACCTCATGCCTTTTCAGCTGCTCTGGTACCTGTAAATAATCTCATGTGATGACAGTTTGTGGAATACACACAGTATAAAAGTTGGCATTTTAGTAAACCTTGAACCTTGTGTACATTCCCCAAACACCAGAAAGCTTTTGGGTTAAAGTTCAAGGCTGTCGCATGTATAGCAAGGATTGTGCTTGCAGTAATAAAAAGGGAGTGAAAGGAAATTGCAATTTGATATCTACACTTGTGACATCATCTTGTATGTAGACACATCTTTTAGTTTTTTATTTGTTTGCAATAGATAAAGGGAGGACAATAGGGCTTTCAGTGGTTCTCCTTTTTTTTTTTTTTAAGGCCAGTTAACTATATATAGTTACTATAGTTACTATATATAACTATATATACTAAATAACAATATTTTTTGGGTTTCATTAGGAGAACTTTTCTGAGTAAAACGCTTTTACTGTCTGTCTTACACTATAAAACACTTTTACCTATTTTATCTATAGTAACTAACAGGTAAAAATAGTTGCTGTAGTGTCGTGCATGGTCTTTTTCCCTCTATCTTTCTTGTAGCTCTTTTCAGTGGCAAATCCCTGTATGTCTGTTGCTGAAGGAATACGTCTTCATGGGAGCTGACAAAATTAACTCCTGTCTGCAGCTAAATTTATCCAGTTTAGTCAAGCAAGAATCAAAGTACAGGAATTTGAAAAGGGCGTCTTTAATTAACGTTATTTCTAACAGTTGGCGTTTGATAGCTGAAGCTTTTTTTTTGTGCTGTCAGCTGCAGGGTTTCAAACTGAAGTGCTGTTTTTAATTTGCTGGTGACAGACAGCCGTGCCAGTCAACATGCGAGAGCCTGGGTGCTATCGGTTTCTGTTCGTTTGCTTATTCACTTTCTTGCTTTGCTACAACCTACTTGCGCTCTCCCAATCTGTCAGGCTCGCTTAAAGTAAGTTGTAGCCTAGCTTTCCACACTGGTTTTGTTTTTCCCATGTTTCCTTATTTTAGTAAGCTGTTTTATCCAGTTTTAGCTAGAGCAGATTGATCTAAATCCTTCAGAAGATGGATGGATTGACTGGAGGCACCTGGAGGATTAACTCCAAACCACAGCAGGATACAAAGCTCTTGCATTTCTTTTTGGGGACAGGACTGAGTCCTGCTGCACTCCTTCTCCAGCACCCGAGTGGGTGTTTCCTGGGCAGAGGTAGGGAAGGCGTTGACCGTAACGTTCTGTTCCCAAATTTTGGGATTCTCTGCTCTGCCACTAAAATGGACGCGATCAGTACCAAGAACAAGCTTGGATTATCCCTTTGCACTCCCAAAACACATTCAGAGCCTTCAACAAATGTTGCCTCTGAAGCTGCACGAGTAGGTTTTGTTCCATCCTCTGACCTTCCAGCAAAAATAGATCCCCTCTCATTGTTCACAGGGCTCGTGGATAGCTCTTCTTTAGTTTAGATAGTTCATCTTTCTCTCTTTTTTCTGCTCCTGTTATTTTCTGTCCTTGAGGAAGGATTTTATTATTGAGAAAAGTTTTCAATTAGAAGGCGGGCCATTCATTTTAAAGGGCATATGAATTTGAGCTCAGTCTAGTAATCGTTAATAATTACAGAGCTGCCGTTCCAGACTGAGGATGCTCTGTCAGTACTTTCTCAGAATATGTTTCCTGATTCCTGCAGCTTGTCTGGATCCAGGTGTGCAACTCAGCTTTAAGGTTTTACTTCATAGTAAGAAAAAATTCAAACCTGTGACACTTTTCTCCAATTCTCCTGTGTCCTGCCTTCCACCAAAAAGAAGCAACACTGTATGCATCAGGTGAGAGCCGTGGCGTACTGTGAAGCACAGCTGATGTGGATGGTCTAGAGGTGAGGATATTTCAGTCCCGGTACACAGGAGACATGTTTAGGTTCATCCCAGGTCCTGTCCTGAATTCCATCACCTGCAGCGTGCGTTGCATTACGGATTAATCAGCAGTGTCGATAGCAGCAAAATCTGTAGTTTGCCATGCAGTGACATTTTTAACCACAGGCGTGAGGAGGCATCTTCTCCCAGGTTATCCTTGTTTGACAGCAAGGTTGCTGCGTTTTATACAAGTTGTATTTTCTCATCCTTGTTAGGCAAAGTTGAAGCCGTCTGACCAGGAAATGATTAATGCATGAATCAGAGTGACAGTGTCCTCATTTGAAATGAAAAAGTGCAGCCTCCTGGATACTTAAGTTTTGGAAACACTCTTTGCCGTCAGTACAGCTGTGCCTCCAGGAGAAATGAAGAATCCAGTATGACCCCATGACTGTGCACTTGATAATCATTTCACTCTTAATAATCTAATCCGTCCATTGTAATGAAGCAATTAGCTTGCTGTGCCCCTAGCTGTACTCCAGTAGTGAATAATGGCAATTTATTCTCATTTTAACAGTTTTACTGTTGAACGCTATGCAGTGGGGCTTATTTGACCTGACCTTTCAGGCCTCGTACACAGTAGAAAAAATATTTTTGTAAATCAGGCTATCTGTTGTGGGGATATTTATGATGGATGAATTTTGCTCCCTAACATAAATTTCTTTGGATCAGAAATAAACGTAATATGACATCAGAGGGAAAAAAAAAGGGCAAGGAAAGGAGAAACCACAGCACTAAATCTGGCTGCTATTAGTTCCTCTGGTTTCATTTGAAGTGATCAAAGAAGTGATCTGTGACCACGTATTATTCATTCCTGATCTCATCAGATAGCCTCAAAATCTTCCCTGTATTTTTTCTATTTACTTTATGGTCTAGCACTCCATTTCGATGTAGGTTATCTTTCTAGGGCTCTCAGTTTAAAATGGACACAAAAATTCCTTGCATATTTTTAAATGGGATAAGGAAAAGGTTTTATTTGATGTGCAGTATTTAAGGATAAGCTACGTTCACTGTGACTTTGCCAGAGCTGGGTAGTGCTTGCTTCCTCTCTTCATTCACTGACTCTTTCCGAATTCCTTTTTTTCTGCAATGCTTTCTCCTTGTAAGGCTCTCTGTGATACAGGCAGGTTTTGTTCAGTGCAAACGTTACTCTGCTCCTGCAGTGACTTTCTTTGCAGGAATGGCACGTGGAATCAAACACAGCAGTCAGGAAGCATGAGGAGGAAGGCAGAAGGGAGAGTGTCTGGATTTTGCTCAGTGTCACTGCTGAAAGGCACATCGAGGTGGCAAGTGACACTAGAAAGCTCTTGAGGGTAGGAAGCATTTTTTTTTTTTAATGTGTGGAGTTTTAATTTGAAAAAAAAAATTGAACTCTACCTCTACAATTCCCTACTGCCATATACTGTACAGAAATACTACACCTGTACATGTTCTCCTGGGAATCTTTTCACATCCTCTGTAAGTTCTGAGTATAGTCAAGGTTTCCTTGCACCTTCTCACCTTTTTGTTGGGATCTGCATGTTCACCAAGGTAATGAAAAAGATCTTTTCGGTTTTTGGGAGGATTCTTTTTTTGGATGACTTTTCAAACTGTGACAACATGTTGCTAGAAGCCAGACAAGTTTTGATATCTGGATTCTGCTGGAAGAAACCAGGACTCCTGCCAGCTCCTCTCCTCAGCATCTTGGCAGGCTCGCCGGCAGGCTGGCGGGGAGCAGCATCCTTTGAGTTGCTCAGTCCCCAGTTCTTCAGCAACAGAGACAGCTGGGGCTTCCAGGACTCTTGGTTCTGGGCTTGTCAGGTGGCTTGTTGCAAAACCTGGAGCCCCGATCAAGCTGGGTATAAATCAGTAATTCCACTTCATAGGAAATTTCCAAATTCTTGGTGTTCATTCTTCTGTAAAACAGATTAGTTGCAAGGTTTGTACCTTGTATCTTCGTTTCCTTATGCAGATTTTGAATGTTCTCCTGTCTCGGTGTCTGAAATGCAACTCCTTGCTCTCTTTCATCTTCCTCTCTTCAGTCAGTTGCAGAAAATTGTTACAGAACAGTGTCTGTGCTTTAGAGTACACTCACAAATATGCACGAAAATATTGTCATTAATAATGTGTGACCTGACATATGTCTCAGGTAAGAACATTTTAGTGCAGCTGATCCGTACAGATTAACTCTGACTACCTGTCTTGTTATGGCAGACTGGGAGTCTCACAGCTAACTACTGAAACTATGTAATCAACCAATTTTCTACCCAAGAGGTGTATGTGATGTTAAATCGTTTCCATCCTGTTGATTGAAGTCACTTGCTGAATCAGTGCTTCATCATGATCTTGATGTAACAGCATATGGGGCTAAACTTCTGCTATAAAATCTCCAGATTATCCATGCTCTACTGTTTAAATATTCTTTTCTGCGTATTCAAGGCAGCCAACAAACAAAATGTACTTCTAATTATTGTTATCACTTAACAAATAGCCTTCTGTTGTCTCATTTAGAACAAGAAACTTATTTAACTCCTCAGACAACCACATTAGTCCCATGTTTAGAGTATAATAGAGAACAAATTTAATTGCCTGCCTTGCCCTACTCTTCCCTATCTAATTTATACTGTGAGCACTGGGGGTAGCTAACAGGAATCTTTGTGGTTTTGGAAGTAGATGTCTACTCAGGATTATGGTAAGATTTGTAGTACCTATTTGCCTTCCTGCAAGTTTTGTTAAAATGCATCAGTGATTGACATCCCGCAAAGGCACTGCTCTTAAGTGTGCCTCTTTGCTCCCAGTAATGCTGGGCAAACCAGAAGAGAGCTCATTCTGAGAACATACAAACAATAAATATTTATAAATGAAACAGGCAAACAGGAAATGATACTTAGAATTAGGAGCTGTTTCTAACCTCTATTTCATTGAAGAATGCATCTTTGTTAATTAGTTACTTTAAATAAAATTAGAGTTAATTACTAAATCAGGTACACAGTGGATTTTTTCCTTTTTTTTTTTTTCTCCTAATTTATAACCAGATATTTTTTTTCTTAATTTCTTTGAATAATAAACAGCATGTCACAGTTACACCCCCCCTCCCCTGCTCTCCCCTGCCCTCCCCTCCCCTCTCCTCCCCTCTCCTCCGAATTTGAAAATTCTGAAATTAAGAGGTAGCTGCAGAAAGAGAGGCAAGAGAAATAAGGATCTGCCTGAACTATTCACAGACAAGCAGCTTAGAGAAAAGTGTTATTTCTTCTGTACTGTCTTTGGACTTCTCTCCAAATGAAGAAGTGTCCTAGTCAGAAAAGTATTCTGGAAGATGTTGATTTAATACTAGCTGAGGATGTAGCCTCATGCTCTTATTGGGAGACTAAATCCCAGTCTTTTTTCATGTCCCATGCTGTAATTGAAGAAAATATCATGATAACCTAAGAAAAACTGGATGGTTTTATTTTCATATTTCCTCCTGTGTTTGTTCAGAATTTCAAGTTTAAAAAAAGGTTGAAGCTTGGCTTGTGGGTGATGCACATTTTTTGTCTGCACTTGGGAGACGGACTGCTTCCTTCCCTTTTTCGCTTTCCTTCCTTTAAGCCCAAAGCATTTTATGGCAGGTTGTTCCCGAATTGTGTTTATTCCCTGATTCAGACCACACATGCAAAGCTGTGTGGAAACATTGGATACTGTGGTGCTGTTGCTGTTGATAAAATAACAAATAAAAACAAAGATTTGCCAAGACTGCTTCTTGCAGATGGACAGTCATTTTCTTAAAAAGAGTCATTCTCTTTTTTTTTTTTTTTTTTTTTTTTGAAGATCTGTGAAACCGAGGAGGAAGTTTTTATTAGCTTGGAAACCATTTTTGGTGTGGTGGTCAGTTTTGAGGCTCTGAAAGCTTCTGTCTTCAGTCTCAGCACATGATGCCCATGGCAGACTAAAAACGAGTATAGAAATTTATCAACCTCTGCTTTTCACCTGTTAGCTTAACGCTTTATTCTCATTATTCTCTTTATTCTCATCCTGAACCCCTTTCTCATCCTAACCAACTTTCTGATGAGGGTTATATGCCGGGGTGGGGCCTGGCCACTGAAAGCTCATTGTCCTCAAAGACCAGAAGTTTGTCAAGAAAATGTTCAGGGCTTCCATCTGGAGAAGAGTGTCATGATGGAATTGAAAGCATGTTCCCTTTGTGCTTCAGAAATCTGGATTAAATTCTCTCTCTCTCTTTTATTTAAATTTTCTCATGGAAAATGAAAGGTCTTTCACATAATCCAAAGGAATAGATGACTGAAGATTACGATGAATAAAGAAAAATGTTGAGAATGCTGAACAAAGAAAATCTGAAAATGCCTCATGTCTCACTTTGAAAAGCAGGCTCTTTTCCTTCACATGAGTAGAAAATAACAGAAGACCACTGCAAAATTTCTGTGTTTCCTTCAGAAAGGTTTGCACTCTTAGATTCTGCTCATTTGTTCTGGCCAGAGAATTAAGAGTAAATGTATCAGGTCTTTGTAAAGTGTTAGAATGGCAGAATTTGAGAGGTTAGTTTTTTAGAGTGTACATTGAAAGCAGGATTCCTACTGGTGTCTCCTGTTTTGTCTGCAGATTGTTTAGGAGAGAGCATCTATATGACCATCTATCAAGAATATACTGCTCTTTATATATAGCTTTTGCTATATTATGCACATGTGTTTTGAAGCTTTTAAGTACAGTTTTCTCAGCACTTTCCAAGAGAGTTTTAGTAAAGTTCAGGGAGTTGTTTTTTTTTTTTTTTAAATTAAAAATCAGAGCATATTTTATGTTTTTATTTTCTACTGTTGATATGCCTATATTTCACTTCTTGCCTCATCCTTTTCGTCTTCCTTACCTTGACCCAAAGCTCAATACAACTTGAGCCCTGGCAGATCACTCCCAGTTATGTATGAATGACTCTGTGGGGCTTTCAAAAATGCTGTTTTGGCTCCTTTAGGATAATAGTAACCTAGCCTCACTTGTATATTCTAGCATTTACAGATGGTGTGTACTATTGTACCTGATAAAGGAAAGAAAGATAGTTATGTCTTCACAGCAAATGCAAAATGTGTGAGTTTTGGTTATTTCTCATAGATTTGCAATTCCTGTGATAACTTGTGGTATTAATTTTCCCTCAAGTGATAAAATAATTATGGATTAAAAATTGTCAATTCATGTGGCATTAAGTGTCTAGGGAATTGTACTTGTAGGAGTTTCAGTTTGTGTTAAACAGTCATATTATATTAAATAGTTTAATTTTGTAAGGATTTTATTAATAAGTAACCATTTTCCAAGTTAAGGGGTTAGATGAAAGAAGAATTAATCACATTTACTAACATGCATGCCTGAGACAACTGTCACAGCAGGAAATTTTGTTTACTGTTGCTAGAATGGGGATTTGTGAAGGGTTGAAGTAAGGCTGGCAGAGTCATTCAGAGATTGAAGAATCTAAGGGGTAAGCTAGAGGGCTTTATATATATATATATATATATATATATATATATATATATATATATATATATATATATATATTTACAAAAATGACACATGAAGAAATGTTATGACATTTCTCAGACTTTGCAGAATATGCCATGGTAATGGCCAATTTGAGAAGCTAGTGTTGATAGGACAAAAATTTAATTAATGAGGCAAAATAGTCATAGATTGTATACTGAGGAAAAGTATGTTAATTCTAGACTACTATTGCAGCTTCCTACATGTAGCTTTACGAGGCACCAGAACTGAAATGACTGTGCAACCCAAACATAATCCACATTTTGTAATACCTATCCATTGATCTGTTTACTGAGCATGAGTCATGCAGCTTGCAATGAAGTTTGGTATCAGATGCATTACACTAGCCTCTGCTGTTCTACAGGTTGGTGAGAAATAGGATAAAAATAATGTGAAACCTGTTGGAAGCAATGGAGATGTAGATATTGAGCCACTTTATGATTTTAAATCATATAGTTTCTGAAACATTATTCACTATTGAATGACCATGTATTCAAGAGAAAATAGTGAACAGAAATACGTATAACATTGCAGACATGTGTCAGACAAATTGGGGTTTTGCAAAAGAAAATTCTGACTAAACCAAAATATCGTTTTGATCCGAGGCCACGGGGAGCTTCCACTAATTCAGTAAGTGATACGTGTACCAAGGAAGTTAACAGTCCTTAGCATCAGGGATGTCATGTCAGTGGATCCTTCGACTTCTCATATTTTCACCACAGTTACACCCACTGAAGAAATAGGCAAAGCTTTTCAACTCCCATAGAAATATGAGGTACTAAGCTTGCCACTTGCTTGAGAAAATTCTGATGTCCACTTTAGTATGTTCGTAAGTATTTGAAGTTCAATACTAAGTGATCACTGGGGAAGAAGCAGTGCACTTTGCCTCTCTAAGAGGCTTTGGGAGCTGAAATAGTAAAGGAAACAGATTTGTAATACTCGGGCTTAGTAATATACAGCAGAATTCAGGAACTAATCTTTCAGTACTGGGAGAGATGAGTTCCCCCCTCCTCAGTGGGAATAAGTATTTTTTTCTGTATTTTTCTAGGTTTTCCCCAAGACTTGGAATGAAGTCTCATTTATTCCGTCTTGATTGTTAAGGGGGCTGAACTACACTGGTTTTGAACTTCAGTGTAGAATGGGAAGTGAGCTGTATCACTTGTGCATTCTAAATCTCTTTGAATTTATTTACTTTGTCTCAGCTCACCTTCTCCATACTACAAGAATCAGACGTGTGTGTGTGTGTGTGTGTGAATGACAGATTAAATGAGTAACATGTTCAAACAGTCAAACTGGTCCAGCTGGACCCGTATCTAGGATGGTGTATTTGACAGTGTTGAGGCATGAGTTTTTAGAAATGAATATCGTAACAGGCATTTTTGTAGCTGTCCTTGCTCAGAAAAGACTGTCAGAATTTAAGACTTGCTGAGTTGGGTATGGTACACACACCGCTGGGCATGAGAGGCACTGATGATCTGTTGTGTGTAAACTTTTCTATACCTCTATACCTTAACTATACCTCTCGTTTTAGCAACATGCTGTGCATCACATTCCCAACTGAATGAATGCAGTGCGGAGGAAAACCCTTTGGTTTTGTTTATTTTTAAATTTGCTGTATGATAACTCTAATAGGTAACACACAGTTCTACTAACCTGAGGAAAGTAGGGAAGCCATATTCACCTTGATCACATCAATTGGGGTTGAATAGACTTTTTTCATAACCCTTCCTTATATATATATATATATATTTTTTTTTTACAATCTAGACAATCTCAGTCTATCTCAACTTGAATCCTTAAAAGGATCATTTATAGATTCTTGGATATGGAAATTCTCTGCTGCTTATCCCTTTCACTGTCTTTCTTGCTATTTTTTTTTTGAATAAATTGTATTCTCTCAGAGGGGAAATAATTAGAACTGAGGCACGTTAAAGATGTGGGCATACCATATTCTTATCAAGTGATATAGTAATATATTGTTTTTTGTAATAAATCTCCGAAGCTATTGCTCTTGCCATTTTTGACTACCACTGTAATTTCTTTTTCCTGAATTATAATAGCTAATTTATCAGTGAGCTTTCTAGCTATAGCTAGGATTATTTTTCCATGTGCATTACTTTGTACATATCCACACTGAAAAATATCTATTATTTAGTTGCCTGTCTGTTCAGTCTCAAGATTTCTTACAACTCTTTTCAATCATCCATTCAATGAATTCCAGTAACTTTGCTTTCGTGGAATTTTTTTCACCTGAGTTTTTCACATTTCCATTGAGTTTAGCTGACAGTACCCAAGCTTTTAGAACTGCCATTTTAAAATGTGGGGATGTGCTAGATATGTGGGATTAAACCCCATAAACTTGCCGTCTTTTTGTTAAGAATTTTGGTAAAGAATTAGTAGTTTGCTTTAAAAAGACTAAAGCAGTGCTAATTGTAACAATTTAGAGGATATAGATATATGTGTATGTGGTCATAGTACAGGATTTATTTACTTAGCTGGAAATCTTGTTAAAATGGTATATGTGCCTGTAATTTAGATAACAGAACAGATGGAGTGCTGTTCTTGCCAGGTGTTAATGTTTTTAAATTTATTTATTTAAATCTTTAATAGCTATTTCCATAATAGCTATTTCCATCTCTTTTTTTTTTTTTTCATCTTTTTTTTTGGTAACAGTTAGAAAATTTGGCATGACAGTGTTTCCTGATAGAGTGGGAAGTGTATAAAGCTGGTACTGTACTGCGTTTTTACCATGTTCTGCGAGTGCAGAGCTGGAAAAATGTACCAGGCTCCTACAGGCCAGAGGGTTCCACGTAATGCACAGAAGTGCCTGCTGAAGATTATTTTCTAACTCCCACCTGTAAGTTTCAGTATCCAATATGCCTAAGTACAGGCTCCTTTATAACCATCTATTGAAAACAGAGGTATTTTTGTGTGAGGTGTATGCAGAGATGACAATCAGGAGAGTTTGAAGCAAAGGGGAAAAATGCCAAGTTCCTACTGGTGTCCACATATTTAGTATTAGATGTTGTAATTAAAAAAATCATTGTTCATTTTGCTTTTAAAAGGGAAATCTTTTTTTTTTTTTTTTTTTTAAGAGTGTAGCTGGGTGGGAGATGAGACCAGGAATAAGGGACTATTATGTCTCCAAGTCCACACTCAAGCTGTCTCTGGCAATCATGTCTTATGGTCAACTTTATTTTGTAGGTAAATTATTTTGTAGGCAGAGCTGTATTTTCCTCTCACTTCTCTAATTGGAAGGTATGCTAGTGTATCACTCTTCAGGGACAGAAAGATCTGATCTGCTTAAACCAGTCTCAGCCCATTTATACCTTTTTGTTCTTTAACATGTTGCTTCTTTTGCTGAGGGAGCTGGGGTTGTTTAGTCTGGAGAAGAGGAGGCTCAGGGGAGACCGTATTGCTCTCTACAACTACCTGAAAGGAAGATACGGAGACCTGGGAGTTGGCCTCTTCTCACAGATAACTATTGATAGGACTAGAGGGAATGGCCTCAAGTTGTGCCAGGGGAGGTTCAGGTTGGAAATTAAGAGACATTTCTTCTCAGAAGGAGTAGTCAGGAACTGGAACGGGTTGCCTAGGGAAGTGGTGGCATCACCGTCCCTGGGGGCATTTAAGGAAAAGTTGGCCGTGGTGCTTAGGGACATGGTTTAGTGGCTGACATTGGCAGTAGGGGGATGGTTGGACCAGGTGATCTTGGAGGTCTTTTCCAACCTTAACGATTCTATGATTCTTTCTCTGGTATTTTCCCCTACTTTTACTCTATTTTTCCCCTCACTTCCCACACAAGTGGGAAGACGGAGGCAGTCACAGACACACACAGCTGCTGCATTGCTGCCGCCCAGGCCCTGTGGCTGCCCTGCCGCCCTCAGGTAGCAGTCTGGGGAGGGAACACCCAGCTCTGTTTGGCTCAGGGTCCCACATTGCCTGATGTTTGGCCATGGCCATGTGGGCATAGCCAGCCCTTCGGGAAGGGGCTGAGGAGATGGAGGTGGCTCAGAGGCCACCGGCCATTATTCCATTCTTGTTATGGCTTCTGCTGTTGTCCCTCTCATCAGCAGGCCTGTGTGGTACCAACCATCAGTCTGTTTCAGTTTTGGTGGGGTGCCTGGCCTGCTGTTGACAGCAGAAGTGTGTGTTATACTTTTGTACCATAGATGAATGAAAAATTAAATAATAAAAAAAGTGCCTATGAGAGATTCTAGAGGAACTTCACGATTTACAGACTCCCAGGCTGGCTGAGGCTGGCAGGGCCCTCTGGAGCCAGCCGGTGCCACCCGTGGCCAAGCAGGGACACCCAGAGCAGGGTGCCCAGCACCACGTCCAGGCGGCTGCTGAAGGGCTCCAAGGAGGAGACCCCACAGCCTCTGGGCAGCCTGTGCCAGGGCTCCGTCACCCGCACAGCACAGAAGGGCTCCTGGTGCTCAGGGGGAGCCTGCGAGTCTAAATCTTGCAACTGCAACGCAGACTTGGGGTAGAAACAGATGTGAAGTAGGCCTGGCTGCTGAGTGCCCTTAAGACACTGTTGCTTTTGCAACCAGAAGGATAGGTAACTTCACAAAAGCAATTGGAGTACTTAGAAATCTAGGACAGATTTCTGCTAGCATAAATAGGGGTATAAAAATGTAGTTAACAACTTGCTGTGCTGCCAAGCTGTGAATCGAGACACCCTTAAACTTTTTTAACTAGCATGACATGTTCAGCAGGAAGGACTGTGTTCTTCAAGTATAGCCTGTCTTTTATAGCAAATTTTCATTTTTTTTTTTTAATACGATTTTTTCTGCAGCTGTATACCAGAATTTCTATACATGAAAAACATTCCTTATGTAGGCACAGTGAGTGGTTCCTGAATTAATTTCCATTGTTTTGGAGATGTCACCATTCCTTTCCTGTGTGACTTTTGCTAGAATATTATCATAGAATCATAGAATCATAGAATATCCTGAGTTGGAAGGGACCCTTAAGGATCATCAAGTCCAACTCTTGACACCGCATAGGTCTACCCAAAAGTTCAGACCATGTGACTAAGTATATTCAACTTTTCAGCCCTCTGTCAGAACTGAGTTGATAGATGAGGAGTTGTTCAGGCAACTGTAAAGCTGTTTGGAACTCCAAAAGAAACACGGATTCTTTATTTTTTCATCATGTTTTTATAGGTTTAAATGACAGTAAAAGGGGAAGGGTATAGCAGTCTACACAACTTTAGAAGGAAATCAAGAGAAGGTAAAGAAACAAATGTATGAAATGTTGATAAAATTCTGGGAATGAGATCTTAGTCTATGGGAGTAGTCTATTACAGACTGCTAGACCTCTTGTTACTCGATTCTTTCAAAACAAGGTGAAGCACTGTAGGTACGTGGTAAAGAACGGCACCAGTAACTGATGGAGCATAGAATCCTAGAATCATCTGGGTTGGAAAGGATCTTCAGTTACTTCTTTTTGGTTTATGATTCCATCATTCCTAATACTGACCGAGGGACTTTTATAATGGTCTGAAGAACTTTTTTATGAATTCTGTGCAGAATACATATACTTCAGAAATGCAAATATATGAAGCACATCTTGGATTCCATAAGTTTAAAATAGAACAGCTTCTCTTTTGTTTTGAACCTCCACTATTACTTTTTTTTAAATTTATGTATTTTTTTTTTCTTCATTTCCTGACTGTTCATATTCAATCAGAAAGTTCATTTCTTAGAACTTTTTATGGTCTTTGGTTCATCTCTTTTCCACAAAGCTGCTTCTGAAAAAAGTCCTCTGGCTTCAGGCCTTGCTTGGCAGGCAGTATGGTATCCTTCTGTCAGACAGCCATTCTTACCTTCTCTGATGTCTGTCTGGGTGAAGACATGTTAGGAAGAACTGTAGCGATTTGCCAGACATTTGATCTCAGAAATAGGAAGGAACTGTAAAGGATCTGAAAACTGTTTGTCAGAGTTTCACTAGATAAATTTCCAATCTGGCAGTTCAGGTCAATCTGGAGTGTCAGGTGAGCTTCTCACTGGACTTGTGCGTGAACAAGAAAGGAATTTTCAAAATGTTTCAAAAACCTAGTGTGAGAAAAAGCCTCGGTGCTATGCAAGCACTGTTCAGAAATAACCAGAACGTTGTGGTGTTATCAACACTGTTTTTGTCACAAATCCAAAAACAGCACCACATAGGTCATTGAAGAAAATTGACTCTGAGCCAGATTAAATATGAATTCCTAAGAAGCTATACTATAGAGATTTGAAAATGAGGGATTATTCAGAATCTAGTGTTGATGTGTGGAACCAAAAGCCTTCTTCTCTTGTGGATCATGGATGGTCAGGTGGTGGGGAGTGTGTAGTGACATTAATTTGTTCTACTTTCAGTTCCTCAGATGTTCTCACTTGTAGAAATTATTTTTTTATGTATTGTATCCTGAGGTGAATTTCCTCTTCAATTCAGACATCAGTACATGATGGTGGTAGTAGATTAATTTGAGCTTTTATTTTTTATTGTCACTGAGTTTTACTCCTTGACAATAAAATCACTCCTCCATCTCTGTACAAATGCATCTTTAGCATTAGCTGCCATTTTTGCCTGAGAAGTAGAAAGTCTCTTAAGGATGATTCCTTCTGTATACTTTTTTTCTGAAGAAATTTATACTTAGGAAGGAATCTATGATAAGTTCTAGTGTGTTCTTTAGGTTAAAATAATATATATATATATTTCCTTTTTCCTATATATAGGTCTAGATTTAGGCTATTGATTGCATTCTGGATGTCACCTTCCATCCTGGATGTCTAGAATAACTTACCTTTCATTTGGTATACAAAATTCTGTTGTCTTTCTGACTCTGAATCGGAGGTATCCAAAGACGCTAGCATTCAAGGCTATCAGGATTGTTTCTTGACTGCTCTGAAAGCACTACAAAATTGCTAGCCACACTGGATATAAGAGGCGTTATCAACTGCAAAGTGCATCTACATCTTTGAGATTTGCTGATCTTGCTGATGATTGTGCATCAGAGGCCTACAGGTGTGATGCAGCACCTGGCAGAGAAGTTCTGCCATAAAACTTTGGGTGAGCAGCACTGGAATTAGTTGAGTGCAAGTGTACTCTCAAGCTAAGTTTGATCTTAAGTGCTAAGTGTGATTCTCACACTGGATGGGAACCTATCCATGGCTTACATTATCTTGAAGAATTTTCTATTAACCGTAATTCATCTTTTTTTTTTTTTTTAAAGGTCTAGATTAAAAAAGCAAGAATAATTGAAATGTCCACTGAAAATATTGAATTCTGTGGTGAGAGCAGAGTTTGAATAGTACACAGTAAATTCAGCATGGGGCCAATGGCATCTGAAATGAGAACACAAAATACTGAATAACTCTTGCTTAGCCAAATGACAGCTGACATCTCTACTAAGGGAGGCAGATGATCTTTGGGAAAAACAATGTTTGAACATGCAATTTTTTGAATACATGCATAGAACTGAAGTAGCAATCCCATAAATGTTAGCTTTCTAATGTATGTTCTAACTCATCAGTTCTACATTTTATGAACAGAAGTGGTAATGTACGAGCACAGCACATCAGGTTGCCTTGTACTGATACTGGTAAGGATGGAACCTGTAGAAGGTTTTATCTGTTACAGGAGCTAATGAAGTATTAACAGTAACTGATCATAGGTTTCTGCCTGAACTCATAGAAGGAGCACAATGGGACATGCTGCCAGAGAATGTCAGCAGAATTAGCAGAGCAGTGCTTGAAATTTGTGTGATCTAGTTCTTGCTGAGGTGGGAAGTAAGTGTAATACATATGAAATTATATAGAAGATTATATTACATATCCTGTAAGATGCCTGATCCTAGCAGGGAGCTCAGGGGAAAGAGCCCTTCGATTCTCATTTCAAGTGTCTGGATCAAAACCTGATATAATTCATAGAAGCTCAGGGCTATTGTTTCAGATACAGTTTCATTCAGTTTAGGTTATAGAAAAGTCATAGAGTATCCTGAGTTGGAAGGGACCCAAAAGGATCATCAAGTTCAACTCCTGACTCCACAAAGGACTACCTAAAATTAAACCTGAGAGTGTTGTCCAAACACTTCTTGAACTCCAGGTTAAAAGATTCTCTTTGAGGATGAAAAGTAATGAAAAGTAAGATTTGGCTTCTAAAAGTAAAAATTTAATTGAGTTTGTGTGATCTGCAGTTACTTGCAAAGTTTTTTATTCCGTTTAGTTGCCAGCTGATGACCAGCAGCACATCCTTTGTCTAATGATAAGGCCTGCCTTCAAAGAGTGCTGTTCAATATAATATCATCAGATTTAGTCTTATTTTTTTAAATTTATTCTCTAGCAGCTTTTTTTTTTTTTTTTGTAAATAGATAAATCTTTATAGAAGATATTAAAGAAATGAAATCTAAACCTGTGATGCAGTGTGTCAGGCCAAGTGGTGGAAAAGCAATGAAGCTTTATACAATTTTATAATGGGAAGTACATAGTCATTTTTTTATATTCATAAAACAAGAATATTGATTAATCTACACCTATATGAATCCATATGTTTATATAGATCTTATATAGACCCCAGTTATATAAACAGAACCACTAAAAAAAATCTTAGTGCTTCATAGTTACTAAACTTTAAACTCTGGGAATTTTGAGTTAAACTCTTTTTTTTTTTTTCTTTTTTTTTTTTTTTCCCTCGATCTGCTTCATCACTAACAAATTCAGATATCAGGAAAAGGAATTTAGGTAAATAATTATGCCAGAAGTGAATAGACTTTAAAGGTAACATAAGATATAACGCAGTGAAAAATCAGCCAGTGAATCAAAATAAAATTTGGTTTATTGTCAGAAGAATGCTATCTTGGAGATATTACTGGAGGTAAAAATTTATGGAAATGTACTTATTATGGTAGAAGCATGACTCAAAAGAACAAAAAGAACATACTGAGACTGTCATTTTTACTTTTTTTTTTTGGGGGGGGGGATTGAATACATCTAAACAGATAAAAGCTCTATAGTATCTGATAGCACTGGGAGAACTCTGGGACAACTCTCGAGTGTAAAGGAGTATTTTTCTTGTAGATAGATTTGTGGGAGAATTAGAAGGTTATTGTCTGTAAATATACACTTATAAATGTAATACACCTCATATAAAATAGATACTTAAATTCAGGAAAAGAGAATTTCACTTAGTTTTCAACTATTGGCGATGTGTTTGAAGATACCATAATTAGTTTTTACTGAGTGTAGGTTGGATAGGTAGCTTACCCGTGTATTCAGTACACAAATTGTTTATGCTTTATGAAACATTTTATTTCATGTTGTTAAGAAGTTCAAAGCAGAAGAAGTTTTATAAAAGTGGCAAGTAAGTAGTCAACTAATTTTGTAGGAGTGCTAAATGAAGCAGATACTACTTTCTGATTTGATATAAAGACAGCGTCCGTCTGGATTGGTGTCAACATGAAATAAAATAGTTGATTTGCTAAATTAGCATTTTTATAAAACATTGCAGTGGTGCAAAGTGTGCAAATATCAGCTTGAATCTTTCCTAACCATATGTCTGTAAATTAATACCAACGCAGAAAATCACAAAGGCGGTAACTGAAGCACAAAAGAACCAGAGATTGCTGCTACCTAAATGTTGTTACGTCTTCTTTCTAAGATTTTAAGTAATCTCTTAAATTGTATTCAAAAGTTTTTGCAGTAAAATCGAAGAATCACCTCGGTTATTTTTTTTCTGAGATGGAAACGGGGCTTTATCTTTTTTTAAGTTGTTGTGAGTTAACCCTGATGGCAGCCGCTTGCTCACTTCCCACTGGTGGGACAGGGAACAGAGTCAGAAGGGTAAAAGTGTGGAAACTCGTGGGTTGAGATAAAGACAGTTTAATAGGTAAAGCAAAAGCTGTGCATGCAAGCAGAGCAAAATAAGGATTTCATTCACTACCTCCCATTGACAAGCAGATGCTCAGCAACTTCCAGGAAAGCAGGGCTTCATCATGCATAACAGTTTCTTGGGAAGACAAACGCCCTCACTCCACATGTCCTCCCCTTCCTCCTGCTTTTCCCTGGTTTTGTTGCTGAGCAGAAGTTGTATGGTCTGGAACACCCCTTTGGTCAGATGGGGTCAGCTGTCCTGGCTGTGTCCCCTCCCAGCTTCTGGTGCACCCCCAGCCTCCTTGCTGGCATGGCAGCGTGAGAAACAGAAAATCTTGGTGCTGTACAGACATAACTACAAATAACTACAGCATAGGGGTGTAATCAACACTGCTCTGGCCACACATCCAAAGCATAGCACCACACGAGCCACTATGAAGAAAATTAGCTCTATGCCAACGAAAAACAATGCAAAAGTAAATTTAATATTTATATAAAAATGAAATAACCCTATGTGTTTGCCATTTATCCTGTCTTTTATCAGTGTGACAATAGGTTATTTGAACACATTGTGAGCGTTGTAGCAGTTGGCAAAAAGGGAGGCTGAACAGCTGTAGTTCATGGGCCTTGCTGTCTTTGCAAGGAACCTCTAATTTTGCCAGATCACAATGCAATTGATAGGAAAACTAAATTCCAATTCACTTCTCTATTTGTTGAAATGTGTTTTTTTTTTTTTTTTCCTTCCAAACTGGAATGGTGAAACTAATCAATTTGCTGGTTGATCGTGCAAAAAAAATGGATTTTGCAAGATGTACTGCTGATTTCATCCTGATTACCTAACCTGGATACTGTATTACTACCTTGTATATTGTACTACTTTACTCCTGCCTGTTTTGTGATCACAAATTCTGATTTGTTGAAGAAGAGCTCATTTTATCCTATATTTCACAAAGCATTTAACGCTCAGGAGGCTGCCAGAGTGCCGATTAATCGTAACAGACTGGCTGAACTGTGATAGCAGAGTGGTGTTCTGTCAGCTTTGAGGGGGTGGATGAGTTCAGCAAATAGCTTTATAATGCCAAGCAGCTAAACGAAACTCAAAAGTTTTGAGAAGGGAGAGGTGGGCCTACTTAATCCTACTGAATGGATGACCACAGAAATCTTTGAAAAGCTCTTGGTAAAGTGATGGAAGAAGAAAGAAAACAACTAAAATATTTTGAAGTGTAAAAAAGTTAAGTAACGCTTTTGTCTTAATGCTATCACCTAGTCTTTTCGTGCTAGCTAGGGAATTAAAAAAAAAATTGTCCTGTTGATATCTTGCAGTCATTTATATATCCCATTAGGAAAAAAGGAAAGACCTGAGGACAAAGGGCTTTAGCTGCCATGGGTAGTTTGATTTTTCTTCCTTTTACAGACAAACACGCATAAAGGGAAGGTAAAGGAAAACAAGGAAAAGGAAGATGCACCTCTTCCGTTTGGTTTTATTTGCAACTCACTGCTGGAGAAAGAGAGAGCGTGAAGCCAGGTTAGCTTGAATAGTTACGGCATTGCTGCCTAAAAAGCTGCCTTATTCTTCCTTGGCTCATGGGGGTGCTGCAGTCATGGAGTTGCTGCGATGAAGGAGGTTTATCATCTGGTGACGGCAATTAGAGAAACTGGAAAAAGGAGGGAAAAGGTAAAAAAGAGAAAGAACTGTTGAGAGAGCTTTTGGCTGTTGCCTTCTAGGTTTTGTTTGTTATTTACAAGTAGCTGCTTGAGACGCCTTTTTTCTTAAACTTGGTCTCATTGGGATATTTCTCAGGATCAGGCTGATCAGTGCTTGTTGCCTTTTTGGTTATTGGGCCACAGGAGATGGAGGGGACGGCAAATTGGCCTTCGGGCAGATGGTGACTAAATAAATTATCCAACATAGCCCATCCTCCAGTTGTGTATTTGTCATTCACATAAGGCATTCTGATTAGCTTACCATTCATTATTAACACACTGTCTTTTGGTGATAGAAGGCTTTTGAAATGAAAGTTTTTTCAATTGCTAATTCACACTGTTTGCCTCTGGTATCATTTCCTGCCAATATCATTTTTTCTAAGATATTTGATGTCTTATACATATATACATACATAAGAATCCTTATATCAAATCCAATTTAAAAGATTTCTGCTCTATTACAAAAGTAGGATTTTCTCCTATTCAGCATCTTCATATCCTGAGTTCATTGGGAATGAAGCATAGGGACAGACCAAGGGAAGACTGCAAGAGGACAAGAGGAACACTTCCAATGCAATGACCCAGCTGGTGTTGTAAATCTAATTTTAGGTCTTCAAACCTTAGCCGAGTCTTCTGTATACTAGTGTTCAACTTGGAAACTTTTTTTTTTTTTTTTTTTTTAAATTAAGCCATATTTATCATTGTGGCATTGAAAATGTCACGTTAGCCTCCTATTCAGGGCACAGAATACCACAAGATCGCAAAGATCGCATTGGTGTAAGCAGACCTTTTTCACCCTAAAGAATTCCTTCTTTTTCTTCTCATATCCATAAATATAAAGGAAAAATGTAAGAACGTACATTAATCCTACAAACTATAGTAATTGCTGACTGAAAGTGAAGTTGTTCATTTGTTTTTGCTGGTGTCCGTCTTGTATTATAAACATTGTTAAAGCAAAAATAAATGCATTATAGTAGAACTAAAGCCAGCCCAAAGTGAGTTAATTTTAACCAAATATTGGGAATAGTTGTGCTGTTTTATTTCTTTGTGGTAATTTCTAAATATTCTACTTATCGGTTTCATTATTTCTGGGTAGTCTTTTGTATTAGATTCGTATGGAAATTTCAGTATATTTGTATATGATCTCTAAATCGTCATGAAATTGAAAATTTAGAAAGATAAGGTAATAAAACTACCTTACTAGTTAAGAAATTTTTGTAGGGGTCTGTGTTAAAACCTTTTGGCTATGAGAGGTAGCTAGACATACTGCTATATCTTTCCTATATTTTCGGATATTAAACTCCGGTGTGAGGAGAGCAGAATTTGTCTGTCTTTGTTGTAAAACTAGGAAGAAATGGTGATAATAGCTATTATCAATACACATCACATGATTTCCTGTCTGCCAGATGTGTATTAATGTATACTCCTAGTTTTTCAAATTTTTATCGGTAGGAAAAGTTCTGAAGCCAACAATCTCATGCATTTTGTCCAGGTGCACGTTTCCTGGGCATGTTTCATTTGCTTGCTTCACTGTCTGGGACTGAAGGGTTTGTCATGGGGGGAGCAACTGTTGGAACTGTAACTCTTGTTTTACATCAGATAGGAAATCATCTTTTTTTATAGAGATTAATGAAAATCTCTTGGGTAACCTCTGTGAGCATCTAGGAACTGAAGTAGAAACGCATATTGGATATCCCTGGACATCAAGACAATGAATTTACCCATCTTGTATAGCATGCTTTGAAAATATTATTAAGGAGTCCCAATGTAGTTACAAAGATTCCTTTTACTACTTATCAGTACCCAGATTTTGTGTAACCAGTATTGAAAGAAGTCATTAAAAAAGGAAAGTAGCCGACTTGTTGCCACTTGTGGTTAACCCATCAAAAAGCAAATGCAGGGAAAGTTTTGTTCACTTTGTCACTTAGTGACAGCTTGTTCTGTATTAAACAAAGAAAGATCAAATACATCTGTCAGAAACCACCTGCCACGTTGCTTGATAGAGTTGCTTGTTAGATGCGTTTTGCTTTACATAAGAACAATTAAAGGAACTTAGGTTTTGCATGTTTCAGAACGAATATTTATCATCCTATTTAATTTTTTACAGCTAGTACATTTCGTAATAAGTTCCAACAACCACAAAAATGGATCATGCATAGATTTTGCTGTTTCAGCTTTTCAGATGACAAAGCTAAATTGCTGATGTCTCCTTTGGATAGTATTTAGTTAAATGAAAATCATATATACATATATTCTTACGCTAGTACTTACCTATCATTTAGCAAACTGGCATATCTTATTTGTACAGGAGCTTCTGTAAATCCTCATTCAAATGTTATTTTTGTAAACTGCATTAAGAATTGTAAATGAACAGGTAGTATAATGATTGATGGCAGAATAAAATGTAATGTAAAAAAATGGAGCTGGTATTTGTTTGTGGAATGAGCCATTTCTGTTTGAAATAGAAGCAAAGTAGCACTCACTGACAGTAACACTTAATAAATAGTGTGCTTCTTTGCCTTGAACACCCGTGCTTAACTTTTTATAGAGAATGATCCCCAAAATTGCTAAAACTATGCCTGGTCTTGGGAGCATTCAGGTGTTCTAAGAAATTTCAGACGTGCACCTAGCCATTGCTACACAACCAAGCGTTTGTTCAGAGCTCCCTGAACGTCAAAGTTTGGGCATTTGACCAAATATTTGATATTTGACCATCCTGAAAGCAGGAGATGTTTTATTTATGCCTGGTTGGAATTTCCCATGTCCCAGTTTGTCTGTCCCTTGTACACCTTCAAGAAAAATCTGGCTCTGTCTTTTCTGCACCCCTCATTAGGCAACTGCGAGGGGCAGTAAGACCTCCCCTTAGCCTTCTGCTCTGCTTAAGGAATACTCAGCCTTTGTTTGTAAATCTTGTACTCCAGCCTTGTGACCATTTTGGTGTCTCTGCTGCTGCAGTGTGTCACTGTTTCTTTTGCACTGGTTAGCCCCAAACTGGATGGGTTGCTCCAGGTGTGGTTTCACAAGCGCTGGGTAGAGGGGAATAATCACTTCTGGCTAAACTCATACTAATGGGGCCTGGGATGTGGCTGGCCTTTGCTTCCAGTAGGATATGCTCCATAACCTTCCAGTGAGGGTGTTTGAGGCTCACATCTCCTACAAGCATTACATGAAGAGTCTGATAAACTGATCATTATCCCTGCTGTTGAATGTGTGATGCTGCACAGTCAATGCTGAAGGACTCGGTGGCTGGCAGGAGAGCTGGCTCCTCCTTGCCTGAGGGAAAGACTTCATCTGGCAGTGTAAAAAAGTCTGGATTTCCATCCCAGGACTCCCATTTCTGCCTGGATAACCTATTTTCTAAAAGATCAATACCGTGTTTCTAAAAACAGTGAACTCGTCCAGTCAGATTCTGCCTTCCTGGAAAGTATTCTATGAAAATGCTGTTCATGGTGCTCTTGGACATAATTCCCAATGTGCAGAAGGGCCTCGGTCAGGTACCTAAATTCTTGGAGGAGTCAAGTTCAGAAGAGAGGTGTTCCTTTTGCTTCTCTTGGCTAGATCTACGCAGTTGCTGTGTCAGTTTTTCAAGTTTCTGGATTCTGTTTTGAGAACACAACTTCATTAGCTGTACTTAATTATGAATTTAGAGGTTTCTTGGGGTGCTTTTTAGCCCCTGCAGCAAAGCAGCCACTTTAAATATTACCATTATTCCTTGCCTGTGCAGAGATGTCTGTGAAGTTACCCTGTTCTTATGTTCCTAAGCATTTGAAGTCCTTGAGCATGACCTTCAACTTTTTGGAAAGCAGAGCTCGTTTTTGTTGGAAAGCAAACTGGGCAGTTACTTGAAGTTTCTTGAAAGTTGATTTAGTCTTGCCTTCTTTAAGACTTGCATGTTTGCTTGCCTGACAGCTATGCCCATATAATGGGTATATAGTGGTATATTATGAGTATGCCCTTGAATCAGTAAGTAATATGAAACAGACATGAGTAAGGTAGTGCTGTTATTTTTAAATAAGAAAACAGGAAAAAAAATATCTAAGACTTTCACTAATTTATTGGTTTCTGTGTGCCAAAACACCTTGTTATTACTTGCATGCAAAGTTAGGAATCCTGGTATATTATTCCTTCCAAGAATGATTACAGATAATTTGCCCTTCTTTCCCAGGGGATGAATGATAATGAATTTGTGTTTTGCTTCTTTTAAAAATGACTTACAGTATCCATAATCAATTGGTTTGTATTTAATGATGAATACGACTTCTAAGTAGTCATTGACATTCCAACCAGAATAATATTTTTTGTACATTTATCATGGAGATGATAAAATACATCAGTTGTGTCATCACTGATGCTGTAATTCTGCTCCATTTTGTAGAGAATAGTTTATATTTCCTGTCAGCCTGAAATTTCACAAAAGAAGTCTACATTGAAAATTTCACAGATCTTGTTTGCATAACATAAAGATTTGTAAAAATACTGTAAGTTGACCATCTCTGGTAGTTCTCTTAGCTTTGACTAGTATTTAGGCAAGTGGTTAACATTCCCTAAATATTTTTATATTTTTAAGTATTTTTAATGCTACTTGAACACGTTGAAGCTTTCAATGCTTCTGTTGTGGGAGTTGAGTTGAACTCTGAGGGTTTTAAGTAACTGCAAGCAACTATTATAGTTATTATTATAATTTCTTTATATTTATTTTTATGTTTTATTAATTATAGCTTTTTTCAAACGTAGTATCAGTGATACACAAAACAAATATTCCATTTTATTTAAAGAAAGTCTGAGTATGTAATCATTTTTTCCCTGCTGTGATATAATACCTATAATTAATAATACACTGATGACGGGAATTTTGCCTTTCGTTTGTGGTTTCAGTAAGTAGTTTTTTTAATGTTTATAATGAAGTCTCTCCATTTACATCCTGAAACCATGCACAGGAACAATTCAAGACATCACAAATAGAGCACTATTAGTATCGACCAGGATGGCCACAGCGCTGTGTCCTCTGTGGCTGATATAATGTTAATTGTAAAGCGCAGTCTTCTGTATTTTTGACAGGCTTTTTAGTAGCAAATCAGATGTTCTGAGGCATCTTCTTTGGGTTCTCGATGGTTTCCAATTTATTAATTGTGAAAAGAGAATTGTCTTTGCTTTTATATTAAGCTGTTCCCTCAATTTTAATGATGCTGAAGTGCAAATCCCATTCTGTTCTGCAGAGGTTCGTATGTTGTCCTCATCAACAAAGTGTCTTCAGCCTTTCAGTCATGCATTAAATGGCACGACTAACATCTGTTACATTCTGTTTGTTCTCTCACATCCTCTCCCTGGGGGAGGAATTTCATGTGCACTTAGTGGAATTTATTTTAACTTGGTGCTTTTTCCTTAATATGTACATTTCTTTGTGTTCGTATCCGAAGAGGTGAGATCAAGATGCTTTGGGAGTTGAGGATTTTTGTAGAAAAGCGCTCTCTCCTTTTGAGTATGTTAAAACCATCGTTGTGCCATGTTGGCCATGATCTTTATTCTGGACACGTTTGGTCACAAGATGCCGAGCATTTTGAAGATAATAAATGAAACTTTGTACTTGACACTCTATTTTGTTAAAAATCAATGCGGAGACCAGAAAACTAGGCTACAGCCCTTATGGTAGAAAAATGTCATAGATGGAATTTGATAATGGCTGATAACTTCTTGCTGAGGAGTTTTGCATTACTGTGATTGAGATAGCTAAAGATAATGGCAGCTGATAGATATGGGAACCCATGGAGACAAACTGCAATGTCCTGACAAACCAGGACAGGAGAAGGCAGCTGGAGGTGCTGATTTATGGTAGGCCACTAACAGGAGGAATTCCAGGAGAATTCTTAAATATTTGACTGAGTCGGCAGTTTGAGGATATATATGTTCAACCAGATAGGAGTACAGATATTTCAAAGTGGTCTCTTCTGTCTGTTCCCTTCATCTCGTTCAGCTTCCAGCAGCTGTTCTTCATTCCTGAAGTGATCTTGTTTAAGTAGCAAAACCCTGCTATCGTTATAAGTGGTAAAATCAGCACATCCAGATGCTAAGCTGGGCTTTGAAGCATTATAGAAAAATTAGGCAAGATTTCTAAAGCCATGATCAGTGTAAGTCTTGCATTTATTTGCAAAGATATAAATACATTTTATATATAGAATGCCATTTTATTTCAATCAAAAGAGCTTGCCACTTCCTTACAAGAACTGTGGAAGAAGGCAAAGTACTTCCATCACTGCTTTCTGTTCTAAGAGTGTTTCGCAAATCAGGGTTGTTCTACAGCAGCATTTTATTAGTAGTAAAAACATTGTGTGAAATTAATGAGGTAGTCATTGTATCTGTGCCACACATAGGTCAAAATAGTTTGTTTATTTTGTACAGAAATTAGGGTGGTTGCACACTTCTCACTTCTGTTTTCTAAGTGCTTCTGGTCCAGGTGCAATGTATTCCTTGAGCTGCCTTATAAGCCATTGTATAAATGTTATCCAGAAAGCAAAAAGATCCTTTTTCACACAGGCTGGTAACATCTGCTGTTTCCTTTTCCTGCAGCTCAGTAATTGTATGTTCTAATAGCGTCATCTAACCTTATTGGATATAGTCTTGCTTAGTGCTGCTTTTTGTAGTCACTGCAGTCAATGAGATATGAGATATTTTTAGTATTCCTTGTGTAAAACACTATTATCAGAGATATTAAAATAATTTTAGGGAAATTAAAAAGCGATCTCTGTAGCTATAGATATACAATCTATAGAGATGCGTTTGTAAATGAATGAACAAAATGGGCACATATTAAAAAAATACGTGTTTTTAAGTAACGTTATTCATCATAATTTAAATAACTGTATATGTTTGAAATAACTTTAATTTTCATGGTGACATGCCCAGCACATAGAATGCAATCTTTTATTTTTTCAGTGCATATGATTTATCCTTTTAAAAATACATTTATTAAAATACTCACGTAATGTTCATTTCATATGAATGACTTTTCAGTTAGATGGTTGTTAATATATGAATAGCACATGATAGCTGATGGCTTATCTTAGAGGGAGTGATCAGCTGAATATATCTACGCATTTGGCTTCATGCACAAAGGAAAATTTCTGAGTGCATGGTGTGCACAGTAAGAGTAGGTAAGAGTGGTTAATCATAAAATCATGGAATATCTTGAGTTGGAAGGGACCCACAAGGATCATCAAGTCCAACTCCTGACTCCACAGTGGGCTGCCCAAAAATCAGACCCTTTGTCTGAGGTTGTTGTCCAAATGCTTCTTGAGCTCTGGCAGCTCAGTGCCATGACCACTGCCCTGGGGAGCCTGTCCCAGTGCCCGAGCACCCTCTGGGTGCAGACCCTTTCCCTAACCCCCAGCCTGACCCTCCCCTGTCCCAGCTCCATGCCGTTCCCTCGGGTCCTGTCGCTGTCCCCAGAGAGCAGAGCTCAGCGCCTGCCCCTCCGCTCCCCTCGTGAGGGAGCTGCAGGCCGCCATGAGGCCTCCCCTCAGCCTGCTCTGCTCGGGGCTCAGCAAACCAAGGGCCCTCAGCTGCTCCTCATGTGTCTTGCCCTCTAGCCTCTTCACCATCTTTGTAGCTCTCCCTTAGGTTAAATAGCTTTTATGTTGGAGGAGGGACCATTATGTTCAGACTCCATCCATCATGTATGTAATACGAAGTCTTTGAGCAGTTTTTGCATCAGGCTCAAGAAAGTGAGATTGAAGGTGAACATATTTAGAAATTGGTCCAATATTGACTTAAAATTGTGATGTTTCAGCAGTATTGTGAGTAAAATGTTTCAATATTTTAAACACCTCAGTTTTAAAAAATTATATTTTAGTTCGGATATTTGCTTGAGAATCGATTTTTTCAGTCTATATCAATACTGTCCATTTGATACATGTTAAGGAACAAGCCTGGGCTTCCAAAACAAATGGTAATTGTATTCATTGTGCCTGGTGCGGACCAATCTCTATTATTTTCTCATTCGTAGCTGTTTCTTTTTGCATCAAGATGACTGCTTGCTTCAGCCATAATGGGCCCTGCTGCAAACTACTCTGCATACGCTTTGGATGATCAAGTAGCTAGAGTGCTAAATTGAAAGAGCAAAATGAACCAACTTTGCAGTCAAAACATTATTTTAAGTTTCTACATCTCCTGTGCATATAGAAATTGAAAAGATTCAAATAAAGCAATCAATTTCAACACGTTTCCAGTAATGTAAAATTAAATGAGCTCAGGTCTCACAGACATTTTCCCCAGTCCTCATGACATTCTTCCCCATCTTTTCTAAATTCTTTAATATTGCAGATGTTGTGCATTCTTTTCACCTCTCCTTTGCTGTACATTGTTTTTAAAGAAAGATTTAAGTAAGTATTAGAATTGTATACCCTCTTCATGAGATTTGGGACTGAATTTAGCTACATAAAACCTTTGTCTTCTTGTAGTTAGCATCTCTTTTGTGGGGGAAAAAAGTATTGTTTTCCACATAAGTATATAATTGACACTACAAGTAAGGCAGCGTCTCAAAATGTGTTGTTTCTGCAGCTGTGACAAGCACATCCATATCTGTGTGCTTTTTCTGTTTTTCATCAATGTCATTTCCTCAACTAAGAAGCCAGCTGTGACTAAGAATCCTGAGATTTTGGGAGAGCAGGCCAGAGAGGTTCCAAAAAAATCCAACTGTTTGGCACACGACTGAAACAGGACTTTTTGATATTGGCAAACAGTGTCATAGACGAGCCTGATAGGGCTATGATGGATGAACTTTTTCTGTCTTTTGTGAGTAAAGATCATCCATATTAGTAAGAAACCATTGTGCTTTCCAAGACGCTGTTACCCCAAAGTGTTAAACAGTTTTTAATTTTGTTTCTTGGTTAGACTTGCTACTAGTAATTGCATAGCCAAACTGTCTTCAGAAAGTGATTTTCTGTTTCTTTTCATCAGCCTGTTCTTGGTTGCTAAAGCAATATTTTAATTAATTGAGATGCTAGGATTGTCTCTAAAATTGTGAGTTTAAATACATCTGTGATACACAAAATAATAAAAATACTAATTAGTTGGATCTTATAGATTTTTTTCTCTATGCTATTTAAGAATTAAGGACATATAATTAAATCTTTTTTTTTTTTTTTTTTCTGGATATGGTGTTTGAGAAGACAAGAGAAGGGCAAACACAGAATCCACTTTAAAATTGGAGGTGAGGTTGTTGGAAGAAAACCCAGAGTTAGACTTGAAACAGTCCAGTTTATTTCCCAGAAAAGCAGTGAAAGGAATAAACAAAGCTCTTGTAAGTATTTAGAAGATAATGATGAAGTGAATAATAGACATTGTGGATTTATCAAGAACAGACTGTGCCAAAAAACGTAACACAATTCTGCAACAGATATCAGTTTTTTCAGACAGAGAAGTGGCAGTGGAGAATATATCTTGACTTGAGGAATGCAGTCATCCTGCAGAACTTACTCTGAAGTAAGCTAGGACAGGTGATACAGAGAAAACTGCTTGTAGGACCATAGTAAGTACTAATGAATAATAGTCGGAAAATTTCACTGAGTAGCTGTGGATGGTTTTCTGTCTAAATGGAACAATGCAGCAAGTGAAACTTAGCGGAGTTGTCTGACAATAGTCAGTCATTCTTTTCATTAATGCCCATTATGATGGCATAGGGTGCACTTAGAAGCGTGCTAGGAAAGAGGTTTAAAATGATCTTGACAAATTGGTGATATGGTCTAAAATTATTGAATGGTATTCAACAAAGATATTATTCAGTAAGTGCTATGCTTGGATGTAAGCATTTGTTTAAACTGAAGTTAGCAACTGATTGGGCAGCAATTCCCAAATGTAATATCTAGGTTTTAAACTGCCTCTTATGCTGAACATGAACTTTAATTGTCCATGTTGTTATGGGTATTTGCCATCATGGGTTGCATAAACATCGCTCTGTCCTACAAAACACTTCTGGTGAGCACCAACCCAGCTGGAATGTGTCCAGTTTTGAAAACTGCAGCTCAAAATAGCAGTGGATTAGTTGAGAGCAGTCCAGGTGAGATCTCTAGAAAACATGGAAACAAATTAGAACAAATTTGGTATACTTTAAGACAGAAGTCTGAGGGTAACTTTAAGATTTTCAAATAAATGAAAGGCTGCTGCTCCTCATGCCCCACAGTAGAAGATGGTGCAAGAAGTATTGAGCTTAAATTGTGGTTTGGGAGATTCAAACAAGATACACAGTAGTAGGTCTAATTTTTATTATATGTTAAGCTATTTAAGGCATTGTTTTCTCATTTGCTTTCTACTCTGTGGCTGTGTGTATTGAACTTGTGCTTGGGATAAACCATGACTTGTGAGAATAACTATCTCTCAAACTTCATAAACTTACTTGTCCTTCCATCAGTACCTTCTGCAGTTTTCAAAACTTTACTCCCTATGCTGATCTTGGGTAGGTTTTTCACGATGTTTGCAGTACTCTTTTTTTCCTCTCAGTCTCTTTAAGCAAAAATGCATGTACATTCTTCCTTTGAAAAAAGGAAGTATTTTCTTACAAAACAGAAGCATACCAAATCACTAGTTTATGAACTTGAAAGTAACTTTTAAACCTGTTTTCTATAGATCGCCTTTACCATGCATTTATAAGAATAGTGTGTATTTAAAAAAATATTTAATTTAGAGAATTTAGTTTCCTACTACCATTAGAAATGGATACTTGGAGAACTTAGTGTTGTAACTCTGCAGAATGTGTTTACCAGGGAGTTTTTCCAGGATGTTTACCATGTGCTACATTTTAAATCATGGGACTATTGTTAGGGCTGGTTTTGATGTCACTGTGTATTTACTAATTTTCATTTATATATAGTGTCTTCATGAATGGCAGTTCTATTCACTTTAAATGCACCCTAATTGCAAACAGACATGAATGAATGCTTGCAATTAGATGGAAACGAGAACAATGAGTGTCTGCTTTACAATAACGATTTATGAGATAAATGATCATCCAAAGCTGCAATTCAGAATGCTGTTTTTAGACATTCAGAAACTTTGCAGAGAAGAGTATGAATAAGCTGTGTTTCTGAAGAATGATGCTCACAAAAGTATTCATGTAGTTTACTTTCCATTTATGCTTTTAGTACAGGTACAGATTTGTTGGACGAAGAATGAGAGATCTTCCCCGTACAAGTGCCTTTAACCTACTGTGGTCAGTTCTACGTTGCTGGAATTTAAAACTGATTCCTCTTACAAATAAGCAGTGAGTGTTCCAGATATCACCAGTGTTTGGGAGAGGAACATCTTCTAGGTTCTCAATTGGTTGCTAAATTTATTTCAAGCAGATATAGAAAACAAAGGAGGAAAACTTCAGATTCTTTTTTATAAGACCTTGCAAGAGACATCACATTGTTTCAGGAAGTTCAGCTCTTGAGTCAACGTTGAAATGTTAATCATTGAGAGAATACTGTAGTTTTATTTAATTAGAGTATGATGTTTGATCGTACACTAAAAACTTTCATTGATACTTGGTGGAAAGGCTGAAAGGCTACCAACCCAGGTACTTAAATGTGCCTCTGACTGTAGGAAGACTTTTTGCAGCTTGACTAGGAAAGCTAATCTTAGAGAAAAATGGAAGACAGACAGACAGAAAACTACAGGAGTGTTACAGTTTCACTTATACTTAAATTGTATTTTCAAAAGTCTCCATTAAATGTAATGACATTGAAGTTTTTCACCTTTTCTGCGAAACAATTTTGTTTTTACAAGAATATCTGTACTATTTTCAGGAACCACTATTGATGTGTTTTTGAACCAGAAGAAGAATGAAATTAGATATTTGAACAACTTTTATCGACCTTGACTATTTAGATGAGATCTCAGAGGTTAGATGGGTGGCCTGCAAGAGCCACTTGTGAGTGGCTTGTGAGTAAATAGTTGTCCTGTGAATCACAATTAATGGAGTCCAAGCAAACAGAATTTACTAATTAGTAATAAGTTTTTTGTTCTCGTATGGTCACTCATTTTGGGATTCCAGAGTTCGTTGCTGGTGCCAGTCTATAGAGTAGGTGATTTGCTTTCATTGAGCAATAGCAGTAGTTACACGGATCAGATCCTCATTTCATTCTTGTGATGCTGAGAGAAATTCAGTTTGGGATTTTTTTTTACTGGCTATTAAACTGCCTTGCTGAGTACCATATAAAAAGACGCTGAATGAAATTCCTCAAAAGAAATATATGGTGGCAGTACAGTCGTGCAGTGTAGTGGTGCCTGATTGATCAACCTGCACAGTACTCTGAGACATCAAGCCTAATGGACCCAAAACACCACACTTCTCAGGTTTTGGTGTTGAAAGCTGGTAGGAGAATGAAGGAAACCACAAGTCACTTGAGCAGGGGATGTCTCAGTTAGGTTCAGTCATTGGTACTGCATAGGTTTGTACATGGCAGGAATTAATGAAGATTAATGAAAATAAAATAGCGTTAGCATTTAAAGTTATTTCTCAGCTAAAATGAGCTGTTTTGGAGAGGCTAAGGAATTCTGTTCAGAGGTCCTAACATCTTAGTTTGAAAGAAACTATTTTCATTACTTCTTATAGCAGATCATTTGAATACTTTTTAACTTCTGCTTAATATGTCCTTACCTTATGGAAGCTATTTGAAAGAATTTAACATCCAGGATAAAGCAATCAAAATAGTTAAATATCAATCATACCAGTGTGTTCTGCAGAAGTCCTCCTTCCCTTTCCTTCCCTTTCCTTCCCTTTCCTTCCCTTTCCTTCCCTTTCCTTCCCTTTCCTTCCCTTTCCTTCCCTTTCCTTCCCTTTCCTTCCCTTTCCTTCCCTTTCCTTCCCTTTCCTTCCCTTTCCTTCCCTTTCCTTCCCTTTCCTTCCCTTTCCTTCCCTTTCCTTCCCTTTCCTTCCCTTTCCTTCCCTCCTTAAGTGGTACTTAAGACTCCTAGTATTCTTTCAACATCAGTTTTAAAACCTTTAAGTATTTCCATTTATATTTTAGTCAATTAATTATTATTATTATTATTATTTTTCAGGGAAAAGAGCAGTATTTTATGTTCTCCTCTTGTAACAAAAAGTCTTAAGAATATTGGAATTACTTCCTCATAAAGAATTTAAAATTTTGTCTTTAATGTAATACCCACCTCTCATGATTTATGCAAACAGCATATTAGCAAAAATGAATGACTTGATAAACTGGCTATTAAACATGGTCAAATCTCAGATATATGCAATTGCATTTTCAGTTCTTGTTACAAGATGTCACAATAAAGTTTGTCAGCCAGATTAGCATTTTCCTAGATTAAAAAAAATTCAATTTGAAAGTATTGCTACAAAAGTTGTGTGGAATAAGAGACTGCATTACTATTGTATTTCTTGTTTATTTTTCTTGTCCTGGTTTTTCATTTCCTCTTTAAATCTTAGATTGTAATCTTGGTTTTGTAGCAGAAACTATGATGTGTTTCTTTTTTTGGTATTTTTCATGCAGTTTAACATTTAGTACACTGTCCTTAACTGGTAAAGTACCTCCACTGCTAACACTGATAGTTATTCATAGCTTCATGTATGAGTGGATGCAAGACGTAAGCCAGCCCTGCCAAGGGGCTCTGTAAGGCTGATTCTGAAGAGGCTGAAAACAAGAACAAATTCACAATATTGATTTCTGTTCCTGTGCAATTCTCTAGGATTGGCTGCACTCTGACTGGAAGGAATTTGGATCCTGTTCATGCAGTTAGACCTCAAAGTCTGAGAAATATGAACTTACTGTCTCTCTTGTAGTGCTTGTGGTTTTCACCTGGTGAATATGCTACAGCTAATGATGTTTAAAAAATTCTTACTTAACAGGCAAAATAAAATATCAAGACCAAAGTAATTACTAATGCATTTCAAATTATTTATAGCGTTAAAATGGATTTTTATTTAATTCACCTGCTAACAGCTGAGCCCAGGGTTGCATATTTCAGGGTAGCAGCTGGTGATATGACAAGCATCTAGGAAAGCACTTTCTGCAGGAGATGCTTGGAATGCCATCTACTGTTGAAGAAGGAAAAAAAAAAACACCTAGTGAAAACTGCCTTTTTGGAGTTTGTTAAAAAAAACAAAAAAAAAAACAACACAAAAAAAACACATAACTATATACATTGTTACATCTGTACATTTATTACTTGCAAAGCCGTTGTTTTTGGATAATATTTGGAATATGTAAAATTCAATTAATGCTCTGAAAGAGGATTAAATGGCTGTTTGATTTCAGCTTCCTAGCTTTTGTATCAGTTTTAAGGTGGGCTTTTGGCTTTATTTTATGATATCCCTGAGAATTTCAGTTAACTGCAAAAAAAGGTTGAAACATTAAGTATTTTTTTGAAGCCTCATCTTTCCAATATAGAATTAATGGGAATTACATTAATTAAGGAAAGTTGCAATCCAGATAATGTAATAAATATATCTTTAAAATCCTCAGGATCTAGTTAAAAAGAAATAAAAAATCAATGTTTTTGCCTTGTATGTGTCTAGATATACCTACAAGTGTACAAGAACGTAGAAGACTCTCAGATGAATTAAAATGTCACTATAATTTAAAGCTTTAATTTAAATGCAATTAAATACTAAGAACAACCCCTTTCAGTCCCTCTCTCTCTCCAGTCATTTTAAATTGCATTTATTTATCTTTTTAAGAAAAACAAATGTAGGTCAACAACTAAATTGGTATTTGGTTATCAGTTGTTAAAACTTATCTGTTGATCAAATTGTGCTTGGAAATTGCAGATTTGCTGAAGTTTGAGTAGGTTTATAAACTTGTGGTTTACATTGAGATACATTTATGCATGTATTTCATCAATGAAGAAAATTAACTCTGTCCCAGCCAAAACCCGTGACATCTCATGGGGTGAAACCTGAATTTTGGAAGTACGGTGAGGTGTAAGTGTGGAGTGTTTGTCTCAAGGACTGTACTGAAGGAATATTTTCTAAGTAACTGTTTGTTAACATGGTCTTAAAAAGGAAAGGAAAGCTAATTCAAAATTTGGCTAAAGTAACAACGTTAATAGAAGGTAATAAGAAATGTCTTCAGTTTTGTCTAAAAATAGACAAATAGACATTCAAATATGGATTTTTTCAGCTAGTGTGTAAGCTATATGCTGAAAATTCTAGCTGTCAAAAATTGATCTCCATTAGGAGACTGGATTCTACTAATGTATGTAATTCAAACATTTTTCAATGCATGCGCTGAGATTATAGAAAAGTAGCTTGCATGAGGGAGACAGTAGTGTTATCAAATCTACTGCCAGGATAGATGACTAAACTATTGTCTTACTGTCTAGATGATTAAACTGTAGTCTTACAGTGTAGCTTGTTAAAGAGAAGAAAATCAGCATTTGTAGGAACATAGCTTTTTTGTCTAGAAAGGAGTCCACTGACAGAAGAAACCAATTAAACTCAAGGAGGTGTTTACCTCCTTAAGTTTAATGTCTCATGTCCTTGAAATTAGATTTGGAAATTCACTATAGTAAAGAATTACATCATATTAGCTGCTTTTTAAAAGAACCGTTAGAAAATGAATAGGTAAACTTCTAGTCAAGTAATAGTTATTGGGGCTCATTGAAACGTGCTTGCTCTTTTCAACTCCTGCCTATGGCAGCCTTCATGTGCATTGATTGGATCTTTGTTTTGCTCTTACTGGTTTTCTAACACAATCTAATTTTTGATTTTACATTTTGAATGTTAATTAATGCTGATCTTCGACCTGTTATGTGTGGTACAGCTACTAAGTAATAGATAATTTATCCTGAGAAGCTCAAAATGGTGAAACTCCTAGTTCACTAAAGTTAGTAAATGAGACAAATGATGAAAATCTGGAATTTTAGGATTGGAAGATGCTTTTTCACTGAATATATCTTCTTGCGTTAATAGAATTATTGAGCAGTTTGGGTTGGAAGGGACCTTAAAGCCTGTCTAGTTCAATGCCCCTGCCGTGGACAGGGACACCTCCCACCAGACCAGGTTGCTCAAAGCCTCTTTACACAGGATGAATGATGTTACATTCTTCTAGCTATATTTATTGCCCCTATTTGACAACTCTGCTTCATTCAAAACTTTATATTAATTATCGCCCTGTAATTTTTGCTGTTCCTAGTTTTCGTACATGTTGTTCCTAGGTTTCTCATAAATCCTCGGCAGACACAAGATACCCAAGTGGGAGGCAGCTGGCGCGCTCCACATGGCAACCACTCACAGTGCTGACGGTTACAAATTCCCACTTGCTCTGTGATAACCAAAATACTCTTGGTTGCTAATTATAGGACGAAGCTGCATTAGCTCAGTTCAAACAATGTGGTAGGTTTGGACAAATAACTAGATTTTTAACACTGACCTTTCGATATTACCTCCCTGGTTGAGGCCTCCTGCTTCCAATTTTGGATAACCTTCAAGAGAGAGCATTGATCCGTGAATTAGTTATTGGAACGGCACATAACACAGTGGATACCATTCAGCGTAGTGCTTATTTATTATTACAGTTGTACTACGCTCATTTGCTCGTGTACTCATTGTGATTCAGACACTCAATTTATGGTTTCAACAGCAAGACCGTAATGAAAAGAAAAAGTCTGAGAAGGCTAGGAGAAATGTGGAGGCTTCCTATTAAGGAATAGGAGGAACCCAGAAAATCTCCTAGAGATTATTGTCACCAGTCTTGAAAGGATTGATTTCCAAAATGACCATACACCTAAAGGCTCTTCTACCAACAGCTCTTGGAAAAAAATAGTTTTTATAATAACTTTAAGTTATTAAATAACTTAATAATAACTTTATAATAACTTTAAGTTATTAACTCATTGTGGTTATGCAGAAAGGCAGTGATGGGATTGTGCCACATAATGCACAAGCTTCTGAATTCAGGTATAGCTCACAGTGTCTCTTACTCCAGAAGCAAGTAATAGAAAACATTTTTGCCCTAAGGAATTCATGTTCAAAGATAAGCTGTGTCATTTATTGGGCTGGTTTTGAAATAATCAAAACTTTCTGTCAGTTTCCCCACTCTGATTTGAAAGCCAAGTGTGGTGTTGTTGAGCGTTATGTTTTCAAATAGCAATGAACTACATTCGGTATGAATTTTCTAAAGATGTTGCTATCATGTTTCCACCCTGAGACACATTTGTCTGGCACCTTTGATAAATTCATCCAGTTTCTATTTATCACCTAAATGTCAGCATAGTTGTAGTTGTATGGAATTTACTGTGTTTATCGGTGATTTTCATCTGAGGTTCTGTAGGCAGCTCATTCAGTCTGTACCACTGTAAAGCGTTGTCTATAGGTCTGTGCTTATTCCTGAAGTGTGTATGGGGTTTTCTTGTTGCCTCTTGTACTTTTAGATATTCCTTCAGTTCGGAGCTCAGGTGACGTTTAACCACTTCAGCGAGGATTTAGGTGGGTTTAAATTTATTCTGTGTTAACAGATACCATTTCTGTTCCAAGTATCTAACTTCATCTGCTTCTCTAGCAGTATGAAATGCTCAATCACCTCGCAGCTTCTGATCTCCAAGTTGTTTTTGCAGAAACCGCTGATAGTGTTGTTATGATCAGGTCAGAATCAGTCAGAAAAATCACTTCAACGCTTCATCAGGCAATTTTTTTTCTTTGAAAAGACATTATTGTATTGTCCAAAATATGATTCTTCTTCACTCAATTACTTATATTCTCTAAATGAATTAAAAAAATTCCCTCTTTCAGGGAAAATGCAGATTTTACACGTATTTGACTTTGTGGCTCTGTTTACTATTTTGTCAAGAGTGGATGCAGTGAGACTTGAGTTGTGACCAGGTAATCACTGCACAGTAATCCTTTTTTTTTTTTCCTTTTTGATTTGTCACTTGGTGGAGGGAGTATCACTGTGATACTGTTCCAAAGATTTGAAAAAAAAGAAAAGACAGAGTCCACAGCAGGAAATCTAGGAAAATGGATTAATGGGCCTTACAGTCCAAGACAGAGTGGTGAAAACCTCTGAATGTGGATGGAGAAGATGGCCTGCCTCTTTTTCAACATGGTCCCTAGTTAGACCAATGGAACTGGCATTCCCGGAGTGGTTTAAACAGAATTATGCACCGAATGCCGTTTTCAGAGAGAGCAGGAGGCAGGAGGAGAGGAGAGGGGAAGGCTAACAGAATGTTATCACTATTTATTTAAATACTATTTTATTTTTGGTGTCATTTTCCAAGGTATGTTGGCGATGATTTTCTTCTACATAACAGAAATATTGGTGATGGCAAATTTTTTTAAAAGACTGTGATGTTCATGTGCTGTGAAAATAGGAATGCTTAGATTCCTGAGACACAATTCTGGACCTTAATCGGTATTTTTAAAAAGTGATGAAGAGTGTGAATTCATTTGCTTTTGCTTTCTTTTTCACTTTCCTTGCCATCTTCAGCCCAGTTCATGTTGGGTAATGCTTTATTTTATTTTTTGAAGATTGCTGGAATATACTCATTTAGTAATTGCATTTTAATCTGTGGAAAGTTTCATGGAGATACTCAGAATACTTTATTTGGGATTTACAGTTACTTACTGTACAGTTACTTACTACTTTACAGTCAATTAGCAGTATGTCCATTTTTTAGACAGCTGTGCAAGAAATAGCAGTATCTAACGTAAAATCCATAAACCGAACTTAGAATTTTGTCTTTAGTCTGTGCCTTTCAGTATGTTTGCATTGAGAAGACATTTTCTGGTTATCAAATGTTTTTGGAATAGTTGAAATCTGTTAATAATCAGAGAGAATTGGTTAGGAGAGAGAAAATATGTCTGTTGAAGCCTGTGTGTTGGCATCTTGACTCTTGAGCTAGCTGCTGGCTCTTTACTGTTGTCTGCGATAGCAGGATCTGGAATGCAAAGAACAAATGCAAAACCCGAGGGCAGTATTAAGTTAAATTCACTTTATAATGTGTGTGGGTGTCAAGGAGTTGGCATTCATGCTGTTGTGTTTATTTGAAAGATACTGCTCTTCCAGATTTTTATTTTTATTTTTATTTTTTTTATGTGGATAACTAGAAATCTGTATCTGAGACAATTATATCTGCAGTCTTCACCCAACTATTCTCAACTTTTCTGTGAGCGTGGCTGGGGTCATTGTCGGTATTGTATCTGCAGGGGAAGCGAGACGGGAAGGTGCTTTTTATAGAACTGAGGCCGTCCCTCATTGTTCCTGGGTGATTTGCTTTGGGAAAACGAGATAGTTCTGTGCATTAATATTTAACCTCATCTTAATTCTTAATCAAGTTTGGTGTAACGTGCATTTCTCATGGAGACTACGTATACTCTGCTTTGAGTTTTGGGCCGTTAGGCTCTGTGTTCCCCAAACTTAAAATTTCCTGGAAGTGTCCCGCTTGCTGGACTTCAGAGGCAATGTGTTTAATAAAAAAAAAAAACAACCATCAACGACTTCATTAAAGTGATCCAACATCAGTTACAACATGAATTTTAATAATAAATACTTTTTTAGGAGGAGGAGGGAAGTCAGAATTCCAAACAAGAGGTAGGTTTGTATTTCCAGCAAAAGGGCTAGAAAAATCTTTCTGTCCTGGTGTAGCCTCGTCTAACCCTTGCTGAGCAAAGGCACACAGGTACAGGCCAGTAGTGTTTGAAACCCAAGTGAGGTGGTGTGTTACATGCCTTGTGCTTCTCCCGGTGTTTCAGGAGACACGAGGTACACTCAGACTGTTCCTGCTGACCCGATCTCCGTGTGCCTGTAGGTCCGGGGCTGGCAAATCTGAATGTTGAGAGCGCTGTCGTGTTTGAGGTAGATCTTTATTCCTGGCAAGGATGGCTGGTTCTGAAATGTGCATATCCCCAGGTTTCACTGGAGAACTTGGTACCTGTTGAATTTCACCCATCTAGAAGGTATACGGAGTATTTTACGGGTCATTATCATGGATTCAGGCACCTGAATACCACCCACATGTTTTTGTGGCTATGCACCAAAGTATGTAAAAGTAGAGGAAAGGTCTGATGACAGAGTACTTGTTAGTTTACCAACACATTTGTTGGTAAGAATCCTATGTGGTTTTGGCACAATAGATTTTAGGTAAGTGCTTTTACTGATAGCAGTAGATTGAAGAATAGAAAATTATTAAGAATTTATAGGGCTGAGGAAAATTGTGTTATTTTCACTACCTTTACAACTTCTTCTCCTGCTTCTGTTGTTCTTGTTCTCTTCCCTCACTTCTCTGTTCTGTCCTCCTATTTGTTCTCTCTACCAGCGGGACTAGCCATGACCTTTGAGGAAACGTAGAGTACACGGAGAGGATCTAACATAAAGAAGTGCTGAATGAGACTTGAGGTATAACGTAATGATGCTGGTGCCTTGGGAAGGTCAAAGGGTCTGGCACTTGCACTGTGTAGGCTTGCAGAAGAGCACAAGAGGATTGGTACTGTGAATGTTTCAAAGCGCAGAGGGTCCAGAAAACTTAGACACTTTTACACTTGTAAAGTGCAAAAATTCTTTATTGTTGGCAAGCAGAAAAATGGTGGCTTGTTTTAAAGTCAATAAGATGATGCAGGATATGGAATTATGAGCTGTGGAAAGTAAGTTGTGAACTGATAAAGGTTTCAGATTCTTTCAGCATTTAAGAATTAATTGATGTTTGTACACAGTGTTGATTGAATTCCTGTAGGGACAGAAATTTTCATCAAAAAAGAAAATAGGTAGAGAATTACTTAATGTTTTGAGTTGTTAAAATGAACTGTCCCAGTCACTGCTGATCACATCATCTGCAGCCTGCTGGTGGTCTTAATAAGCAGGTATTTATGGGAAATTGTTTCTGGTCAATAATTAGAACTGGCATCCTTCTTGGTGGAGTTTCTAGAAGGCAGATTGAAAAGGTGTGGGAAGGCAAAGTTAGTCTGAAAGAAACGGAATGTAGTTACACGGTTTGGGATTTTTCAGTTGGTCTGATGAGTAAATGGATATATATATATACATATATATATTTGACACGTTAATCCAATCTTGTAAGGAATTATTAGTTGCTGATTTTTGAAAGGAGGGGAAAAGGCAATTTAGATATGGGAAATCTGGGAGTACACTCCCTAGTAAAACACCAGGTACTTCTTGTAACCGAAGGAAGGACAATGCTATGTGTAGTATCTAGACAGGATTTAAGAATCTGGAGTCCTATCAGTCCTCTTTTGTCTAAAAGAAACTATTTAAACCACCATTGTGTTAAAACACATTCCTTGTATTTCATCTAAATGAATTAATATTTCTATGAGTTACTGCAGCTTCTACTCCTAATTTGTCTGATTGAAGAGTATTTTGGAAGGAGATTAGCAGCCCTTTCCGTCTGGCTTGCTGACTTGGGTGCCAAATCTCAATCTATTCCCTGACCTTGGATGAGAAATGTCTGTGCTGTACACCCAAAGGATCCAGGCCTGTTGACCCATAAGGTCAACATGAGCTTAACTTCACATGGTAGAATCTGTTTTTTTCAATAGCTATTTTTAATAATTTCGTTTCAAATTCTAGCTTCCCCTCCATTGTCGCTATAAAGTCAAGAAAGATCATTGCCTAATCAAGGGACTAAAGGGTATGTGGATAGTACTCAAGGATGCGTCATAGTTATATAATAACAGAGGCTCTTGTCCTCACGTAACTGCAGTGTTGGAAAGCGTACAGTGGACGAGACACGGAATTGTAGGAGAAAAGAGTATTTCAGAGGAGATATTTTCAATTGCGGAAGCTAATCATATCCTGACTTAGAACACAGTGCTCCTATAAAATGAGGGGAAAACCATTTTAAATGCAGATTTTCAAGGTGGCTACTAATGGGAAACGTTTCTTTAATGGTTCTGAATTCAAAATCTGATTGTAAGATTTTCAAAAATACAAAGGATTTGCAGCTGCAGTTGAAGTCACTGAACACACACAATTATGTAAAGATGCTAAATCCTCTTGGGGGGGAAAAAAAAAACACAACAAAGATTTCAAATGGAGCTCTGAAGAAGTGTGCGTTACTGCAAATTATGATCTCACTCTATTTTGGTCTCAATTCTGCATGTTACAAAAATGACCATGGTCCCAGTCCAAAGGAAGGGCATTGGTTGTAATCTCAATGTGTGAAACATTCGTATTTCATTTGTTTATTTCAGTAGAAAAATTCACAATGAAACACTAATTTAAGTGTCCAGTAAAAACGTTTGGGAGCCATGTATTGAGAGGAATATAAGGAACCATGGAGGAACTGTGTATTCAGGTTTCTTGGTCCAATGGCACTTCCTTCTCACAGCTTACCAAATACAGCTTTCAGGCCCTTAAAGTTGGAGGCTATAAAATGTTTTAAGCTGCCTAGTACAAGAAGGTACAGATACCAATTCCCTATTTTTTTGTGTGGAAAAAACAGTATGGAATCTCACGGTGAAAGATGGTACTACAGTTAAAATGCATGGTGGAGTGGAATTGCAACTGCATGAGCAATTTTTATTTCCATATTTCTTAACTTCAAAATATATCTGCCTGCGTTTTTGGTTTTGTACTTTTACCTTTTTTTTTTTTTTTTCACTATAATTTTCTAAAATGCTGAAAAGGCAAGCTGTGCTAGAGGACTGTTCACTGTGTGCTGCATGTACAGTTTTCTCTTTCTGTACTAAATTTTGTTTTTTCAAAATTTTTACTGTATCAGTGTCCACTTCCCTTATTTAGTTCTTGTCTAGTCGCTGAACCCTGTTCATAGGAGTAGTCACAGTGACATGTCATATGGAGGAGGAGATGTGGAGCTATTTTTGTGAGCTTTAGTCTTTTATCTGAAGTTAAGCATCTGCTTAAATTATGAGCCTGCACTCTCCTCCTAGCTAAGTAAGGGACATTGAGGACATCTATTTAGGAACCTGTTTGGTTTCATTGAATGTAAAGGGAAACTGGTCCTAACTTGATATTTAGGACGGATAGGTGCAATTAGAGAGAGAGTAAATATTAGAGAGATGTAAATATTGCCTATGAGTACACATCTCTGTTCTTGGATTTAGTGGAGAGGAATTGCATAGGACATCACCTTGCTCACTCAAATTAAAGCATGTATTTCAGATACAATGTTTTCCTGAAGATGATGGACAAACACTAATCAGTACTATGCAGACTTACTGTATGTATTATCTAACTACTTCTTCTAGCAAGTAAAAGTAAACTTCACTCAGAGTCAAGTTCCTTAGTCTTCCCTCCTTGGTTTTTAGAGTTACGTTGTCTGCAGACACTGACATAATTGTAGTTTCATAAATGCAGAGAAGATTTTCCTTAACCTGTTAGTTTAGGGTGCTGTGTTTTAAATGATGTTACGTGTTTTAAATTCACCTTGAATTATGGTAGGTAATTCGATTGTAAAATAAAAATATAGAAAATAGATAGTAAAGATAATCAAAACACCTTCCTTTGCATTGGTAGTTGAATGTATTGCTGGAAATGTTCTAACATGTTATTCTGTCCAAAGAATTGGAAGCCAGTTAGAAGGAACTGCGCTGATTTCAATTTTGTAACGAGAAGTTTTAGATATTTGGCTTTCCCCAGTTTTAATCCTAAATGGAAATAAGCACAAAATACCCAACAAATACTATAAATGCCCAACAAATATTAAGGGAATTCCTTTTAACTCAGGGTAAGACTTTTTTCCTACTGATTTGATGCAGGTTATAAAACTTCAGGGTAGTTGTTTTACAACATGTTGCACTCAGTTGTGCAAACTTATCTTTTTAGGGTCAAAGAAGAGCAAAAACCACAGCTGACACAGTAAGTAAATTATCTTAAAAGTGCAGTAGGCTTGACTTTTCTACCTTTGCCATGTTCTGCTTTCTGCACCTTTGATGGTATTAGCTTACCCTAATACCTGATAGGCTGCAGTTAGTTTGCCATCTGCTTCCTGACTGGCTTGTAAGAGAGCTGCCTGCAGCTTCTTACTTCATCCACATCTCGGTTGGATGTAGGTTCTTGCTGCCTGCTTGTGAACTGGTTAACTGTAAAACTTTGTTTTCCCTTTCCCCCCTTAGTGGCTGATTTAGTACTGCAGCTAACATTCCCATTGGCTCTAGCTTTTCCGCCTGTATATTTTCTATTATCATTGGATAAGAAAACATTTGAACTAGTGTGGTTTTATTGGTTATTCAGTCACATTATTTGCTTATTTAAACAGGTGGTTTCCCTTTAGTGGGATCACTGAGCTGGTAAATAACGTTCTTCAACCACAGCAAAAGCAGCAAAATGAAAAGGAGCCCCAGACGTAAGTAAGCTGCTCTCTGTAGACTAAGTAATGTCTGTATAGCATTAAAACTTACTGGAGAGTAGGTTTATAAGAACTGCCCATTTAGAACATCCTGCTGAAGGCATTTTACAAGCTGACACTGTTTGCTTTCCAACCCTCATTGGCAAAGGGAAAGCTGAAAATCAACTTTGGCATTTTTAACAGTAATTTAAGTGGTTATATTAGAAAACAATCAGAGGAAATACTACTGCTCCATTTGCCTTTTTCTGCAAATGCTCCATACGTGAAACTCTCAGTGAAGTGATGTGTTTTCTGTGCATGCGGAGCTTGAATTATAAGACATGTATTATATATAGCATATCTATGCAAATGCATGGTATTTGTGGTACTGATCATGCATAGAATGCTATACAAATCTATATAATATGAAGACCTCTTAAAGGACCAGGAAAATACCATTTCATTTTTTCATGCTTCTAAAATATCTGTAAAGTTTCAAAACTTTAGCAGATATGAGGTGAAATTTTGGTTCTGTCAAAATTCAGGGGAGTTTTGACTTTGATGGGGCCATTATTTCATCCATGGACCCTCTACAGTGCTAAGCCAGTATGAGAGCTGTGTGAAAAGTTTTACTTTTCTTTCAGTCTGAAAATGTTATGATTTAACAGGAACTGGCAAAGCTAGGACATTCAGTCTTAGAGTGGAACTTAAAGCATGAAGCTAAAAATACTCTTTTCCTAATGAGAAACTAAAAAATATATATCAAATTTTAAGATTTTTAAATGTGACATCTGATATTATTTGAACTTTAAATGGTTATGTATTTTCTTTTTAAGATGATTGTTTTATAATTTCACATTACGAAATAAATGTTTGCTTTTGAACCCATGTGTAAGAGGTTTAAGACATGCATATTATTTGAGGCAGAATCAGTTTTAGTTTATTTTTAAATATGTACAGTTAAGTGGCATTTCATACTTCCAGGGCATGAAAACAGTTTTTTTTTTTTTTTTCCTGAAAATACACAGAAATTTTGACAAAACTGAACAGAGAAATAGGCCATAAAATTGATATTCTGTAAGGCAATGTGTTATTTTGAGCTCTGTGTCTTATTTCCTCACTGAAGTTCTTATTAAATTGTGTATGTTACTAGTAGTGGAGTTTTTCTTTATTGATTATGGTTAGGTATTTGCAATATTAAATTTTGTTCACACCATCTCCTTTGTCTTCCTAATCTTCTCAATGCATCAAAGTTTGTTCTGGTTACCAATATTGTACGTGTGAAGCATATGGCTTTGAAGAAACAAAATACTGTTCTCAATGTAAATGAGTGAGTTATAGTTGCCGAAAAAACACTAATAAATACTGTTATTGTTAAAATTACTGTTATAATGGAAGGATTTTTTTGAACAGCCATTTCTGGGAACCAATTTTCTTTGGTGTTTTTATTAGATAACTAGGAAATGAACTATGCTGTAAACTCATTGAATTTACAGATGCCACAAGGCTGTGAGAAGTATGATATTTAATAGCAGGGTTATATTCCAAAAATATTCTGAATAAAAACAAGCTGTGGTTATGGTGTTATGATGCCATGCAGTAGAGGTCTGATACTATTCAGCAGGATGAATTTGTTAGGTAGGGATAGTTTATGCAGTTGACCTAGGATGGAGAAAACTGTCCAAGTAGAAGTTCTTTGACAGAGAATATGGGAGCCATAATAATATGCCAACTGAGGAAGAGTCAGTATTTGTGAACGATGTAAATGGCATAATGAGATGTATACACAATAGCCTGGATTTGCTGTGAAGAAATGTTTTCACTCTGCTAAGCTTTGGTTATGTCTCACCTGGAATAGTGTGTGCTCTGTTTTGGAAACTGTATTTCAGAAATGATGTGGAGTGGTTAGTGTTCATTGGAGAGTAATAAGAATGATTAGTCATATGTCTAAATAATATGGCATGTACAAAGAAAGATTGAAACATATGAGATGGTTTAGCCTACCGGAGAGAAAATCCCAGGGGATGGAGTTGAACAAATCTTTAATTATGCAGAAAGTTGCTGTAGTTTGGAAGGAAAATTTTCTCTTCTCCTTCCTGCTCGTGTTCAAGCAGAAAGAATTAAACTTAAGTTGTGCCAGGGAGGATTCAGTGATTCAGTTTGTTAGGGAAAACTTTTTAATGGAAAGAAAACTTAAAATGCTTAAGTAATTTGCCTGGGGCTTGTGTGGAAGCTCTGTCACTGAAAATCTTAGACTTGGCAAGGTAAATATCTGTTGTTACAAGAGACCCAAGTGTAGGTGGTTCTCACTAGGACAAGAGAATGGATTAAGTGACTTTTTAAAGTGTCTTCCAGCACTGTGTGTTTGTGATCATATCAAGTAATTGGTTTGTTAATGACTATGATGAATTGTTGTGATTATTGTAAACTTTCACAGAGGAAAATAGAACAAAAATATTAACAGTGCAACTTTTTTATTTACTTTCTTTTTCTGACTTTATTGGATTGCAGAGGACTGTTGTACTTGGGGATCATTGTAACACAGAAGTCTGTATGCCTGAAGACATTTTTACCACTATCTATAAATGTCTGCACATTTTCCACTTGAAATCACTGCCAGTATCTGAGTCTGTAATGGATTTTAAGATATGTCTGGCTGTCCAATTTCAATGATGGAAAACTTATTTACAGTTAATCTGGGGAGGACAAAATGTGTGAGAAGGCAGAGAAGGAATCATGCTAGTGGTTCAGAATGTAAGGTATCGTGTTATAAAATTCTGTTTTGCTCTCAAAGTATTTTTGAGGCAGGAATAGTTTGAAATCCTTTCGACATGAATTTTTTATCACAGAACCACAGAATGTTTGAGGTTGAAAGTTCCCTCTGGATGTCTTGTCCAACCCCCCTTGCTCAAGCAGGGACACCTAGAGTCACTTGCCCAGGACCATGTCCAGAAGGTTTTTGAACATCAGTCTCCAAGGAGGGAGACTCCACAACCTTTTGGGGGAACCTTGTTGTGCCCAGTCACACTCACAGTTAAGTGCTTCCCGATGTTTAAACATAGCCTCTTGTCGTAGGGTTAGTACCTATTGCCTCCTGTGCTGGCACTGGGCACTACAGAGGAGAGCCTGCCTCTGTCCTCTTTGCACCCTCCTTTCAGGTATTTATGGACAATGATGAGACCCACTTGAGCCTCTTCTTCTGGGCCTGAACAGACCCAGCTCTCTCATCCTTTTCTCATACTGTTATGCTTTGCTGGGCTCTCTCCAGTGTGTCCAGGTCTCTGCTGTACTGGGGAGCCCAGAACTGGACACACTACTCCAGGTGTGGCCTCACCAGGCCTGAGCGGTGGGGAAGGATCATCTCCCTTGACTTGCTGGTGATACTTTGCTTAATACAGCCCTGAATACCACTGGCCTTCTTTGCCCCAAGGGTACGCGTTGTTGCCTGCTGTTCAACTTGCTGTCCAGCAGAAGCTCCAGGTCCTTTTCTGCCAAGCTGCTTTCCAGCTAGGTAGGGTCCAGCCTGTGCTAGTGGGGTTGTTCTTCTCCAGGTGCAGGATTTCGCATTTCCCCTTCATGAAGTTCCTGTCAGCCCACTTCTCCAGCCGGGCTAGGTCCCTCTGGTGTATCTGCCACTCCTCCCAGTTTTGTGTCAATCCACATTGCATCAGTTCATGCAGCCCATAGTTCATCAACTTCTGTGTGAGAATCTTGTGGCAGATGGTGTCAAAAGTCTTCCTGGAGACAAAGTAGATGGTATCCATTGCTCTCCTCTCATCTATTAAGCCACTCATTTCATCACAGAAGTTCATTAAGTTGGTCAAGTATGACTTCCTCTGTTGAAATAGTTTCCAGGATGAGCTGTTCCATCAGCTTCCCAGGGACTGAGGTGAGGCTGCCCGGCCTGTGGTTTCCCTGGGCCCTCTTTTGTGCCTTTCCTGAAGGCAGGAGTGATATTTGCTTTCCTGCAGTCTTTGGGCATTTGTCCCAGGTGTCATGATGGATCAAAGGTTCAATATTGAGAGTGGTCTTGCATATCTGGTCTTCCTTGATAACGAATATTTTTATCTCCAGCTCCTGTGTACCTCATCATGAGTTTTGCCTGCATTGTTCAAGGTCTTTCCATGTTGGCATCCTTACAGAGTTAGGGATCCATAGCTGCCTTCTGAAGAAATTGCTTCAACTGTTGAGCAATTGCTCAACAATTAGCCTGTCAATTTTTGTTTCTTCACATATATATGGCATGTATTTTGTAAAAGGTATATGTGGATTTTTCTTCATTAGGACTTGCTGATGTTCTTTGTGCCTAAGCGCTTCACTTAAAGTTTATATATCCTTTTTTTTTTTTTAAGGACCCTGGAACGTTATGTGATTGTATTAAGCTCCAGTCAAAATAGAGGTATTCCCATAATCTGTATTGGCAATGCCCAGCAATGGATATTTAAGAACTCACATATGGAGCAGGGCATGCAGAGAGTAATTTTGGTACAGCCACTTGGCTGTGTTGTAGTGGTTTCCTGAGGTGAAGGCTGCATACATATTGCTGCATTTATTTCATAGCCATTAGGAATCTCTCTGCCATAAGCATTTTCAGTCCCATTTGAAACCTATTTATATTTTTGGCTTCAGAACTTGGTGAAATGAATTCTGCAATTTAATTAGGTGTTGTATAGGAGAGTTGTGACCTTTTGTCTGCTTTAAACCTGCTGCCTATTAATTTTATTGGGGGAGTCCTTCTTGTGTTATGTAATTCCTTAGATGCTACAGTGGCTTAGGAAAGACAGTTTCTTAATATTTGCTGCTTAAAGATATCCAAATACCCAAAAGATTTTTATTTTTTTGATTGGTTTCCCCATGAATGTTAAAGCTTATTATTAAGGGCATCATCCAAAAACCCCTTGAACACTGACAAGCAAGGGGCATCAGCCACATCTCTAGAAAGCCTGTCCCGGTGTTTGACCACCCTCACAGTAAAGAAATTTCTCCTGATGCCCAGTCTGAACCACCCCTGGTAGCTCTGTGCCGTTCCTGTGCATCCTGTCATCACTTCCCAGGGAGCAGAGGCTGGCACCTTGCTCAGTGCTTCCCCTCCTCAGGAGGCTGCAGAGAGCTGAGGTCGCCTCTCAGCCTCCTCTTCCCCAGACCAGACAACACAAGCACCCTCAGCCTCTCCTCATAGACTATATTGTGGAGCCCAGAACCACACACAATATTCAAGGTGAGGCCACAGCAGTGCTAAATATAGTGGAATAATCACCTCTCTAGGCTGGCTGGTTGTGCTGCATTTAGTACATCCCTGAATACGGTTTGCCCTCTTGGCTGCCAGGGCACACCACAGGCTCCTGTTGAGCCTGCTGTTGACCAGCACTCAGCTTTCTGCTGAGCTACTTTCCAGCCATTTGTCTCCCTCCCAGGCACAGAACCCAGCATTTTCCTTTGAGCTTCATGCCATTAATTATAGTGGATATTTTAGTCGGTGTCTGAAATAAAGCCATTTCTGAAAGGATCACTCCATCTATTAGAATCTCTAATGAATTCAAGTTAAAGTACATTGGCATTTCTCAAATATTAATCATAAATCCATGGATCATTATTTTTGTATTCTAAATTTCCTGTGTAAACAATGTGACTACCAAACACTAGGTAGCTTTGAATTTCATCATATTGACTACTGCAAGTGTGATAGTAAGCCCACATAAAAAAATGTTCAACGAAAGTTACGCTATATATAGTCAGCAGGTTTATTTGCAGTCCGTGTAGTTGCTGTTCAGTATGGTTTTTAATAGAACCTGTTGAAAATAGCACATTCCACTTGAAGGAATATTTTTCTCAAAGAGAAAAATATATCTCTGCAGCCAATACACTTGTGAAATTAGAGTCGTGAGAAGTCTAGCACTCTACTGTGTTTATTTTCTCAGACAGGAAGATGGAGAGAAAACTGAGAGTATATGAGCTGAAAATAAAAGTATAATTTATGGTATTAAAAAAAAAATAATATTCCGAGATTGTAGCTATCTAGCTATCTCAAAGTCAAATATTATAACTATCTCAAATACCTTTTTAACTGTAAAAATGTTTTTGTCTCCAAATAAAGTCAATATGAGGTAACTCAACAACTTCTGTTGTGTGATTCTAATGACTGAGCATGGCCACTACTGTTATGAGACTGGTAAAAATTACCACTTTTAGCATAAAGTTACAGTTGACTGACTTGTAAAGATGCCCTAGACCTCTTATCAGTTTTTTTCCTCCTAATATTTAATGCAAGAAAGCCTTATTTATGTTGGTTGTATTGTTCACATTATTAGTGATGCCAAGATAGTAGTAATGAATATGGTGATTTTTGGTTTTATCAGAAGGCAGAGTTGAACATTTTGGTGACAGATAGATGTGATCATAAGAAATATATTTCTGGACTTAACTTTGATTCCAACTTGGCTGTTTTAGTTTTAACACATACACAGAATGTAATTCTGCAAACAAAACCCACAGAATGTTCAAAGATAGGAGATTTCACATTTTTGATATATTAAATCTTATTAATTGAGGAATTAAAAAACACTCAGGGACAATGTGAGGAACCTATTTCCCTGTTTGGGAAAATATCTATTCATGGAAGAAAAAAAAGTAATCTTTAAATAAATGCCAGGTGGTGTGTTATTATGAGGAATTCCTGAGGATCTGGGATTAAAAAGAGAAATGGTCTTGCAAATAGAAAGAGAAGAACAAAACCAAAAATATTTAACTGGTCAGCAGTTAGCATTATGGGCAAAGAAAAAGTGACACCCCTCCTCCCCCCAAATGGGATAATCCCAATGTATATACTTCACTCTAATAAGATAATAGATAAATGATAAGAAAGGAAAGTAATTGTACTTTCAAATAAGGTAGAGCTGAAATGAAGCTATGTTAGCTATTTAATATACTAAAATCTCAAGCTATTTTGTGTTCTGCATAATAATAATAATAGAAATAGTATGACTAAGAACAGAATTTTTCTATATGTATATGCATGAGGTTTAAATAAACCCATTGCTACCTAGGCTGCACGGACTGCAGTATTTTGTAACATCAGTAAAGCAGCTCCAGAAAGCTTTATGTGAGAAGATTTTCTCTTACATTTTTTGGAATTTCTCAGAGTTTTTGGATCTCATGGGCTGTGGTGCTACTAATATGCTGACAACATCCTGCTTTGAGCTGCTTTCCAAAAGAAACGGACAGTACCCCTAGAGGGATGACAGGTTGTCTGAATGAGATAAGCAAATAGATTTAGAAAATGCTGGCTTAAGCTTGACTGAAACAAGACAGAAGTGGTAATCTCACTATAATAAGAGGGAAGCATGTTAAGCATGCAGCTGAGTCACCGAGCCCAGTCTCCAATGGCACCTGCCTTCGTGACAGTGGCAAAAGGGATTCTTGCAAGATGTGGAAGCTATCCACTTATTTTGGCACAGAGTGTAACTATTGTGTATATTTTCATTTTTTTTCAAAGATTTCTCCGTTTTGTTCGCTAAAGAACTGATGGTAAAGGCCATACTGCAAGTTCAGTTTCTGTGATGTGTATTAAATCTTAGGAAGGTCAAACCTTCTAGAGAGGGTTGTATCTCAGCTGCTGCACTCTACTGGCTAAGCATTATTATTAATAATTTAAATTCTTTTTCCTTTAAAATGACACAGAAAACTGTATTTTGTGAGTAGAAGTGGTGCGAAGCTTATTATACTTGGAATATTGCTAGTTCCAAGACATCTGTTTTTATCATAATCCCAAAACAGAACAAAATGTTTTTGACTTGCCAAATAAAATTGGAACCTTACTTTCCCAAATGTTCATGACCATTTTAGACTGCAAATGATCATCTATATGTGTAACAACATGTTTAAATGTGGCCATGAGTGCATGGCCTGTCCTGCTTGTCTCTGATGCTAAGTGAGCGAATCCCTCGTGCATTTGAAAGGAGTAAATATCCATCACTTACATTTTTATTTTCCTCCTCTAATATGCTTCTGTGTTCCCATGCAATTTTCAGTCCATTTCAGATACCTACTCTTTTATGTCCTCTTTAGTATCTGTCAGGGCTGGTAAAAAAAAAAAGAGTGGCTGTTTTTGCTGACATAGTCTGACTAAAACTCTCTGGAAATATTTAAAAAGGCTTCGATTTCACAAAAGGCAGACTCAATTTCATTGAAGAGGATATATAAAAATATAGGCAATTATTAACTGTTGAAAATACAGATCTATGCTATAGAAGCATCTGGAGTTCTATTCAGGAGTGAGTATTCAATGCACTTATAGCTACTGATATATAGAGAGTATTTTTCATTAATGTTTAAATAAAGATTCATGATATACATCTTTATTGGTCTCAAATTTGAGGAAAATCCACAGGTAGAAAATTAACTCTTTTTGTTAACTATTTCTTAACTAATGAAATAATGTCATAATAAAGATATTCTTAGCGTTCTTATAAAGCTGCTATTTTCTTAAAATAATCATTTGGTCAAATTCCTGGAGACAACTTGGCAGAGACTGAGCACAAGAAAAGAACAAGGGAATGCCTTCTGCTTCATACGTTTTACTTACAGGTTGACACAAAATGCTGTAAGCTTTTTGCTACTCTTGGATCTCTCTTCATGCTGGGAGAATTTGTGATTTGATACTTGGGCAGAAAATAAAGAAGACAGGAATCTCTGATGAATAGTGGCCAGGTTCATGGTTCTCATTGTGAACATAACAAATACCAAAGCCTGAATTTCAGTGGGATTTATATTATCTACATCACATAGTATGCCTTAAGTTATTCTTTGTCCTCTGTCAAGTTTTTGTTTGCTGATTCATTATTCCCATTGGGAATTTAGAACACAAAAATTATCATATGGAGCTTGCACTTACAGTGCCTGAAACTGAAGGAAAGTTTGGAAACGCAGCAGTTGCAGAGCATCTCTGCATAGACAGAATCACAGCCTGAAACTTTGATGGGGAGAGCTGCGTGGTACATCCGGACTGTGTTTGGTGTATGATCTGAAGGCATAACGATAAGTTGGTTAAGAACTTTTGATCCTGCTACAAGACCAGATAGTAATGGTTACAGTATTTTCAATAATGACTTAAATCAGACCAAGTTTTATAATCTGTCTATACTGAAATTTTAAAATTATCAATTGTATCAGTACCCTTAAATAAGCAGTGATTGGTGTAATAGGAAGGCTTTCAAAAGGATAGCTTTAATGAATGCTAATTTGAGATATAAAGGATTCTGAGTATTTTTTTTTTTTTGCACCAAAGGTGCAACTTGTTCTTAAAGCAATAGACACTATTTGTTCTTTCTATCATGTATGAATGATCTTAAGACGTGAAAAGCACACCATGAACGATGGTGGTTAAATATTCAGAAGAAGGGAAAGATTTAATGGCCATGGATGAATCAATTCTAACATCATAACTGTGTAACTGTCCTCAAAAGGTTGCATAAAATTCTGAAAAAGAATCAGGTTCATGAACCAATGAACAATTTCAGAACAAGCAAGTAGGTTTTAAAACACTCTAAGTTAGCGACAGTAGCACTAGAAATGTTGGATACCCTTTAACTCCACCTGGTTTCGTTGGTACTGGAAGATGTTTGGTGCTTCACAAAGGCTGGCTGTGTGGTTTAAGCCCTGATTTTAATGTTTGCTACTGAATGCTAGTACTGAGGGCACTTTGTAGCTGTGCAAATGACTTCTGCAAATTACCTGGGTGCAGGTAGTGCTGAGTGCTACTGTGAAGCATTGAGCACTTCCAGCTGCTGATGATACCAGGGGAAGCAGTGGTTGATTTTCATGCTAAGTTTCACATAACTGGGTATTTTTGCTTACTTGCAGGTTGAAAGCAGAACCAGGCCCGTCAGTCATCAGTATCTGGGGAATTCCTGTCCCCTGGAGTCAGGAAACACAATTAGGCATGCTGGAAATGCAATTAGGGTTCCCAGCTGCAGAGCTTTCCTGGAGAAAGTTCAAATGTTGGTGATGTGCTTCTAAACTAACAACTCCTTTCAATACCACTTCTGTGTAACCGATAGCTGTGAACCAGCGTTGTGTTTGGCTTTGGAAGGGTTTGTTCTATGCTTTTATGTGTTTGGCCAGTTTGTTAGATATAAATAAAATGAAGTATTTGTTCCTTATTCAGAAAGGTCTGGAGGGGCAGTTAGACTAGAGGAAAGAAGTGTCAATTTGTCCTCCTTTATTTACGGCAGGAAAGGAATGGAGTGGTTTAGAAAGGCTGACTGTAGGATGTAAAGCTCTGCCACATTTGCCCAGGAAAGACATCCTGAGTGAGATGGTTGTCCTTCATCACCAGGCACAGCTTGTGTCATGATGATAGTTCTTGCTCCAGTCTGCTTCTACAGATTTGAGGTTCACTGAATGGGTATCCAGAATATCTCAGGTACCGTCTAAAAAGAGCACAGTCCTCCAAACATTTGTATCAATGAAATCAGCAAACAGCCCTTTATTTTGTAGACGAGTGGATCTTTCTAATTTTTCAGTATAATCATCCCCATTTGCTTTTGCATGTGCTCTCTTGGCTGGCCTTCTGTGATCATAGTAACAGTACTATTGATTTTACAGAAGAAGGAAATTCACTTATCTCTTCCTAAAGATGTTTTTTTCTGATTATGATCTGTATAGAGAGAAAGTTGAAGTAAATTCATAGTGATGTGGCTCCTGGAGTATCTTGGACTCAGAACAAACATAGACAGATGGTGCCAGGGTGAGTTGATCAGAAGCCTGGGGTGAGGATGAGTACTACTGGGTACAAAGTCTCATCTATGAATAACATTAACAGACGGTGAAGATTGTCATAGGGCAAAAAAGCCGTCTCACAGAAACAAAAATCCAGTTTTTATTGTACGCTATTGGGAATTTTGGTCTGTCACAGTCATGATTCTGTGATTTCAACTTGTCAGTAATTCCAGCTGTGCCTTCTACATGTCACCCCTTCTTAACCTTTAGTAAGCTTTACATCCATTTGTGTAACCTGTGCTTCCACAGCTGAATATGATAGTTTTGTTTTAGGAAGGGGATGTTCTTGATTCAGTGCAAGGATATTCAGCGGAAAGAGAACCTGAGTGCTGTCAGCAGGAGCACAGCCTGCCCAGCACAGGTCTGCTTTGCCCGTGGATACAGAACCGTGTCAGAAAGCAGTTTTGGAACAGTTGGGGACCCCCCATCTCCCAGTTATGCCCTTAGGCATAAAGGCAAAACATGTTTTCTTGTTTCTACTATGGTGTTCACCAACAGGGTGAAAACCACTAACATTTGTATGACAAAAATCTGATTAACAGATGACCTCTGAAACAGCAGACTGTTGTCTCTTTCAACACTGAGTGTGTATTTGAGTTAACAAATGTATTCCAGCCATGTCTCCATGTCTCATCATACATAATGATGGCACTGCATTCTTCTCTTTATATTATCCTTAATGAATCTTTTAAGAAAACGTTCTGCTATCTGTACTCTTGGAAACTATTCTCTAAAAGGTTTACTATTGAATTTATGACTCCATTGTGTATACTCCTTAACTCTGTCAATATTAATTACCTATGTACACTAAATAAATACTCCTTCTTTGGTTAAACATGTACTGATGAGTCACGATAATCCCAGGATGAAAACTTTTGTCTGCTCTGCTCAGCTTTTTAGATGGTGATTTGTTCAAGTATTGGCTCTTATATCATAGGCAGTGCCTTTGCCTCTCTGCCAACAGAAAGACAAAAGGGAGATGTATATATAATCGACTTATTTTACATGCCCGTATTTAAAGAAGGATGCTGCTTCCAACACTGGAAACATAGTTACAAAGATCTGTTTTGTAAGGGGCCAGTTAACATTAGCACAAAGAAAAAATGGACATTTATCAGTGTTGATACTGGGCCTTTGAATGTTAGTGTCCATGGACCTGGTCAATCCTGGATGCAAAAGGCTTATCTAAAATAAGAGTGGTGATTACTTTCAGACATGTGGACTTTGACAATTCCACCTGAAGTGTCTATGTTTTGCTGTAGGAAGATAATCGATAATTTTTCTGCAAAATATATTGCAGATTATCAACGGTGTCTTTAATTTATGATAGTAGATTTGTTGAAATACCATGACAGTTGAAGATACATCAGGAAAGGGGCAAAGAGAGAGCAACAAGGTGGAGTAAGAGCCTGCTGAGTCTGATGTGCAGTGAGCATCTGAGCTGGCTGAACTGATCGGTTCAGACCTGTACGTCTGATAATTTAAACAAAATATTTCTCAGCAACTTACAGGATCATGTATATGATACAGTAGTCTATGTAGTAACTTATGAGCCCTGCTCAACAACATGGAGAAATACAGTGCTCGAAGATGAGAGCAGTTACACAGGAAGCAGATTGATGAAGAACAGAGCTAGGGCTTGTTTGACTTAAGTGCAATTATGCTAAAACAAATGTGAGTAGAATCTGCTTCTATTTACTGTTTTTCCAAACAGAAGTACTCCAGGAAAAGGCTTTAATGAACTGAGATCACAATCTTGGCAGGGAATAGTGTTCAAGTGTTACAGGAAAAACGAATTTCACAGGGCTGTCTCTGGGCTAGTTCCTGGCCTGTGAGTGTCACGGTGTCCTTGCCCCTGCTGGTTTACAGGGCCTGCTCTCACCCCACACGTCCCCTCCACTGGGTTACGAACAGAAAAGCACGATCAGCAGGGCTACTGGTGGCCCAGTACTGCTGTCTTACAGCCCTCGTTTATGCTCAGTAGGGTTCAGACCTTAATGATTAATTAATAAGCTATTTTTTGTGGGGGAGGGGTTGGTTTTGCACAGCTCTGATTATTTAGAAAAGTCAAACATTGTCTTTTAGGAATAGTGTTAGATTAACTACTGTTTATACTGTTTTTGGGACACAAATCTCTTATCTTTTCAGTTATTATCAAATACTGTTTACCTAAAATGGAGAAATACTGTGTTAACCTAATCATCATTATGCTTCAATTCAGTAAAGCGTTGCGTTTAGTGAACTTTTTGACTAAAGGGAAGGTATGGCAGCCTGGCTTTAGATACAATTAATATGGGGAAGATTGTTACACGCCATGTTCATGCAGTCATAATAATCTGTCCTCCAGGCGAGAGCATCCCTCTCCCTTTGTGAGCTACTTGCATCTGAAAAATCGTAATTATTTTTATATTTGAATTTCAGTGTTAGGAACCATTTCTTCACTTTGTTTCTAGAAGAAACTAACCTGACGAAGGTAATTAATGTGTTTTGGCCCTATTTCCTGTTACTTTTAAACCATGAACAATATGGAAAATGACAGTCTCCTAAAAATGGGAGAGGTATTTCAACAGGATCTCCCCTTGTAGTGCTGCTAGCACGGTGGCTCTGCTGGTGGTCCTTTTACAGTAAGAATACTGATACTCATAAACCATACAAAACCCAGATCCACCATAATAAATTACTACCACCTATTACAATATCTATGGCGGTGATAATTCATCATCAGTCACATTGGTGTAGTCTACATAGATGACGATGAGCTAACACTATAGCAAACACAACCGAGACTTGCCTATACTAACTTTCTTAACATTGCTCAAATTTATTTCCTGTTCGTTAAAAAAGGAAAATCGTCAAGATAGGAATAATCCTGTTGCAGAGGTAAGAAGATAGGGGCTGCTTAATAATTGAAGCTGCTCATGAATGTTGTAAACAATGTGGAATGAACTCACTCTAATCATGATACTGTAATGTCAGGAGGTGTTACATTTCAGAGCCAAGACAGTCTGACCTATTATTTGGCATGTATTTATTTGGGTTGTGAGTGTAATCATCTAATGAAAAAATAATTTTGCCTTTCATAGTAAGGATCACATAAAAGTTCAACACAGTAAATTTGCTTTTTTGGGCATTTTTAAAACTATGGGCATGAAGTTAATGGCTTCTTTTTGTAAGTTAACTGATGATGCAAATAAAGTAACCTGAGTGACTGTGAGAAATATTATCTCTGCTGAAGATGCCCTTTATAAATGTAATAATGTTGTAGTGCGCTTAATAGTCAGCCACTGAATTAGCATTTTTAAGGTACTTTGGTAAACCTTGCATCCCTTAAAAGGAAATGTGTAAAGTAAATAACAGCATGATTTATGAAAACAAGACAAATGTAAAATAAATTGGGAAACTTTTTTTGTGGGTGAATTATTTGAATAGAATGGTATTTTGTGTAATTTTTAATAATGAGGCTGTTCTTTAAGAAATTAAAGTCTAATAATGCATCTGATATTCAGTCCCTTTATTTAAAGTGAAATTTGTGATGACTGCCAAATTAATTCAGTGACAGGAGATGAGATTTAAAAAGGTATATAGATGTGGACAAGGTTGTTTACAACTGATATTTATTTGGTTACCTAACACAAAGTATCAGAAAAAAATCAGAAATAGCCAACATGCAGCACTATTTCTAATAATTTTAGACTGATATGAGGTTTCTGTTACAAAACATTTCATTTGAGCGAATCAGGAAGAAAAATGCAACAACAGTTACAAAAATCTGCATGGTTTTAAAATGTAAAATGTAGAGTGATGGTATAAAAATAGACTGTAAAAGGATTAGTCTTCTGAGAGCCTCAGCCAAGTGTACTTGGTGATCTAAATTTCAGGTGAGAATTGTTGCATAGGGGATAAAAGTCTGTATATGCCTGCACAGATGTGTCAGCTTTGCATGGAAAGTATCTAATTAAGTCTTAATTTTTGCATAAACCTCATAGCATCAGTAGGAGACTGAATGCTGAAAGACCCATTGCTCCTGTGCTGATTGCTACTGAGACCTCCACTACCGCTTATCCAAGGTGCTTATCAGCTGCAATATGTGATGTTACTATGCTATCTGTATAGCTGGAGATTCATATAGTGTCACCCATCAGGTCTCTCAAATGAGAAATCCTGTATCTTTTCCAGTATTCAGTAAAGCTTGAGCTCATGATGCATTTTTACCCCTTGACTAAACAGTTCCAAAAGTGCTCTTCTATCAGCATGGCTGTTTTTCCAAATTTGTAACCTGAACTTCTTTCAGGCAATTGTTATTTCCCATCGGATTAGTTTGAAATTGATCAAAGGAAGTTGAAAGTATGTGGATATGTATGGCATGTACATATGGGTAGCTGCTTACACCTTGCTTCATAACAAACTAATTAAAAAAAAAACAACATTCAAACAACAACCAAAAAAACAACATTTGATCATAATTGTCTGTATATCTGTAATCTCTAATTGAGTTTTCTTTTACTGGGCTGGAATATAAATTAAATGACAGTACAAATGCCCATCTTTAAAGAGCCTGTTGTGTGCTCTGCCACACACACTTCCTGGCAGCCTGCTTTTACTCAAAGTCCAACTACTGGCTCCTGATCTTCCCTGTCAGCTGCGGATTAGTACTTACAGCTTCAGCACTTTACCAGAGCTGCTCCTTTGGGATAGTGGGGAATGCAAACACAGGGACAAAGCCCAAGGAGCTGGAGATAAAGTATTTTTAATTGAGGCAATGCAGTTGTGGAATGAACTTGGAGGGAGAGATTCCTATTACTAGTCAGGCACTGGGAGATTGTCTGTTAAACTGGTATGGTTAATCTTACTTTGAAGGACACCTAAAATTACCTGGGAAGGGCCAGCCTTGTCACATGGTGGGAAAAAGAGTATTTGGAAAACTACCTCTGTACTATATAACAATGTGGATTTACTTTACCTCCTTGGTGCATTAAAAAAGCAGTCCTAGTGATATTTCCAGTATAGGTGGAGAAGGTACAAAAGTTGCTGGCAAAATTAATTAGAAGAATAATGAAGATGTTTTAAGGGAGAAAGAATGAAAAATTTAACTAGAATGGAGTTGGATGTGTTACTACATTCTGCCTCTTTAAACCTTAATTGGGACTTTATAGCTTTTTATATGGTACAAATTGGGAAAATACATTCAAAAATTTGGTTACAGATTAATTTTAACAAATAAAAAGGCAGTCACAAAGATATCACTTCCCAATTCAGTCTTGCAATTAGCTTGAACTGTCTGCTACAGAAAAGGAAGAAACAAGTATCAGTGTTTTTTAAGGAAACCTGGAAGGAACGGACACAACCTTTCTTTTTTCCTTTATGTGCATATTGTCTGGCTTTATCTTGCTGTCATTAAACCCACGTAGAAATATCGTAAGATTAATTGGATCAGCCTTTAGTTGGCCATATGTTAATCTTCTCTGTGTTTACTTTTTCTTGTAGCCTTGTGCAAGACTATTGTACCTAGAATGCTGTTGTTCACTGCTGCCTTGCCAGGAAAGAGCAGCCTCACTGCTGCTAATAAACAAAGTTATTAAACAAAGGACGCAGTTTTATTCAATACTGGGCAGTATATATATACACAAATATATACACAAATATATATATTATATATATATATTTTATATATTTTATATATATATATAAAAAGGACAAAAAAAAAAGGACAGCTAAGGTAATCCTTGTGATCCTTCCAGTTACAGTTAGACTTTCAGTCTATTCAGTCTTATCCTACCCATTTGTTAAAACGGAGTGGTTTTTTTCCCCCCCTCATCTTTGCTTGTCTTTTTTTTTTTTTTTTTTTTTTTTTTGAGTGTCTTAATAAATAAACTAGATTCAATATGACTTTGTCTGTAGTTGCAAGCACATTTATGATCATACGAGACTAATTCATTATGACATAAGAACAGCGCAATGAGCAATATTTGCTGTTTGGTGGAAGAAGTCAAATAAACAGAGAATGTGGAATAGTGCAAACTGGTGGTCTTTGCAAAAAGCCCTAATATAGGATGAGGGGAGAAAATGGATCTGGAGCAGCTTGAAGACCTCCTCCTGTCCATATCTTTTACTTCTAAGAGTGGTCTATACTAAGTTCCCACCAGCATAGATCAAAAAGTAGCATTTTACTGCACAGTTGTGTTTTTAAACTTCTTTCAATTTTCATTCTCTAAAATATTTTTCAATAGAATTTGTTTTGGGTAAAGCTGAAGCTTAGACATATAGTTGAGGTAGTTAGCTCTGAAGTTAAGCCTACTGACAGTAGAAAATAGTTAATGATTGTTCATTTAAGGAAACCAGACAGTTAACACTGTATTTCAGCTTAATAAGACAGTGGAAAATTCATTTTGACAGAAAGTTAAAAGACTGTGGGTTAAGTGAATGTTTGTAGAGATCACTGCTGGCATCTAGTTTCATTTTCACTGGTACAAAAGCTCAAAACTCTGAATTATGAGTGACATTGAAACTGCAGTTGTGTTATCAGCCTCTGTATGATAACTCATTCATTTTAAACAGTATTTGATGGGAGTTTCTTTTATGAAATCGGGGTTGAGTCTTCCACTGCTTAATATTTTTTTTTTTATCTGTTGGACTTACAGTAAAATCGTGATCTTATGAAAAGGAGTTTTATGTGGTCTCCTTTCTCATTTCAGCCATATACTGGCAAAACCAACTTTTTGCGATTAAGGAAAGCTCTCTTTTGCATTTCTGAAGATAGTTTTCTTTTTAAAGTTACTTCTTTATAGCCTCCACATGCCAGTATGAAGGCATAAACTCAAAGTTTTGCTGCCCATTTCCTTATGTAGCACTGAAAATACATGTGAAGTCATTGGTCAGTTGTCCCTAACACATGGGATTACATGTGTAAGAATAATATCCATTCCAATAAGAAGTGGGTGTGATTAGTGGTGGGTTCGCTATCACTGTTGTAAAAGTAGAAAGCTTTAAGTGTTTGATACCATAGAGGGAAGAAGGATGTATCTGTTAACGGGTGGTTGCTGCCACTGTACTGAAAAAATGGTTGAATGAAGGGACTTGGCAGAACTGAAAGTGAACAAACCCTTTTTGAAGTCTGGATTCCGGCCACATCCGTGCTCTGTGCCTGGGAATCGGAAATGAGGCACAGGCTTCAATCAGTGGGAAAAAAAATAATGAGAAAACTTTGAGGGAACCGTAGCCAGGAACTGAGAAGTGGCTGCTGTCTGCCTTCTGCACCCTGGGTACTCAGCTTTGGAAATCTCGGAAACGTTGAAGTGAACTTTTGTAAGGCAGCAGTGGCTTTGCAGCTTCTTGTCAGTATTAAGGATTTTGTGGGGGGGGATAAAATACTGCAAATTCTGTAGGCATTTCTGGGGGACAGAAGAGAACAACTTCTGCATTGTAATAACAGAAGTCAGATGACTGAACTTGCGCTTCTTATTTACCATTGGCAGTAGCTCGTGGTTCATGAGAGGCCCATGGATTCCTGCTCCTTGATTGATAACTGCATTTCTCATTGCCAGAAGGGTGGGGGGGACCAAGGAGAAGCAGAATTAACTGAACTCCTTTCCAGAAAAAAAAACAAATACCTTTTTGACCTTGACAGCTTCTACAAATGGTTGCATTGATACTCAGATGTCCTCTATGCAGCTATCTCGTATATAGCTTTATGGTACACAAGTCTTGACTAGTGATACAAGCTTCATGAACTCAAGCAGATATGAGTGTGATTCAGGGAACTCATTCTCACAGGAAATTAAAATGACCAGAACTTACATTTAGGTTTTCCACCTCAACTTTCCATCAGTATCAAGTCTTTGTATAAACTCCTACCAGCCTCTCATTTTCCTCTAAAACTACAACAGTTGTTAAAGTGCATTCTTGTAGTGTTTGGAAGCATTACGTGTGGAAAAGGAGAGAGATTTTGCATCAGGACAAAGAGATGGCGTGTGATGGTGCTATTTGAGGCCATTGTCCAAATACACGTAGATATAATACCCATTGCTAAGTTTTCCACTTAAACATTTTTTACTGTATCGTTCAATGTAATTATTTGGGTTTACAAACAGAAAAACCCTGCCTTTTTTTTTTTTTTTTTTTTTTTGGCTTAAACCCTTGTATGCTAGATGTTGAGAAATAATTATTAGATTTTATAGAAAGGTTTTTCCTTTAAGGAATTTCTATTTTTTGTTTTGTTTCAAGTATGCATATTCATTTCAAGTGGTTCTGATCAGTAAGTAGAATGCATACTGTGTGTAGTCTGTTTATTTAACAGACTTTTGTCTTCTGTGTTTAATTTTTTCCAACAGCTGTCAAAATGTGTAATACTTTTCTTGAAACAGAAAATGATGTAATAATGAACTATTTTAGCAGAAAAAATGTTCAATACTAGAACAAGGATTTTAGAAAACTTTTCTGTAAAGTAACCTTGAAAAGTTTATACATTGAGGCAAAAGTTACGGTGACCTTTGCATAGATGCTTGTGCCCAAGAGGAAACAAAAGTGAAATTATTTCAGTACATGAGGCTTAGGAATTGGCAAAAGGCTTGTGCTTTTTATGCATCAGTGAGACTGGTAAGAAAATAATCATAAAAACAAAGGCTGTAGATTAAAAGGAAGCCACAAAACTAAATGCAACCTAAAATAAACTTGAAGTTCAGCATAGATAATATGCATTAAATGAAGAACACAATGTTTGGCAAAATTAAACAGCAAGCAAGGTCTCGGGGATTGCATGTGTTATTGATGGACATGGGCCAGACTGCCAGCTACCCGTTGTATAGTGCTGTCAGTGTAAAACGATGAAATGTGCCAGATTTCCAGAACGAAATTCTGTTCTCAACTTCATCTAGCTCTTTCTTAATAGCGAGTCGTGTCCTGCCTCATTCAACACAGAGCAGTCAGCAGTGAGCTCATGGACCTGGAGAAAGCCCCTTGCCCCTGGCCCCTCAGGCAGCAGTGTCCCCATGTCCCTCCCATGGTGTCCCCACGTCCCTCAGGCAGTGTCCCCACGTCCCTCCCGTGGTGTCCCCATGTCCCTCCTGTGGGGCCAGGGGTGCAGTGGGGCCTCTCTGCTCTGCCTCAGGCCAGAGCTCCTGGCAGCCTGCAAGGGACTGCTGCGGTCTGAGGGCAGTGTGTGGACTCAAAACTGAACTCAAGTGATAACAGCCAATAGATTAGAAAGATGAGGCATAAGTCGCGTGAATTAAACCCTCTTTCTCTCTGGAAAAAGGCCAGTGGGGGCTGAGAGCAGGAGACATCCCATTGCTGCACAGAAGAGGCCTACCTCCTGCCTCCTGCCTTGCTTGATGAAGGGTGGGAGCTGCCTCTTAAATCCTATGACTCCTCTGTGGTATAACACAAATAATATTTTTTAGGGGAGTTTTCCCCTAAAGTAGCATGCCAGAAGGAATTGTTGCAGTATGAATTTGGTAGCTGAATATGAATGTGCTCCTAGTCCACTGGAAATGGAAGGTAGAATGTGTGGGATTTCTGTGTGTGCGTATGTGTGTGTCTGAAAATATTGTTCCTAGGTTTTACACCTAAGGTAGTCCTTTATCGTGAGGTGGCATGAGATGGTGGTCACTATACATGTATAATGATATGAATGGCTTAAATAATGGATAGTAAGTTGCTAAGTTGACATATCTTGCTATATGCTTGTGGTTGCACCCGTTGCTTGATAAATGATAAAGCATTTTAGCATAATTAATCTGTGCAATATTGGCAATATCCAGTGTTGCTGGATAAATGAAGATAAGGTATATTAAGATAAGATACTTGCATGTGTCTGGTGGAACTAGGTGAAAGTTCACTTGGAAAAACAAATGAGATTTTTTTTCCCTGCTATTAACCAGTTTATCATCTAGTACCATGGGATTATGAATCACTCACTTCATGTTTCCTACTGTTGTATTTGCAGCTCACAGCTTGGTCACATCCCAAAGCAAATTACTTGTCTTTGTAACAGCTTAACTGTGTTATTAGTGTTGGGCCACCTCCTAGAGTTTAGTTCAGTTGGAGAAGTAGTAGTTCTTGAAGGTTACACCTCTGGAACATCATAAATTACACGTATTTCTCTCTGATTTTTGTTCTGAAGTTGATTGTGGTTTAGTGATTGTGAAGTATTTGTGGGCCTAAATAAAAAGAAAAAAAAAAACAACTGTTAATGATCTCTTTTTTTCTGCAGAAAATTACATCAGCAGTTTGAAATGTATAAGGAGCAAGTGAAGAAGATGGGCGAAGAATCACAGCAGCAGCAGGAGCAGAAGGGTGATGCCCCAACCTGTGGCATCTGCCACAAAACAAAATTTGCTGATGGCTGTGGCCATAACTGTTCATATTGCCAAACTAAATTCTGTGCACGCTGTGGAGGAAGAGTGTCTTTACGGTCAAATAAGGTATGGATTTACACAAGTTTAGTAATAAGCTTCTAACCTCATTGTCTTTTATTCATTGCTTATGCATCCTAATCACATAGCTACTGAAACAAATTTCCTTAAAGGATGAAATGATATCTATTTTAAGGTCTTCTAAGACATCTATCCTCATTTCAAATAATTTCCATTTGCAGATGGATTTGTGACTATGTCCTTTACATTAGCACATGCCGCATTTCTACTGTAAGACTTATGCAAGTACAATTCTTTGAATAGAGGATCGAGTTTGTGTATTGGAGGCCGGGAGATACAGCTAGTGATCCAGTGATGCTAATGTTGAGACACGGTGACTATTCCAAATTAGAGCAAGGGTTTTTTTTTTTTTGTTGTTTGTTTGTTTTAATAATATGCTTGCCCAGAATCCTCTGTACAAGATTATTGTAAAGTGAGTGCCAGAACAGTATATAGAGTATGTTACAGCCTTTTAAAATGTTTATCTATTAAACATATGCACATATATATACACATGTAAGTATATTACATTAAAATATTCTTAGTAAAAATGCAATGCACTAACAGTATGGAGCTTCAGCTAGTATACTGTTTTTTATTATACAACAACAGGTAAAACAGCAAGTTGATTTTTTAAGAAATTTGGTCATAGAATAAAACATTCAGTAGAACAGAGGTAATCAGAAAACTTAAGTTCTGAAAGAACTTAAATTTAGTGTTTTAGATAAAATGTTGGCATCTCACACATCTTTCTTAGTTTCAGACAGATATTTGTAGAATATTCTTGACTACTCAGGACTCCTTATGCTAGCCTTTTGTTGCTACATCTTCTGTAAATCAATACAATCACTTATTAATGTAATCGTTTGTCAGTATCATTTATTTCCATAAATCAGTTTCTTCTTGTAATAGTCATTGCAAATACCATGCAAACTGCAAATATTATCTTAATCGCTTGGAAGGCAGGTGACAACATTATGTATTTTTTGTCCAAGATTGAAAAGGAGGCTTAAATAATGGACTCAAGTTTTGATTGACAGGGTAGAAAAGAACCTGCTACTTGCTGATGATTAAAGTAACTGAGATTATGTGTAAATCTGTCAAACTGCCTTGATAAGACCAAATTTTGTTAAAAGTAATTTTAAAATTTGTATAGAACCTTTTGTCTTGAGTGAGCTCACATTATTATTGCTTTTTATAACTAAATTGTGTTACCATTAATCAGAGATATAATAATTCCTGTACTGATATCATCTGACTATAAAATACCATTGTGAGGCACTTTCTTGGATTCATTACGTCTACATTAGTAGAGTCATACAGTAGTTAGAGTCAAAGAATAAAAGCATTAGGAGGATGGCTTCTTCTAATGAGATGTTCTGAGACATCATTTAGAATCAGAGAATGGTTTGAGTTGGAAGGAATCTTCCTCAGGATGAATCTGAACTTGGCAGAAATTTCTCTACTGTCTCTTGACAGGTTTCCAGTGGATTCTTCCAATACCCTCTTAGGTCCACTGCTTAGAAAGTTTTTCTTTGTCTAATCTAAATCTGTCTTTCTGCAAGCCCACTTCTGCTTTCAGTATTATGAGTCTGGTCAGCAACTCTTCTCTGTTGACATTTTTATACTACTATGGATAATTTAGTGTGGTAAATAAACTTTTCTGACTCTCATTCCTTTCTGTTCTTGATCACTTATGAATATGCTGGACAGAGCATCTCTAGAGAGATTCTCTGGGAGGCTTCACTGGTGATACCTCTCCCATAAAAAGCCCTGACCATTTATTCATGTTCTTTTCTTTTTGTCTTAAACTAATAAAATTTTCTTATGGAATAATTAATTCCTATTTCACGGCCACTGATATTCTTTAAAATCCCAGAGGCCAAACTCAGCTATATCAGCAGGTATCACTTACTCAGTGACTCCTTGAAGGAATTAAATGTAACAGACATGACTTCCCCTTACTAAAGTTTATACTTTTATCTTAACATAGCTAAAACATTAAACTTACAGAGCTGATTCATATGCTTGCATTAAAATTAAGTCCATTTTGTACAAAAAGGATTATTATGTGGAAGTTCCTTCTAGATCAAACAGATAAAATTGATAATGATGGTACTGCTGCTTCTCTGCTCCAGCTTATGTCCTTAGGGATAGGAGCATTCAACCAGAATGGGGAGTTTAAATTCTGTGTGAATAAGGGAGCTTAAACTGGCATCTCTTATGATTATGAAAAATTTCAGATTGATTACAATTGTGTTTCTCAAATAATAAATCTTATAACAACAATTTGTAGTGCTATAGGTACCACTGATACACAAGATAACACTGCTATTCGTTCTTAATCATACACTGATTTATACAGGAAAATACAGAGAGTGAGGCAGTAGACAGCAGAACGAGACTTAAGCAGCTGAGAAATTTATATGTTAAAATGTTTGACATCTACTGCCTTCAGACAGATAAAACTTGTGTGCAGTAAATATAATTTTCAACAGCTCAGAATACCACTTCAGTAAATCAACCTTTCATTCCTAGAGGAAGAAAACAATACTTGTGTGAAAACTTAATTTGAAGTATGGTGAATATCTGCTTTAAGGATGTTCAGCAGTCTGCTATCAGTTACACCCACTGAAACATTCTTCTCTCTTTGTCTTTGAACATCAAAAATTAGAGATTTTCAGTTGCTTTATAGGGTCTAACATCTGTGTTTGAACTACACAGGATATACATGTATATAGGAAATTTCCCTCAGTTCCCTCTGGTTCTGTCAAAAAATTGCATTTTGATTATTTCTCTGGGGTTATGTTTGATTTTTAGAGAACCATCAAGTTCTTTTCCCTTCTTTGTTGAGTGCATTTCCAACTGCAGGACGTACAGTGTGGACCATCCATATGCAGCCACAAAGTGTAATCCATTTCACTCTGTTGACAATTGACAGGCACCAAAGAATTAGTCTGTCACAGGCAGGATTTCCAGGTCACTAGGATTTGGAATAAACACAGTGATTTGCAGTTGCATACAAATAAGTTGATCCTTAAGAGACACTGTTCGATTCTGTGTTTCTCTGGAAAAGACATGTGACATTACTGACTTGATGGAAAGGATTTCTTCAAACCATTTTTTTTTCCTGTTCTTTAGTTTAGGCCATGTAACACCCGTAGAATCTGATAACGTAAAACTGTAGTCTTCTTTCTGAAGAATCTCTGTGCCATTATCTCAGGAAGAAAGAAAATGAAGTTGCTGAATTATTCCAAAGACAGTCTCCTATTTAAAAGTTTAAAATTCACAACTGGAGACTGTAAAAGTTATCCTTCTAACTGGGATGAATTTCACATCTCAGTCCCTCTGTGTGTAGAATAGAGTTCATATTATCAGATACATTAAAGACCTCCAGCATACCTGAACTCTGGTCATGGTTATCGGAAAACTGCAATACCACAGTGACCATCCGTGACTGTTAAAACATGAATTTGAGGTGAGCAGCTTTGCAAAGTTATACCCCAACCTAGCAGGACTACAGTTCAGCCATGTACCTCATGGTCCTTAGCACAACTCCCTCCCCGTCCCTCACCCCCAGCAGTGTTTGGCTGCCTGTGCTCGAGGGCAGCTCTGATGGGACACAGCTGTAGCCTGGGGTCAGCCCAGGTAACGTGGTGGGAGAAGGAGCCCTGTGGGGGCTTCCACCCCCTGCTTGGGGCTGCTTTTTGGCTCAGGCACTCGGCCTTGGTCATTCCCTTGGTGCCATGGCTGGGCTGTGCCCCTGCTGACCTGCATCTGTAGGCTGGGCCTCCTGGCCGGCCTTGGTTCTGCCTCATCACCACGGCCCTGTTGGGATTGCCCTGTTCCCCTCGTGTGGGGACTGTGGGACACAGCTCTGTTGGTGGGGGCATGGCCTGGCTGAAATCACCCTTTGTGCCCTGCTCCTGGCCCTGGCTAGGCCGCTGGCCCTGGCTGTGACGGGGCAGTATAGAAGCAGCTGTCCTAGCGAAATGTAGTTCTTCTCATTGCTGCATTTGGTACTGAGATGAAAGGCTTGCACAGCAATCATTTTGAACCAGGAGATATTGCTCCTTTCCAGCCTGTAAGCTTCTCATGCGAACTTATGCATAGCAATACTGATACCCAGCTGCAGCATTTCTGTACTGACACCTCAGGTACTCTTGATTCTTCAGAAAAAAAATATATCTGTGATTCTAATAGAAGCTTTGTGGATATTATCATTTCTTTCAAGTGATAACTGCAGAAACTATTTTTGTTACTCGCTTTATTATTTTAGGCTATTTTCACTTGGTGGCTGTTTTGAATCTCATTATAGAGCAGATGATAGCTTCAATTTCAACAGAGGCTAGGCATATTTGAACTCTTCAGTCTGTTTCAAAGCTTTCAAAAACCTTAGAGATTATTATGATCCTGACACAATGAAGAACTGATAATATTAGGCAAACTGATACTTTTGCACTTAAGGTGAAAACATACTTTCTTGAACAGTGGCTTTGGCTTACCCAGTCAAATACCAGATTCACCTTCTAACATTTTTTAAAGGATAAGGTGTAGATATTGACTTTAATGCTACATTTCTTCTGAATATGGAATGAAATTCTAGTAATTTTACTCACATTTCTTTGTCTGAATATTCATGGAGGTAAAAGCCTTTTCCCACAAAACTGATGTTAAAATGTACTTGCATTTTCACATGGAACCAAATAAATATTGCCACAATCTGACCAATTTGTTGCTTTTTAAGCATTTGTTCTTTGAGAACTGGATGGGATAATTTCTTAAATATCTTTGCTATTGAAACGACTGACTGGACTGTCTCTCATATGGTCAGACACGTCACTCCTTATGTTGTACTGGTGTGAACTCAAATGCTGTGCATCAATGCTGGGGGAAGCAGCTGAGACGCTGGAGGTAGTCCTAGGTGTCTAATGAGGGGTAACTGCTTGTCTTGAATTTCACATGTCTTTAAATTTCATTGCCTGTTTCTGAAAAGAGACACTTCATCCTCCAAGTTGCTCCATATAGGTAGATTCTGTCTGAATCAAGTCTTGTTGATCTGTTGGGATTCACACGTTACAGTGTGAATGACAGGATTTAGAGTCAGAACTGCCTCCAAAGCCACCAATTTCTGGAATTGCTGCTTTGCATTGGAGAATTTACACTGACATGTTGAAGCGTTGAAAACTCTCCTTACGCTGTTAATTTCTGAGAAATATCTTACATCTCCTATGAGTACATAGTTTATAAATGAGTAAATGTGTATTATTTTAATCATTACTGAAGCAGTGCTTGTACTTCGGAATATCTTTTAAGCTGAGAAGAGACTTCTTTACTGATACAAGAAAATGACTTATCTGCTGCAATTTTCACAAATATTGACTGAGTTTGTAGGAAATATGAGTTGTTCTGTTCTCTTTGCTTACATTCTTAGGATGTAGTTAGCATTTACTTTAGCTTTTCTGAGATTAATAATAAATTTATTAAATTTTTTAAAGTAAAGTCAAGCTATTGGAAACTGTTGAACACAAATTCAGATTTTGCAAAATGAAAGTGAACAGAAAAGTGTTACCAGACCAATAGTTATGAGACAATAGTTTCTAATGTTAGAATCTAGTGATGAAAGAGTAGTTATTAGAAAAACTGTCTCAAAGTTCTTAAGCTGTCTTCTCTTCAATACATATCAGTGTTACGGTGAGAGCTTGTTTCTGTCTTTTAGATTTGAAATGAGTTTTCTCTATTACTGGCTTATATATTGTCATCTTTACTTTTCTTCTTATATTAACTTGTTTCTTATGCATGATGGTTTTATTCTTAAATGTTCTAAAGATCCTTGTATTTTAGGTGAAAACTACTGAGTGGAAAATGTAGATTAGAACATAATTCACAGTATGAAAAGGGGTAGATCATCCATGTGTTTGCAGAAGACTATTAGAATATTTAATAGTTAAAATTTTATATATATAATTATCACTTACAATTTGGATAGACTGGAACACCATGTTAGAGTAGCATAAAAATAGTCAGGACATTGAATAAATTATGCTAGTCATTATTTTTGGAAAAGAGATAAAAGTGGGAAAGATTCATATTGATGGCTAAGCAGAATGTTTAAATATATGCAGGTGTATAGTGTGTAGTTGAAAGCTATTTAAAAAGGCTAATATAGCTAGATTTCCTTAATGAGTGAGGACAGACTATTGATGAATAATCATTGGGTTGGAAAGGACCTCTGAAGGTGTCTCACCCAACCTCTTGCTCAAAGAATTTTGAATTACATTAGTTTTCTGAGGACCTTGCCCAGTGAGCTTGAGTCTTCAAGGATGGAGATTCAGCAGCGAACATGAGCAAACTGTTCCAGTGCTTCACCACTCTCTTGCTTAAAAACTAAACAAAAATTTCCTACATCTAGTCTGAATTTCCCAAGTTCTATCTTGTATTTATTGCCTTTTGTCTCATGCTTCACTGTGTATCATTGAGGAGAACGCTACACATAACACCACATCATTAAATGATCAAATTATGGGTACTGCATAGTGAAGATTATATGGGATTAATACTCAAAATTTTACTATTTCTAAGCAGTTTCTTGAAATATCACAGGCATTGTTTATAGTCTTTTAAAATTTTAGAAATACTGGTGCACTGGAGAATATGAAAAACTGAAGCTAAATAACAAGATTTTAAAAGTTAAGACAGTAAATACTGTGCTAGAAACAGACAATTCAGCTTCAAAGAGTAGTCAGCCTAGGTAGGTAGAACAGTAAGTTAAGTTCTATGATAAAAATCATAGCATTTTTTTTCATGCATTTAAAACGTTACCTTTGTCAATATTTGCTATTTTACCTGCTGCATTACTTGCAGGAATTAATTAAATTTTGTCAAGCTCTCTTGTTTAAAATCAAACACAGTTTTTAACTGTTGTCTGTATCCTTAAACTGGGGAGTGGGGCTAGTCTGACCCAATTGCTCTTCTGTGCCCCTACTTACTGCTTCCTGCAGTTGAGAGACATTCACCAAGAAAAGAACCTAACCAGGCAGGCATTTATAATTTCAAAACGTTTAGCTTCTGTGCTAAAAACACCTGGTAATGCTCCTCTCGTGTAGTAGAGTGTATTTCTCCAGAGGTGAGAATGAGAGATTGAGGCATTAGGTGTTTTCACTCCAAACATCTATGAACAACTCCTGCCACTCTTACTGTGGTGGGACAGGCAGCCCTGCTAGGAAAGCAGTGGTGCTTTCCTATGCTGTGCAGATAAACGACTGCACACTGAATGGTAATGCTTACAAGTTCTTTGGTTTTAGATAGCTTTCAATGCTATCTCCTATTTCTTTAACTGAGAATACTCTAAAAACTCTAGCATCTTTGAAAATGTTTTAGGTTTTACCACTGCACATAGGATCACAGAGTAAGCTGAGGGTGGTAGGACCTGGGGAGGTTATCTAGTCCAATCTCCTGCTTCAAGCAGGATTAACTTCACAGTTAGACCAGGTTTTTCAGGACCTCATCCAACTGAGTTGTAAGGATGGAGTTTCATTCCATAGCCTCTTTGGGCAACCTCTTGCAGTACTTATCAACTCTTGAGATTTTTTTCTTTCTTTGTTTACATCCGGCCCAACCCATTGTCCTTCAGCTGTGCTTCTTCAAGAAAATTCTGGCTTTGTCTTCTCTATAGCTTATCTTTAAGTAGTTGAAGATTGCGAACAGTTCCCCTCTTCCCTTACCCATCCACATCCCAGCCTTTAAGCTAAATAATCCTGTGTCCCTCAGGTTCTCCTTGTGTGCTCTGCCCCTTGACTGTCTTAGTTGGCTCTGCTGTATTCTGTCCTGTCTATTTGCGTCTCTAGCATTGGGGGGAACCTAAAACTTCTGTAAGAGCACAGGAGCACAAAGTTACATGTCATAAGGATATCTGAATAATAAAGCTATAAAATGAGTTGTCACCCTTTTATGTGAGCAGTTGTATTTCCAACACAGCGAAGTGCTCATTTGCATGCCTAGATTTAGTCTATGTATTGGCATGTGACATTGAAGTACCAGAAAATATCGCTCATTTTATGCATTTTTCATCATCATTCACAAAAATGGGAAATAGTTTTGTCTGAAACCATTTTGAATATTTTTGTTTTCTGAAGTATTAATCCATTTACATTTTGAGCTAGAAAGACAGTTCCTTCAAGGAAAATAATACTGGGAATATTTGTATTCAATATTTATGAATATGAAAAAGAGTATATAAGTAATATAGATCTGACATGACATGCAATAAATGCTCGAGAAACTCTGTCTCCTTGTGCTTTAAAACCCTAGTATTTTAAAGAGCTATTGAATGATGAACATGCAGTTATGCCATAATGTATCCCCTATTTCTGACTAGAATAAACAAAAATCCTTCATTTCACTGGACTCAGTGCAAGTGCAAAAGGTTGATGCATGCTTATCATTTGCAATGCTGGGGTCCAAGGCATGTGGAGCTAAATTCTGCATCCTTTTTATGACATGCCTCATTTGTTTTATTAAGGTAATTCAAAATAATTTGGAGTCATGTCTTAGAAAATTCCACCAAGAAAATAATTTTAATTTGTACAAATATTTTCTTGTATACATAAAATTTCTCAATTTCACCCAGAAAAATAAGAAAATTATTAAAATGAAATATTTTTCACTGGATCCTCTTCACCACTATGGGAAATAAGAATGACATATAATAATTCCTTTGAAATTTGTTCATTTATTTTACTAACAAATACTACTGCTTGCTTTCAGAATGAAAGTGACTCTTTCCTTCTTTGTCTTTTTTTTTTTTTTTTTTCTGTCTTTTCTTTCTTGCTTTCGTGGATATGAACTCCAGGAGGACAAAGTGGTTAGAGCCTTTTTTCTGTCTTAAGTCCTTTTCTTTTATGCGTAGACTTGTTTCCTGGCCTACATTTGCTTTTATTTACACATGTGTAATTCCTGCTAAAGGCAAGGGGAGTTACTATCACTGAAATGAAAGCAATGTTTGGCATGAAAGTCTTACCTGTTTTTCAGATAACTTACTAATAATTTGTGAGTTGTTGTGGACATTTGCATGATATTCCTCTCTGCAGCTTCTGTGAGCATGCCCCTTCTTTTCCTTTAGTTTTGCAATATGATATGTGCACAGTTGGAAAAAAAAATTGTCTGGGAGGTTTTCTCTTACTAAAATACAAATTAATTTTACCACAGTGGCATAAACCTTTAAAAATAACTTTTTCCCTATGTAGTAGCAGTGTTGTTGATATTTTCAGTCTCAAATGCTGTTGATGTTTTCAATGTTTTGCCTTTGTTTAGTAACTTTTTGTAACATGGTAGTTAAGTCTTGATTTTTAATGACAGTACAGTTGGATGTCAATAATAACTAAGAAAACATATCTGTTCTTACCGTCTAGGAATAAGCCAGCAATGTCATAGAGCAATCCATTAACATATGTTATTTTTTAAATTAAATGGCACACGGGCATTCAGAAAATGTGGTGCACATATTGTATTGAGCATAATGTTGAATTAACGCTAGAAGTTATGCATGTCACTGACACTGTGTTTATTTTGCTGATATTACACCAGAAGCAAATATTTTAATCTGATTTTATTTTAGATGCACTTAGTAAAGGTAGTATAAAGATGAATTTGAGAATAAGCCTGAATATATTTCAATATTTTACCAGACTATATGCAATTATTAAAAAAGAGAATGGAATCAAGAAAACTACCTGAGCTAATGTAAATCTGCTCTTCTGTGAAAATCACTAATGTATTCCAAAGGGAACTGCAGTTGTACAGCAACTTGCCCTGTAGTGCTCGGCAAGTGAGTTCTAATATTTGACGGACTAAAGAGATACTTTGGCATCCGTATGCAACATGGCACAGTCTTTCATTGCAAAAAATGGGATTTTTTTATTGGTAGCAGTGTCAGGGCTCACATTTAGTTCACATGTATGGCTCAGAAATATGTTGCTTAGTATAAAAGTTGTAAGTCATTTGCTGTTACCATTTAGGCTATGTTTTTACTAGGGGGCAAGCGATCTTTATGGTGGGACACATACTGGTCCCTTAGTCTGTTAGAGGACTACATAGATTTTTTTTTTGGTCTGCATCTTCAGAATTTTTTTTTCTCAATTAAAATGTTGTGAATTCACAGAAGCCATGAAGTAACACCAGGTACTAGTTGATAATAGGATTATTATTTTTATTATTTTTATAATAATAGGATTTTTTTTAAATTTTGTGTGATACAGCATTTAGTAGTATGTTAATCCACACAAAGAGTCCTTGATATTATCAGTTACCTGTTTTTGTTGTTAGCAGTTTTCCACTGTTAACATATTAGGGAAGGTGTGAATTCCAGTATTTCTTAGGAAGCCTGTTCTGTATTGAGTAGCCATAGAGTGGCAAATTCAATCTACTTATGGATAAAGCTATAAATATTTGGTGATTGTTGGTAGGATGTTGACTGTATGATTCAACAATATGGATTTGGAAAATCAGGTTTATCCAAAGCCTGTGAGGCGTTAAAGAACAGAAAGTATTTTAATATTTCAGTTCATTGTCTTGAGAAATAAAGATTAAGATTATAGAGAAAAACTGGGGCTGTGCATGGTAATGAATGAAGGGAACAATCATACACCAGGCTGCTGGTGCTGTTTATTATGGGGAATGGAGTTGGACATGAATTCTCAGTCTGTTTTAATATTGCAATTGTACTGTTAACTATCCATAGAAAAGAACTTACATTTCATACTGCTATCACATTGGAGTGTAAAGCTGTACCTGTTTCCAAGTCAAATCACTTCTCCCAGCCATTCATTAGTCTGGTATCACCGTATATCAAGTACTTTTGCAAAATGAAGGCTCAAATGTGACAGAAAGGAGTCATTTATGTTAAGTTATAAAAGAGAAAGATCATCTCTGAGGAGGAAATAGTTGACTACTTTTAAAGGAAAAGTAATGTTCAGTGATTTTTTTCCACCTTCTGTATTTATATTTTCTTTAAATAACAAAGGTACATTTTAAAGGATTTTGTGCATTAGTTATTATTCAATCAAATGTGACCATGAAGTAGAGCATTGCTCTTTGAGAAACAAGGATCAATTAAGGCTGACTGAAGTGAAGTGTATTTCAGAAAATAAAGGTGCACAGGATCTCCTTCCTCCTACTTAGGTTTTCATAATTATATTCCTAACCAAATAAATTTATTAAGATGAGCAACATCATTAGCTGTAGCAGTGAAAACATACAGCTATATCATTGAAAACCATTAAATTAGATGATTAAAAACATAAGGAACTAAGGAGTGCTATACAGGTTGTGTAAAAACATATCTTCACTGCATATACTACTAAATGAATTAGTGGTGAATATTTTAATTTTTACTGAAGTTTAGCTTGTTTTTAAACAAAACTATATTTTTATACCTTTTCTTGGAGGCAGTAACTTTAAAGTCGGTGATAGTTTGAGGACACAAGTAAACCTTAAAGGAAGTTTTTGGAAACAGCTGGCAGGAGAAAACATGGATCCTTCTGCTTTAGCTTCCTTCACTTGCTGGTTATGGTTCTGGCTTTTCAAAACTTCTAAAATCCCTATGGAATGTTTAGTTGTGAATGTTTGAGGTTTAGATACATTAATTTATGCTTTTCAAGTGCTTGTTTTCTTATTCTTTGTTTAATAACTGTCTCAGGCACAGAGATTTAGAAAAACAAAAACAACAAAAAACCCAACAGCTTTATGGTTTGAGTTAGCTCCAACTTAATTCAATTTGGAACTCTAATTTGCAACAAATATTGTTAAGGTCAATGCTGCCCTGTCTGAAAGAGAGTGAAAATCTCATTCTGGATTAGACAATGTCTGTAGCTGGTAATGAAATCTGTTTTTTCTCTCGTCCCAGGAAGTTAGGAGGCAGTCACTGATTGTCATAAAGCTGGAGTCAGCTGCGGCAAAAAGATGGTGTGTATGGGAGTGTATGACATGGAAGAGACACTTTTTGAAATCTGAAGGTGAAAAGGGTCTTTCAAAAGACAAAATCCTTAATGTTCCTCCTAGTGACATGTTTCTCCCTATTTTTCATTCAACCCCTTCATAACAGTGCTATGGGGAATAGTCTCCTGAGTAAGCAGTGGTGATACTGGAACCTGATCTGGAGTCCACCAGACAGATCAAGTGGAAAGACCGAACTGCTAGGTGCTAATCTCACATATACTATCACACACCTGTAACTCAAACTGGAAGAATCGATTCTCTTTTCATAGCTGTATTTCTGCATTATAAATTGGATACTTGTGACATGAAGTAGGTAGTTCAGTGGCCTGGCATGGGGACAGTCTGGTCCTTTCTCTGCTCTTTCATCTCTTTTAGCAGGAAGTTGTTTTTAGGGAATCTGTGAACTGCTACAGGTAAATGAAAGCCTTCAGCAGAACAGCTTATAATTCTGTAAAGGACAAACCTGAGGTGCAAAGTTAGGGAATTTCATTCTTGTTCTGCTTTTATCTGCTGTGTGAAGTGGCTAAAACTTTTAACACCGTCCTTGAAGTGGGTCTTCTACCTTTGTAATTGTATGTATTTGGAAATACTTAAAGGCACAAACAAATAGCTTGTCTTTAAAAATCAAATCTTCAACCTTCACCAGTCTTAAGAACCTGGAGAATCTTTTTGATGAAATTGTCTCAAAGTCTCCTTTAGGCAAATTCAGATTCAAACATATTTACTGAACAGATTCCCAGGTTAATTCCCCTAATAACTGGACCGACTCTGGAGTTTTATTTTAACTTTAATTATTAAATCAAGATTTAATCATTTTTGTGATTCTAGACGGACTGAGTTCAGACAAATGCAGTCACTTAGGCAATATAGCCTCATAAAACAATTCTATGTAAAATTACATTAGAAAAGATCAAAAGCAATTAACATTGGGCCTTGCTGTCCCTATGTGTGTTACTGCAGATCAAAATTTACGATTCCCCAGTTTTCCTTTGGCGTATTCTAGAGTAATGAATTTTATTATTCCAGTCAGGAGAGACCAAAGTGGTGGCGAGAACGCTCACATCGTTTTGTGGAAATTTCATTTGAACTGTTAAACAAGAGAGAGTGTGTTTCTCCTTTTACCACTGTCCCCCTGAAGAGATCCTGGGCCCGACCAAGGATCCTGTTGTTCCTACCCCAGCTGTGTTGCAGGCCTGCACCTCCACGGTGCCCTGAGGCAGCCTGGAGTTGCCCAGATGGGACAAATATTTGTAATAATCTTTGGGAATAACCCCCATCATGGGTTATTTCTCACACTGTTGCCTTCTTGCTTTTAGAAAATACCTGTTTGGGTAAACTCTTACCTACTGCTGACACTTGACTCTGACCTCTGTGTCTTATCAGGAAACATGCTCCGAGTGTCATCAAGCTTTTTAAGGTCTGTCAGTGCTCTAAGGGATATGCTGTTAAACAAATGTATTGATTTCTTGATGACTGAAATTTGGGAAAAACAACTTTTTTTACACGGCAACTTGCAAAAACAACAGGGTATTTCATAGACTTAAAACACTTCTGACAAGAAGTCTCCTGTGCCAGCTATTATTTAGGATCATTTTGCTGAGACATTTCTCAGCTGCAGGAAGCTTAATGATTTTCCTCAACTCTTGAGTGTTGTCTTTCAGATTGGGATCTCTAAAAGTAATTCAGAGGGTTGGCAACTTAGACCTTCCTGTCTTTGTTCACTTGTCCCGGTGTGTTCTCTGATCCTATTTCTCATGTATCCATTTGTCTGAGCTACTCTCCTTTATCTCTACTGAGTTCAGAGCTCACTCCTGTTTCCCTCATCACTAAGGGGCCTACCTGCAGTAACAGAAGGTGCTTCTAACAAATATGACAGTGAAAACTCACAGTTTTTCTATCTTCTGTTTCTTGGAGTTGGATTGCAAAACATAAGTAAATGTAAATACCTTCAAACTTTCTCTGTAGATAACTTTAAATACTAAGATTTTCAGTATTTTCAAGGCTGTCACAATGTTACATATAAGAAAAAATAGTCAATGTCTTATTAAGGTTGTAATATTAAACTTTACTGAAATCCTGGTGAGAAGCACACGTAGTAAATAAATCATATTGATGGCTAAGTTGGCACACAAGTGTTATTCCTAAATCAGATCTCTTTCTACGTGTTGTTAACTTTGACGACCTTATTGTCATACTAAGATACACTCTGTCAGTCGAGGAACAGGGAGATTACACTATGTTGTATCTAAACTTCATATTAACTTCTGGGAGCTGCTAGAGAAGTTGGGGGACAGTAGGATGGAATGAAGCTTCTTCTTTCTTTCTTTTTTTTTCTTTCTCCACTGCAAAGCCAAAGGCTTATGGACAGATCAAAGATACCATGGTGTTCAAGGAAAGGGGGATGTGGCCCTAGAAATTGCCATTTTCCTTTTCTAGTTTTTCTTGTACTTGAAAGTTAATAGGAAAAATGATAATAAACTTCTTGATACAATCTAGCTTCAGAATAGTCTTAATTAGTGCAATCTAAAGTCTACAGAGTTTTTTAATATAACTCTGTATTAAAATTATTTGATTTTGTTAGCAAACTCCATGCTTGGAGAGCACATTCAGATATGTTTCTTGCTTAAGGATGAACCAGAACAGTAACTAGAGGAGTAAATAGGTGTGAAAATCCTTTTACATCCACATATGTACTTCGGTATCAGATGAGAAAGGGTTTATGTACCTAACGGCTTATATAATTTTTCCACCTACAATAATCAATGTTAAAAGATGCTGGTTCCTCCTATAAACCTTGTCCTGCATGTGTATACTCTGGTGGTGTAATTTTGTAGTACAGAAATTAGAAATAGTTGACTTGTTTCAGACGGTTTTAATTTTGACTGTCATTTTGCTGTTTGTCTTATCCTGATGGCATTAGAAATTTGTTTTCTAATTTCAGATTGTGAACCATTTACCACTTCATAGCTTTTTCAAGCTATCTTAAAATAAATTTGTCTTAAAATATATATGAAAATAGTATAACGATAGTGTTAGATATAAATATATTTTCACTGTCATTTTCTTTGTTGAAATGAATTTGAAATTCCAGAACAGGAAGATGAAACAGTTCTTGAGCAGTAAGTTATATTTGCCAACTGTTGCAATATTCAGAAACCATATCATGTGCTATTAAGTTCCAGGTGTAGACCTTTATCAAAGGTAGCTCAACAAATTCCTTGTTTCAGTCCCAGGTGTGTAACAGCACACCTAGGACTCTATGGACACAGTTAGACACAGCACAGCAGGGGATGTTATAAATGTTTAATTATCTAGATTCAGCTTCAGTGGCTATATATATAAATAATGAAGACATTGCCAGTAAAAGAGTAGAGCAGCAAACCTCCCAAGGTGCTTTTTTTTTTTTTTTTTTTTTTTTTTCTCCCTGAACTCTTTACTTAGAACTTCATCTAGTGTCTTCAAGGAACAATTTTTTTATAGGTTGAGGAATTAAATGAAAAAGTCCTTGCACCGGGGTTAATATTGCCTGTTTGCTGTTTAGGTGTGCTCTGAGAAAATAGGAATTTATATAACAGACATCTTTTGATGCATCAAATATTGGATGCTGTTACTTATCATAGTTTGCATGACTTTATGTAGACAATTTCAGCAGAGCTTGGACTTACCTTGGACAGTGTGTTCATCGAGACAGTTTAAATAAATGTGAAAAATATTGTGTTTAAATTAGATGTCTTCTATGAAGTATAAATAGGAGGCATTTGAAAATTAGAAATCCCTTGGTTTGACTTACTGTAAAGATGCCTTCATTCAGCATCAAGGAGATCTGCGGAGAAATCTGGATTTCAGGTAGCTAATTCAATTTCAGTCAATTGATGTGTGCTAATGTCTGTAGTGAATTGAGAATTAGTTCAATGTAGTTCAAAAGTCCTTTATATCATTTTAGATCTGCAAGAAGAAAAAAACCCAATGCTTTGTAAACCAAACACGTATACAACATTAACAGGAGTCCTGTTTGTTGTTGGGGATAATGTGCTTTCACAAAGTAGATTCCTAGAGTATTTTATACTGATAGAATCATAAATGTGTCTTAATTAATACAAGTTAGAATATTAGCCATCTAGTTTACTATGTATATGAACACACCTCCCATTTAGCTTTAACTGTCTAAACTTCTTGGGCATTGTTAATAATGTTCATTTAACCTGTTCATCTTTCAGTTTCACTGTAATTGCTACATAACTTCAGAGTCATGACCTGGTTAATTAAGGTGTACTTGCTCTCAGATTCTTGGTCATGTGGTTAAGAAAGATGATATTTATTGTTGTTGACAATTTGGATTTCTTACAGTTCTAGGTAGGGAATGTGTGGTGTCTTTCTGAGAGAGTAGAATAGTTTTGCCTCTACATTGGAAGACAGAGTTCAAATGCTTTTTTTTCCCCTTGATATGTACAATTGTCTAGTTGTCTGTTTGCTTTCAGAGTTTTTAAACATTTTTTAAACTCCAATACCATGATGATTACATATGTTTGAAGAAATCATTTTTGCTCTTATATGGGAAAGGAAATTTGTCTCTCTTAGTATCTCCTTTAATCTACTTTAAATTCTCTTTTAGTTCTATCTGATCCTGGTTTTGTTTTCCTTTTGTTATGGGTATCTCTGAGGAAGAAGAAAGCTCTCTCTGTAGTGGATACCTGGCATCAGTCATTTGGGAAGAGCAGAGTTGTTTGCATTGTTATAACATACTTGTTTTATAGCAAAAAGTGAAAATCATCTAGCAGGTTATCCTATATACATGTAGCTGGACACCAATCTCAAGTCCTCATAAAAATGTCTAAAACTTTTTTTTTTTTTAAATCCATACCAAAGTGTTTTATTATGCAACATACTATGAAGAGGTGGTTATTTATTTATTCATTTTGTGGTAAACTAACTTTTGGAACTGTTTCAAGATTCATGTGATCATTTTTGTTTTATAGATTCTTAATTTATTTATATATTTATTTATATTTATATTATTTATAGATTTTTCGTAACAAAATAGTTTTCATACTACAACATTAGACTTCTGTAATATTATTGTGCCTAAAGCTTAATAAAATACAATTTTGTATTCTGAATAGGGCTCTGATACTTCTATTGTAGCTGTGTCACAAATTTTAAATTCAGTTTTAAGTAACAGCAAATCTAATCTTATTACACTTTTTTTTTCCATATAAATATTTTTATTAACTCTATTTACTAATGTTTGCGTCTCACATTCAGTACAACACTGAGCATGAGAAGAGAACACAAGGCTTACTTAATGAAAACCTCTTGTAAATGGACATATGTTAACTTTTCCGGTAAAAAGTAGAAGACATGGCCCTTGATTTTGATGATTTTAAAAGAAATAACCCTTTTCTTTACTGGTTACTGCTCAGATCAGCATGAGGTTCTGCTGGTTGACATGTTGGACTGCAAACTAACTGGGTCATTTAATAATAAGGATCTGGACCTTAAAATAAATGTATTTTTTGGCTCTGTATAAGTGGTGGAGCACACCTATGAAGTGTGTGTCCCTCAGAAATGACCCGCTGCCAAATACTTCAAACCAGAAGTTTCATAAGGTTTCCATGATCTCTCAGGGTTTCAGATCTTTTTGACAGCTTTGTCAAAACATGTTCCAAAATACCAGTTAAGCAAACAAACAGAAAACTTAGAGAAGTATGCAACTGTTTTGAAAGTATACCATGCCTGAGCCAACTGAGAACAGTAGTACAGTAAATCTGGACATATTCCTCAGTGGTAAAATTAGGAAGCATAGGAAGTACAGCATTATGTCCTTTGGGGATGTGACTGTGATGCAGAACCACTGCCCCAGCGTGCCACCTTGCTCCTGTCGCTGTGATAATGCTGCAAGTGAGCGAGGTGCCCTAGTGATCTACTTTTCTCGAGTCTCTAGCTAATCTGGGGAAGAGTTTTCTTCACATCTGTTAATGTGGAAAGACAGAGCCAGATGATGTATGTATATCAATATTGTAGAACACATGTGGGTTCTCCACTGCTACTCTCTTTTTCCCTCAAGCAAGCAGTAGTTCTCGCAGCTGAAGCTAAATCAAAAAGTTTGCATCTCTAGGCCAGAAGGAGAAGAATTCTCTATAAATCTTGGGATTTTCACTTGTTGACCTCCTCAAAGCCAGTATCTCTAACCTCAGCAGCAGCAGTCCTGGAATCCAACACTGAATTTGGGGCATTAATGGAACTCAAACACCTCATCCTTTTTGACAGCCCTGATGTAATCTGGGTAGATCCTCAGAACTTTTAGGCAGGAAGCATCCATTTTTACCCAGACTAGAAGTATAACCCCTTCCACATATACCAAAATCGTTGAGTCCATGTCTGGTTAAATGCTTCTGTTCAGTTGCAATAAACCTTGCAGCAGTCCTTCAGAAAGTTAGGCCTTTAAAATTGTGGCTGTCCAGCAAGGGAGCTGTGATATTATTATTAAACCTTGAGGATATGCCAGAGTAACCGAGGCTTGAGAGTTTCTGAGGCTTGTCCTATAGAGCCCACATTTACTAAAGTCTTATTAGACTCTAGTTAATTAGAAGGCATTGCAAACATGCTATTTTTACAAGGACCTTAGTTGCTACTATTGTCAGTTTATAATAGTTTATAAAAAGTAGTTTTACTGTGGAATACAAGCCTTGTTGTCCTGTGGTTTTCATCCTTGCAGTTGTGCGTACTTGTGTTCAATCTTTGGTTATAGTTTCCCCTGTAACTGGGCATGTTTAATGGTATTCTCCTAATGAATCCTTTGGTATGTTCAAATAGTTTTAAACTGCATTTTACAGTGGGAAGAGCAGCCTCTTCAAGCAAGGGGATCAGAACTATTGCAGCTCTGAAGGCTAGGGGAGGTTTTCTATGAAGTGGACTGGGAGAAAAGCGAGTCAGGAGAAATTTCAGTTAGAAGAAAAGTAGGGGTAGCTGTGGAAATGTTGAACTTTATGTGGATGCTGGCCTGAGTTTGCTTGAATTATAGTTTTGTATTTAGTATAGTGAGTATATAGTATAGTGAGTATTTATATATTCCAATGTGAGTATTTCTTCCACGCCATAAGCACCTCATGCTTATAAGAAATCAGCTTTTTACATGGGAGTGAAGAAAACTGATCCCAAGAAATCCTGCAAATAAACCTTTAGTAGATGAAAAATACTGCCTTTACTATCACTTGGCCCAGGAATTCCGTAAGGAATCATTTATATTACTGAAGTTTGATGTTGCTGTCACTCTGTTTTTCTTTAAGAATCAGAGAAATTGTGTGTTTATGGTTCTTGTACCTGTACTTCAGAATTGTAGTATTAAGAACTTCTGTCCTTATTTTGGAGAGGTCATCCTTTAGGACTATGAACTCAATGCTATGTCCCTGTGAGGCCCTGAACAGGACGAATGGAAGTGATGAAGGGAACTGGTTTCATTGAGTTGTTATTGGAGTAGGGTGAACTTAGAGACTTTAAAAAAAAATCACAGAAAACTTAGAAAATCCTTACCATATATGTTTCCTTGAATGCAGACTTGTCTAGTCATCAGTTTAAATATATTCCAGTTTTCTGACATATAAAGAAAGATAACATTGATAAATTCAGGCAAGATAAAATGTAGGAGTTTTTTGAAAATCCAGACACTGTTGAATCTTGCCTCAGGTCTGAGACGATGCTTCTGATGTCATTCTGCAGATTCTGATTTTGTGCAGAACTGCTGTTTTCACTTCATTAGGTTGCAGTATAAGTGTACTAAGATTTGTAAAAACAAACAAACAAAAAACAAACCAAACCAAAAAACATAATTATTTTTTCAAGTCCTTTCCAAAAATTACATTACTTTCAAATAACATTACTTTCAAATAACATATATTAAAAAGCAAAACACCATTTCCCTTTTCTTGGTGATATCAGGTCTTCTGTGTTACCCAACTGCAGCAATATTGCTTTCACACTTAAAACTATTGATCTAAAATAATTTTTTTTTCCTGAGAGTGAATTTGTTTCCCTCTTTTGAAAATCTGTGTCATTGGATCAATCTTTCAGAAATTCATCTCTGAGAAATTCATCTCTTTGTAGCAGTGTAAATGAAGCTGGCATGATTTTGTCTTTACAAACATCGGTTGCGGTAGAGGGAACCCTCAATCTTGCAGAATTTCTTTCTACAATTTACCAGTTCTTTCTATCCTTTGAAACGCTGTCAGTGTATATAAGGGTATTTTGAAGAATGGGCTGAAATTTCAGGTCTAGAATCTATGATGATGAGCTGGAGTGTGTCAGTTGTGGTCATCCACTATGTAAAACGTAAACCAGGAGGCGGTTTACTGGTGTGCTCATCATCTGTCATCCACTCTGACTTAACCATGTTACTACAGCTACTGTCCTAACTATAAGGAGCAATCAGCAAAGAACAAAAACAAGACCACACAAAACTTTGTCAGTACTCCTGACAAAAACTGCAACATTTAAATTGGGATTTAAAACGTTAAATTGGGATTTACAATGTTTGATTTCTTCATATTGTCAGATGTGAAGAAAAAAAAAAGCCATCTGACAACCACCACCAAAAAAGGTGAATCCAAATCAAGGTGTTGTAACAATAAAAGCAGTTAAAACGGTTTGCTCTGTGGCTGATATTTGCTCAGGGGATTCTCCTAATTCAGAGATTTGCAGATTTGCACTGTGAATGTTTTATACTCCACAGATTTGAAGGAATCCTAAAGTACCTAGACTTATTTTTGCTTATAGGAAAGCTGATAGTGCAGCATGAATAACACCAGAGAACACTGCAACTGTGTGCTTAAGGTGAGGTTGAACTGGGGGCCTCTGAGCCTTTCAAGTACCCCAATCTGAAATCGAAAAGTAAAAAGAGACAGGAAGCTTTAAAGAAATCTGTCAAACTTCAGGGGCTGTTCACAAAAATGCCAGAACTATTTGAGGGAAACTTCATAGTCCTTGCTGCAACTTTCCAGTATTTTTCTATTGCTCTGTTACAGTCACGTTGCCAACAGGGTGCACTGAAGTCCACTAGATGGAGCCAGGATGATTTTGTTATGATATTACCAAACCACTATTTCAGATGATTTACCTGTCTACGTTTTATTGTACTTGAGGAAAGGGTAACTTAATGCCGTTTTTTTTTTTTGTTTTGTTTTTTGTGAAACATTCTAATCTGCATGTCATCTACTTGTCATAGTTGCCGTAGAGTTTGTTCGTTCGTGCCCCAAATCCCCAAGAAAAGAGCTTTCTGCTGTGTAATGCAATTGTCTGAGGCAGACAGAGCATGACAGAGCATGTCAGCAGTGGCAAACTTACACATAACAACCAGGGAAGAATTGGGTGGCTTTGTTTGTCAGGACTAAATTGTCTTTATAATTAGGTAAGAGTTTTTGAAAAGTCCATTAGTGGTTAGCTGCTAACTGATATCCTGGCATGGTTCGGCTATTGGTGTTCTTCAAGATACAGTCCTGTTCTCACTTTGTTTGCATCCTCATGTGTTTCCTAACAAAAAGAAGTATTTGAGACTGGAATTAATATATATATATTATACATATATATATATATATATATATATAGAACAAAACCCACAAAACTTTATTTCATAAGTAACTTCATTTTTCCTTCAAGAAATGTGGTTGTTCTCTTCAGCATACTGATAAGTAATATATACCTGACTGTGCTAGGTGTCACTAAATTTGTTGCTTTTCAACTCTTTTTCTGCTTTTCTGTTTTGAAATTTATTAAGCTGAAGTACATTTATTTCTTTTTAATCTTAGATTTTTCTGTCAGTGTTACTTGTGACAGCATCTCATGTAGAAATAAGATGTGTACATCCTGAATTCTTCTCACAGTGAAGCTGTCTTAACATGGAATTTAGTGTAGGTTTCTGGCCAGAAAATGTGTCTTAGTTTCTCAGCTGAGCTTTGCAGCCTGCACTGAAAGCTGTGCTGCTGTGACTACATTGCAGCTAGAGTCTAGGCAGCATTTTTATGTTAAATTGAAGAATGTTTATATGGGATTCAATACAGCAGCAACTGCTTTCTAGGCATCTTACCATTCTGTTACATTTTACTAGAGTTGAATCTTGCATTTTTTTCAGACAACTTCAGTAGTGAGTAATGACACAGAGGATATAAATGGTGTGGTTCTGTTGACTTCAATTCAGTGACATCTTTATACAGACCACAGACTTATTGTGGCCTGCCTCTGTTCTTGGCCTCTTGTTGATGATGATGTCGTGTCTTGCAGTAGTAAATAACATGTAAATGCTTTGTGTGATTCATTTTCAGAACAGCCTACATACATTAACTAATGAACATGCTCAGCACATTTTTTGCTGTAGATCATTCAATATTTTTATTAGTTGGTTCTTAAATAAAGCTGTGAAGTGATTACACAACTTTGAACACAAAGTTCAAAAATAACGTAACATAAATAATATCTAATTGAGACTTCAAGGCTACAAAAGTCTCAAAATCAATTTGCTGTAAGACATTTAAATATTATTGGATGTGGTACTTAGGGATATGGTGTAGTGAGTAACGTTTGTGGTAGGGGGACAGCTGGACCAGATGATCTTGGAGGTCTTTCCCAAGCTTAATGATTCTATGATTCAGTAAGAAATTTTGTGATGTAAAACAACTTGGGGTTGTCATTTGGATGATTTCAATTACAAGTTGGAACACAATACTTTGTGTGAACTAATTATTATAAAAATATATAAGAAAACCAAGACAATCCTCTAATTATCTTTCCTTAAAGACATGCTGGATTTGTGAGAGAAAATGTTAGAGTTAATGACTTTGCCATAAAGCTGTGGAAAATTGGTAATTCTAGTGTCTGTTATGTTACCTTACTCCAGCCATGACTGTGTATTATATTTTTCTACCCAAAATTTGGCTGCTTTTCCTCCATCATAAACTTTTAATCCATCAGCAGCAGTTGCTCTAATAACAGTCTCAACAGAGAAAATTCTTCTCTGAAGAAGAATTCTTCTCGCTTTGTTGGGTTAAAAATTGGCTGGATAGCCGGGCCCAAAGAGTTGTGGTGAATGGAGTCAAATCCAGCTGGAGGCCGGTCACTAGCAGCATTCTCCAGGGCTCGGTACTGGGGCCGTTCCTCTTCAATATCTTTATTGATTATCTGGATGAGGGCATTGAGTGCACCCTCAGTAAGTTTGCAGATGACACCAAGTTAGGTGCGTGTGTCGATCTGCTCGAGGGTAGGAAAGCTCTGCAGGAGGATCTGGATAGGCTGCACCGATGGGCTGAGGTCAACTGCATGAAGTTCAACAAGGCCAAGTGCCGGGTCCTGCACCTGGGGCGCAATAACCCCAAGCAGAGCTACAGGCTGGGAGATGAGTGGTTGGAGAGCTGCCAGGCAGAGAAGGACCTGGGAGTGATGGTGGACAGTCGGCTGAATATGAGCCAGCAGTGTGCTCAGGTGGCCAAGAAGGCCAACGGCATCCTGGCTTGTATCAGAAACAGTGTGACCAGCAGGGCTAGGGAGGTGATCGTCCCCCTGTACTCGGCTCTGGTGAGGCCGCACCTCGAGTCCTGTGTTCAGTTTTGGGCCCCTCGCTACAAGAAGGACATCGAGGTGCTTGAGCGGGTCCAGAGAAGGGCGACGAAGTTGGTGAGGGGCCTGGAGAACAAGTCCTATGAGGAGCGGCTGAGGGAGCTGGGCTTGTTCAGCCTAGAGAAGAGGAGGCTCAGGGGCGACCTTATTGCTCTTTATAAGTACATAAAAGGAGGCTGTAGAGAGGTGGGGGTTGGCCTGTTCTCCCACGTGCCTGGTGACAGGACGAGGGGGAATGGGCTAAAGTTGCGCCAGGGGTGTTTTGGGTTGGATATTAGGAAGAACTTCTTTACCGAAAGGGTTGCGAGGCATTGGAATGGGCTGCCCAGGGAAGTGGTGGAGTCACCATCCCTGGAGGTCTTTAAAAGATGTTTAGATGTTGAACTTAGCGATATGGTTTAGTGGGGGACTTGTTAGTGTTAGGTCAGAGGTTGGACTCGATGATCTTGAGGTCTCTTCCAGCCTAGATGATTCTGTGATTCTGTGAATTAAACAACCAAGCAGGTAAAAACAGTTGGACAGGAGAATTCAAGGAACTCAAGTTTATTTGCAGGGATGAGTAGGGATTAGCCTGTAACAATTACCTGCAACTTCTTTACAGAAGATTAAATGACATAGTGCGACTTACACTTTACTGGCTCAAGTGAAACAATGAGGCTTAACTGAACAATGATATTTATAGGAGAAAGCTATAAGCAACTTCCCAGTTCCTCAAGCATGAGTATTGGGAAAATGTTTAATGTTTTCACTACTGGACTTGGCATAGAGGACAGGAATGCAGTAATTAAATACATCGGTGACACAAATTTGGATAATTATCAGTACAGAGGAGGAAAGAGATAGCATGTCATAAGAAAGTGGATTATCTTGCAAACTCCAGTAGTAAAAATGGACTAGATTAGGCAGCACTAAGCGTAAAATTAGGAATTTAAGGACTAATAAGAATTTCTACTCCTAACTAAAAGTCCTTTTATTGTAAATCACTGAAAACAGTATGGGAGTCTAGGATGTGCTGAAAGTGGGTTAAATCCTTTTCTTTCCTGTGCCTGTAGGTACAGAGCAGGACTGCTGGGATGATGGTGTGTGTGACTGGAAGCTAAGGCTGCAGTACTCCAGGCCAGGGACACCTCTGTGGACCAGACCTGCTCGACACCCCTCAGTTCCGCTTTTCATAGTTATGTGACTGTGTCTGAGCTGCTTATTAGAAACAGTTCTTGCTCCGTGCTGTTCCCTGCACTGTGTGCTTGGCACCTGGCCCTCTGACAGGGCTACGTCTTTCTGGGATAGGCTTAGCCCAAAAGAGCCACATCTTGCAAAAACTGAAGGGTTTTTATGGGTATGCGATTGGTCTCTTCAGACAATTTCTCTTCAGAAATACCAGGCAGCGAGCACAGAGAGAAAAGAGCTATTTAAACTCAGTGACGCTGGTATAAGAATAAAGAGTAATAAAAGTAGCTTGGAATAAATGAACACTGGAAATTAAAAGGCATTCTCTCCACTGCAGCATTAAGCCTTGGAAAAGCATTTTGATAGATTCTGGCCTCATTATTTCTAGCTAATTTTATGTTGGAGCTTTACTAAGTTGTAAAGCTGCCTGATGCAGCAGGCACGTGGAATCACTGCACAAGGTCTCTTTAAATCCAATATTCTTATTAAATGAGCTTAAATTGTAGCTGAGAAGAATGGCAGCAAATGCATGCTCAGTTTTTTTCCTTGAGATTGTTACAAATTTAGTATTGGTGCAGTTTGGTCAACTATACATTTTCTATATGTTACATAATTATGCAAGTTTCCAAAGTTAAAGGAAGACCATCTAGAAATGTGTTGTAGATTCTGTTCATTTATAGCAGGTTTATTTCACAAAAAAACACCACACTTATTTAATGAGCCCTCATGGCTCTCTGGGGTACTGTAAGGGCTTACATACTCAGCTTTGGAAGCTGTGCAGCTGGGACATAACACTTGCTAGTGTGTACTATGACCAGATCACACCTGGTTTCACATCAGCCATTTCCTCACTGGACGTTTTTCCACCGTCTAGTTCCTTATGAAATCATGAAAGCTCATGAAAGAATTGTTTATCGTCTGTATGGCTCTGCAGGAATTACATGCTATTTCCATTGGAATTGTTCAGAAATGTTTCAGACTCAGCAGTGTACAGATGTGCCTGTGCCATAACGAAAAAGGCAAATTAGTGCCTGTGCAGATCTTTGACAACACGAGTTATTTTATATATGAACTTCTTATTTTTATGCAGTCTACTTTAGAAAAAAAGAGCATGCTTATGAAATATCTTTGACTTATGTTAACCCACCTAAATTAGCATTCCAACTTAAAATTTCTAGTTGTTAATGTTGTGCACTTGGAGAGGTTTGTTACATTTTTAAAACACAAATATTTTTTTCCTAGTCAGGTGTCTTATTCCCTTATTTTACTCTTAGACAAAAAGAAAATTTATGAAGGAAATTGTTTTTATATGCCTTAAAGGTAGTAAAAAATTGGTAAAACAGAGATGACCCATCTCATTACAATAATTAATACAGCATTATTACAAAAAGTGAGTATACCTTTTATAACATTGTAGTCATGATTTTGTTCTCTTCTATGCGTAAAAAAATAGCCACATAACTATATATTGTATCAAAAGCATGCACAAGCAATGTGCCAACTTTATGCTGACTCAGCTGTTTGTGACCATCGTAACTCTTCATACATAATATATCCATTATCTGCAAAAAATATTTGTACAAATACATATATTCTTTAAAATTTATGTAAAGATGCTAGTCTCATATTAGTATTGTAAGCTTTCCCAATTTTATTAAGTACTCTTGGAATCCATGAAGGTATTTAATACATTTTTGAGGAATATGTGTCCATGGGGCAGGTGTAAACAGCCAAATGAATCATTATGAATATAGGGCCAATAAAAATTACAGTAGTTTTGGCAGTTGGCCAGACTGATTTTAACTTTATTACTTGCCTGAAAGTGAAAGACAGTACCATAGCACAGACTAGTGGCATAAGAAAACGTTGAAAAAATAAGTTTTTTATCAATTCTTTTATAATAGTCACAAATTCATAATCTTTGCTCGTGTAATATACTTCATTGAATGAATGCATTAATTTCACTGAAGGAAGTAGTGTTACACAAAGGATGAAGGCATCCCACGTGTATAGTTGAATGGATAAATGGTAAAATACAGCCTCTGTTTGCTATTGTGCAGCAGTAGAAGAAGCTAGTATGCAGTGTCAGTAATGTTGCTGATTGTTTTGTAGAGGTTATGAAATCTTGCAGATTCATTTGGCTTTGTAAGAGAAGCAATAAAATTGATTGGCATCAAATAAAAACTAAAAAGTCTTTAAGAAAAATTTCCCAATACCATACCAACTACGAGGAGTTTCTGTTCTCAGTTGCAATTAAATACATCCAGAATAGTTCTGCTGACCTTAAAACAGTTATTTGGGATTTTTTTTTTATTTGTTAGGAAAAGAATTACAAAAATGCAGTTGGAAGTGGTCATAGAATCATTCAGTTTGGAAGGGACCTTGGGATTCCTCTAGTCTAACCTGCTTCTCAAAGTAGGATTGACACTGGAAAACAAGAGAGACACTGTTTTAAGCTTCAAAAAAGAATATATACATGGAAAGAAAACACAGGAAAAGGAAGCAAGATTTCTTTGAAAAAAAAAAAAAGGTAGAATGCGATGACTTGTCTGTATGGCGAGAACTGTATAATGAAATGGAAAAGTTTCTGCTTTCTGTTTGAGCATAAATTAGGCACGATCTATTCCATGCTCTCCAAAATAAGCAGTTAATGTTTTTAAAATCTTCCTAACTACAAAACATCTTGACCTGAACCTTTAGAGGGATGTCGCAAGAGATGAACCCTGAATGCTCCAGCTACTGTGAAAGCCCCTACACTTTCCAGAAATATGAATGCTGGCTATTTATAGAAGATGCTGTAAGTGTTGCACAGTTTTAAACAGTTGTAAGCAATTGCTTTCATTAAAAAACAAAGAAAATACCAACCCAAAACAACAACAAAAGGATAATAGAATTAAAAATTTTAAAGGAAGCACCTTGTAGAAATGAATAATAACTTTCTCTCACCAGTAATGGATATTAGTAGTCTTAGCTGTAAGAGAGAATCCAGATTTCAGATTGAGAAAAAAAAAGTGAATTATTGTGTTTTAGAGCAAACATGATCCATTTTTGATAGTGTACAGAACCAAATAGATAGGATTTAATATTTTAGCTAACTTCAAGAAGTCTTCTATTTTAATTCAAAGAGCTTTGAAACAAACTATTCTTTTAACCAAGAGTTCTAAGAAGTTTTACTTCTGAACGACAATTAATATTGGAATCAAGTGCTTTTGGTATTTTACTGGGGAAAAAAATGTGTGACTGAATGTATTTGGAAACAAACCAATGTCCAGAAGAGCAGATCGATCATATTTTCTAGCGAAACAATGTTCAAAGGGTTCTTGAAGTCCCTGAATCAAGACAACCATTGATTAAACAGGCAAAATAGGGAAAGCTCATCAGAAATTGGGACTAGAGGTAAGGAAGATATCAATGGGCTTATGGTAGGGCCACATCAGCAGAAGACACAGGTTTGCTGTGTAATTGTAACTTCAGTGAGTGTGCAGAGGAAGCTGGCTCATATTGCACACTGCCAAGACTGATTCAGCAGTGTCTACTCCAAGGCAAAGCAGTGGAGAGGTGGAAGTATTTCTTCCTCAAAAAATTTCTGTGGTGTAGGGTGGCTTCAGACATTGCGCTTCCTCCCTGTTGTAATCAAGCTGTTTTGCAGACAGACTGATGCACTGAAAAAAAGGAACTAACTTCAGTATGTCGGTAAATGTGATTAGTTGTCTCCATGCTAGGGTCAAGCAATGAGTTTTCTTACTCTTCGTTTCCCTTCCCCTTCCTTTCAATGCTACGTTCTTGCTACTTTTGAGAATGTTTAGGAAATGGTACACATCATAATAGCTACATATTTTTAAACCACGTGAATTTTGGGGAAATTATCTAGCAAGAAGCACAGCAGTTAATATAATGCTAATATATTGCCTGCTTCTGGCAAGGACATGCATGTTAAGAGAGCTGGTAGGAATAACAAGTCTTACTCTTCTCTAGAAGTTTTACTACCCTTCCAGTATGATTTTGGACCTGTGCACACCTGTAATTCGAAGTAATATTCTGAAGGCTAATGAAGATTTAGGGTCTTAGACTGTAGTATCTGAAGTATCAAACTCAGGCTGATGTGTAATCAAATATACTGTGTCTTTTAATAAAAACTTCAATGCAGTAAGACTTCCATTTTGCTCTCGGAAGATATGTTGGGACATCTATGCTTTAATAATACACATAATATAGCATTTTGTGAGGTATCTTTTTTTTTTTTCCACATAATTTTCTGATGCTATTAAAAAGACTGTGATACTGTATCATTTTTTATTAAATTACCCATTTTTGGTTGAAAATGTATTGAAATATGATTTTTCTATACATTTCTTTTCCCTTCTAATGGGTTTACAATGTGTAATATGTTATGAAGAGTTTCAACTGATGAACAAATATGTAATGTTTTTATTTAGGACAACACAAAGGAGTAGTTTTTCTTGCCTTAATTATGTCCAACATGTAGACACTCAGTGGCTGATTATTTGGTTATTGCAGGTGTTGCAGAGTTTGTTTTTGTGTGCTTATGGAAAAAAATAAATAGTACTAATACTGTGTAATGAAAGCTTTTGGGGAGAGCATGCTGTAGAATAATCTTGTAAAAAGTGGTGAAGAAATACCGAAATAGTTAGAACTTGTCTGTTCTGTGTGTAGAATTAATCGTTGTGAACTTCAAGCAGATGGAGGGTTTGAAGCAAATCTGTCTGATCCCAATTCAGAATGTCTTCTCAAAAAAAAAAGTGTTTTATTAAAAAAAAAAAAGATTTTTGTCTTAAATTAAAATGAGAGTTAATGTCAAAATGTCAGGCTAGATGTATTTTGTGTGATTCTTTTCACTCTTTGCAGGATAAATGAAAAGGTATTCAGCAATTCTTAGCCTAGGCACTAGGTGGTGGTTCAGGCTTTTGTATTGAAATGTGGATCAGCCTCGCTCGCACTTCAGAATCTAAATTTACTTACCGATTAGAGCTGTTGAAAAGCACATTTTTGTCCTTCTTTTGCTTTTAAAATCAGTGGTAAGAATTGACCCCAAACTGCAACAGTGATGTTTGTGTGCAGAGTGTGTTCCTAACTTACACTTTGAATTCCTCGGGGTGGTGGTGAGGAGTTTTAGGAGTGGGCGCAGGAGGCAGTGTGCCCCTGCCAGGCTGCAAATCCCTTATGTAAGGGAAGGGCCTTTTGTAGGTACTGCTGTGGAGGGGAAGCTTTTGTGGATCTTCTTTGCAGATATGTCAAAAGGCATTCATTAAGCACGGGATCCACTCATACAGTTTCCCTTTCCCCTCTCTGCTCTATTTCCATCCAAAGTCACCCAAAATCCTGCTGGGGGCTCGGCAAGGTCAGAGCCACTCCATGGGGTCTGGGAGCTGCTGAGCAGCTGCCCCAGAGGCGCATGGTGGCAGGAGAAGTCCTGCCCTGGAGGATGCCACCTTGCTCCCGGTGCTCTTACACCCATGGCTGCCATTCAGCTGGGGGGTCTGTGCTGTAAATTACCAGGATTTTTTCTGTTGAAGCAATGCTTCTACACACGGTGAGATGGAGAAGTCATTTGCGCCCTGTAGTGGAGGAGGGCTCGAATTTGGTGGTGCACACTGACAGCACGTAAATTTCTGTGCCTGTGCAGCACTTACCATGGGCTTTGTGATTACTTGAAGCTAAAATTATAACTGCTTGGGTCAACACTATGGAAGACTGCATGTTGGACCACATTGTAAATTAAGCTTCAGGAGTGTTAGCTGTGTGCATTATGAAACACTCTTTAAAAAGGCAGAAAAAAATCTGCAAAATACATAACTGCGTGTGTTTCCATGGTCTGGCTTTGGAATACCTTAAGCACTTTTTTCTTTTTTAAATTATTCCTTCTGTTTCATGAGGTGCTTTCAGCATAAGTGCCCACATTTTTTCCTGCAGGTCTGACCCAGTTACTTTGGTTGTCTGTAAGAAACGTTGCGTGATGGGAACAGCTGGAACCAGTTTGACTTCAGTAGGGCCCGGGCTGTAACATTGCCCATGTTCCATAACCTGTCACTGACAGACAGTGAGAAACAGCTTCCAGGCTGTAGATGGAAATGAAAATACCAGGTGATGTTGTAGATAACTGCAGCAAAGATAGGTATAGCATCTTTGCCCGGGCACTGGGCTTGTTGGAACTGTTATCAGAAAAAGCTTGCTTGTTTCATCCAGGTCTCGTGGCCCTGCCAATTGCATTGCTGTGCTCTGATGTACATCGCCACCTACCCAGCTTGGCAGCAGCCGAGATTGATATTGAAACAGATCACTAATTTTTGTGTGTCACGGGGAAGAGGTTAGATCAGGAGTGCTCTCGTGATTCTGCTTTTAGAGGAGATACTAAATCCTGTTCATTCAGGAAGACCTATCAGTTTGTAGGGTACAGGAGGATAATACCGTTTGTCCTGGAGTGCATTGTCCCAGGAGAAAATGGATGACAAGGACATAGTTGCTCAAGTGTTTAGACTGTGATACCTAGTTTTTGTGACATTTTAACACCTACCAATACAGGAAAATAATACAAAAAGCTTTCAGGGATTTTGTGCTGCAGTGAGTCAAACTTTATGTATTTTTATACTTAAATAATTGTTTTGAGTCTGCTCCTTTCATTACACTGACACACAGGTGGAAAGTCTCTTTCAGTGGTGTGCGGAACAAACAGAAATGCTAAAGGCTTTTAATTGTTATGGACTAAGGAGGGTGAAAATACTTCTGTCTTTTGTGCTGAAATTCTACTTCAGAGCTTTTATTTACTTTCTAACATAATTATTAGGAAAAGGAAAACAGAGTTGTTGTGCCATTAGTATTTGAATGATGGCCAGACCTGAAGCATATGCAACATTGACCTTTCTTCTGGGGAGATGTAGCCTACTTCAGACAGCCAGCTACTTGGGCAGCCTCTCCTTTTACCCTGTCAGTGCTTGGATAGCTCCTTCTGCCTTGTGGAAATCAGCTGACTTGACTACTCCAAGGTGGGCACTAAAAAGTGAGGAGGGATGGGGCACGCTGCCACTGGCGAGCAGTGCCTACTCCTCCTACCCCCACCTGGCAGTCTGTGAGCTCGAGTAGGAGCTCTGTACTCCAGTAGCCTTCTGTATGAAGCTTTCACCAAAACATTTTTGGGGAGACTTAATGAGACAGCATGGCCCAGATTTTCTATTAGGTAACTTACTGGAGAATAAAAGTAAGATGCAGCTTGCAGCTTCTGAAACCTTTTGCAGTGGACTGAGCCAGGTGGGTTACAAGTTTGGAGACACTCCCAATGCGATTCAACCATCTAGCACTGTAAAGAATAACGAAGAGCTTTAACTTAAGCCATTGAATGTTCTGCACTGTAAATTTTTGAAAAAGAGGCAACTCGGGTGTTAGATTAGAACCAGAGGCTGAGTGTAGACAGTGAAGGAACATGGAGTTCCAAAGTGATATCATTTTGTTTGGGAAATAAGACAAAAAGTACATAAAGAACATAAAGAACCAAGTTAAGGCTAAAAAAAATTAAATTATAGGGTGATGGACTAAACTTGTGGTAAATTAATTTTAAATACAATAAAAATTTTAAGATAACATCCTAAGCAATTTGAATATGCCATTGAATTAATAGCTCGCCTCTTATATTTTATTCATTACATCCTGATATATTTTAGTGTCATGTAAGAATTGAATGTGAAATTAATTTACAAATAATTGGCATTGGCAGTTTCCTGTGCTGTCACATGGCTAAGGTGAGCAGACACAAAAGCCTTGCAAATGAGTACATTTCTGAATATTAAAAATCTCATCACTAAGTGTAGGATCTCACAACTGGGAAGTTATAATAATTTTAACCATTTAGCAAGCGTACAGTGAAAGCTAATTCTTGGCTATGAGATGGAGAGGCTCACCACCATATGTATTGTGCTACTTTATTTATAAAATGATTTTAATTTGCAATAGGTTTGAAAATCAAGTCACGTCTTGAAGTCAGCTTCTTCATGTGAATAGAAAATACAGACCACAGCAGAGTCTTTTGGTGTATTATGAAGTTACTTGTTGCAAATGAGCAAAGAATCTGTTCCAAAGTTCCATACTCTGACTTATTAAGAAAATGGTTTAATGAATAAATAATACAAATGTTTAATTAAGTTTTTATCCCTTCATTTTTTTCTGTCGTCCTCAGCCTTTAGTCTTTATTTTCAAATTTTACATTTGATGCCATTGGAATGCCAGTTGGTAGATGCTTTTCCTTTGTCTGCTGTCTGTGGCTTTCCCCTGTATTGTAAATGTTGAAGCAAAGGTAGAATAAAATTATTTTTCTGTTTATATATATTTAAAAAAAAAATCTTCCATGGTCGTACAGACATGTTGTGCTGTAGCTAAACTATTGTAATTATAACAGAAAAGTTAAAATAGTATTATTTATACTTTGATCAGTTGATGCATACTTGATAAAAGCTTGTATACAGTATTACTAGCTAACAGATTTTCTGTTTAAATATGTCTGAACAGGTAATGTGGGTATGTAACTTGTGCCGAAAACAACAAGAAATCCTCACAAAATCCGGAGCCTGGTTTTATAACAGTGGATCAAACGCGCCACAGCAGCCTGACCAAGAAGGTATCAGAGGTCTGCGGAACGAGGAAGCACCTCAAGAGAAGAAAGCAAAGCTGCAGGAGCATTCGCAGTACCAAGGTCCGCCAGGTGACATATCCACACAAGGTTTGGACAAAAGTAGATCTCAAGGGCTCACCAGACAAGACTCGATTAAGAATGGTTCAGGAGTAAAGCACCAAGTAACAAGCGACACACCATCAGACAGGTAAGAAAGTGTTTAGTATTTTTACTGAAAAGATCTGTTGAATTTATGGGACAAATGTATTTTTTTCTTTTTGAGCTTTAATCTTGTTTTTATTCTGTAACCTATAAAATCCATTTTGGGCATTTTGAAACAACCCTAAGCAGAAGCAGCTGAAGAGCCTCTTATTGTGTTCAGATGGTCATAGACAATGTGTATTCTTTGCTCCTTCTCATAAAAAGAGTTCACGGAAAATGACAGTGGCAGTGTGACAAAGCCTGTCCACGTGCTTGCGACTTGCTTGAACCACAGTCATGCTGTACACATGTGAGTTTGAGGCCACTCACTTCATGGCTGAATTTTTGTAATCCAAAATAGGGTTCAAAAATGTTTTTTTGAAGGTTAATGGGTGATGATGAAATCTTTGAGTGGTGATCTGAGTATTTTCACTGTTTCTCAGTTTCTTGCTCTTAGTTCTTGTTATTAGAATCAATTTTTATTTATTTTTCGATGATTTGACTCAGCACTGGTTGAGTGGCTGTTTCAACAGTAACATAGTAGGACCTGGATTTGGCCAGAGGGTGGAGATGCATCCTCCATCCCTTTCCTGATGTGATTCTGCCAGAAGTCACCAGAAGGCTCTCAACCTCTGCAGCTGCACTTTACTGGAACACAGAAGTAAAACCTGTTATGTTAAATAAATTGAATTTCCTTCTAAACAAGACCAGACTAGAACTTGAAACATGTTGGGGAGGGGAAGAAGAAAGTCAGCTTGCTCACGTGTTTCCATGGAAATGATGTCCTCTCTCTCCAGAGGCCTTTACCTGACTTGGTATTTGGCAGCCAGAGCAGCATAATCTGGCAACCTTCTACTTGCTGCCCAGCCATAACCTTTTTAGCAATATTTATACCTCAAACTTGAAGCAAGTTAGACAGCTATAATATCTTTTGCAGCTAATACAATTAAAATCATTTTCCCTCCACCTCACCTCTTGGATTCTACCATATTTCATTTCCTGGTTTTGGTTTTATTTGGGAACAAATTAAATGTAATTAATCTGGCCCTTTTTGTTTCACTTGTTCTGCCTGCTGCCCTTTGCTCCCATTTCAGCTGATGGGTTCAGTACCTGGTGGCTATGAGTGCTCCTCAGTTATTTGTGTGGTATCCAAGAAATACAGAACTAAAGCTGGCAGCTTAACTTCATGCTAAGGAGCAGGAGAGATGATGAGCCAGAGTCTGATTCTCTTTTTATTTATTTTTTTACTTAATTTTGCCTGGGAGATGGAATCATACATTAATGGGATGATAAAAAAAAAAATCAACAGGCTTTCTTGTTCTTAGCAATAAATTAACTCTGAAAGCTTTTTTATGTTATGTGTGTGTGCAAAGAGGGACAGAGGGTGATACAAACATATCGTTCGGATATGTAATATGTATTTACTCTAACATGGGCAGTATAAATTAATATTTATCAGCAGGAAGAATGGGGACTTCATGCCTGAAGTCAGAACCATTCTGCTAATTGTTATCAACACTGCTCAACAGAGTGCTCTTTCCAGGTTTATCCTCTTTCTGTTTTATTTTGATACTAATACTCGTGTTCCCTCATTAACACACGCAAGTATGCCTTGAGTATATTTCTGTGTGTTGCATGTGCTTGAAAGTCAGAGGGTCTGCTGAATAATTTTCTTGCCTAGTGTGCCTCAAGTTAACTGTCTTTCCTTTGATGGAGGTAATGAAAAGGGTTCCTGCTTGATGCCCAGTCATGAAGGGCTGGTTGGTCAAATGGGCTGTTAGAGGGCAATATCAGCGTCGTTGGGAGAGAGTAGCCTAAAAGTCAGAGATGGAGATGGGCCTTAAATTCCAGCCTCTATGGGCTGTCATGCCAACTCTGTTCTCAGCAGCAATACTGGGAAGGCTCACAATTTTACTACACCCTGTGGCTGTAAAGAAGTGAACATAATATATTATTATATTTCTACTGAAGTCATGCATAGAATATTTACCATAATTTATCATAATTTAAATGTTTATAAACCCATGTATATCCTGCTTATTATTATTGATCAAGTTAAGAAAACTTATTTTTGCCCTTTGAAAACTACCGTTGTCATCAAGCAGTTGTGCTCAACTTTTCCTAAAGGATTCTGTTTTATCAAGCCTTAGTTCCTGAATGCTTTGTGTTATGCTTTTTTTTTTTTGTTTGTTTGTTTTTTGTTTTGCTTTTTTAACAGCCAGTAGAAAAACATGTTATATGAAAGATTATCATGACAGGCTAATTTTAATTCTTACATTAAATGCAAAAATTGAGCTACTCTAGTATGGAGTAGAATCTGTTTATCTAGGTAAGCTAAACCTACGAGAAAAATGTGGCAGATCAAAATGATAATAGGGAACGACCAAGAAGTGAAAAATATTTTAAATGTTTTTTTTTTTTTTTTGTGTATCTTGCACAGTGTAAATAATGGAACTAAGTAGAAAATGAGAACTATATAATCTCTATTTTGTTTTTTGTTCCAAATACATTAATTTTGGCATCAAAATTAATGTCAAAAATTAAAAACAATAAACCACTTACAATAAATGTATCTCTAAGACTCCATATACTTCAGTTTTTCTGAAAAGCAAGGTAGAATGTCATAAAAAAAATATTTTTTTTGATCATCTATGTGGAAGCAGAACAAAATAAGGAATTAATTTACTGCTTCCCATTCAGCCACTTCCAGAAAAGTAGGGCTCCATCATGTGTAATGGTAACTTGGGAAGATAAATGCCATGACTCCAAATGTTCTGCCTTCTGCTTTCTTTCCCCCCATCTTTTATTGCTAAACGTGGTGTCCTGTGTAATGGAATATCCCTTTGGTTAGATGGAGTCACCTGGCCTGCCCACTTGGCCTGTCCTGTCCGGTCTCAGTTTCTTGTGCACCCTCAGCCTCCTCACTGCCAGGGCAGCATAAGCAGTAGAGAACTCCTTGGTGCTGTGCAAGCACTGCTCAGCAGTAACTCAAACATCAGTGTGTTATCAACGCTGTTCTGGTCACAAATCCAAAACGTAGCACGATATGAGCCACTATGAAAAATACAAACTCCACCCTAGCCAAAACCAGGACACTTGGTCATGTTCCCTGAATCCCAAGGACATCAGTGCCATTGCTGTCTATTCTTTACTTTTTTGTTTTGTTTTCCTTTTAAGTTTTACCATTCCCGAGTAGTACTTATATTTTTGTCCTGTTTTCTTTACTACTATTATTCTCTATTAACATAGTAGTAATTGTTTGAAGTGTTAGACTGGCCTTCTGTTCCCTTCCCAACAGCTCCATTTCCAACTGATAGATCCTAAACTGCTCAGACACACAGGTACTTGAATGTAGATCCTCTGATTGATCTGAAATTTGTTGCCTTAAAGCAGTTTGGGATGATTTCAGATTGCACATTCTCCAAGGATGTTTTTCTTACGTTGGACGTATTGCAGAGGAAAAGAGAAGCTATAAACGATTCAGCAGCAGGTTGCACTTAGCGCCAGCAGAACGGTTTTCCATTATTAATTTTTTTTCCTTGTCCATATCCAATATTTATAATCCGCCTTACGGTGTTGTTACAGCTTTCTGTGTTGCGAATCTTTGAAGAAGGCAGCGGCAGCAGCCACACCGTAAGATCTAGTGTTAATTTACTTTCAGTAATTGGCCATCCTAGGTGACAATGCCATAATTTGTTTTGCGTGGAGATTTTATGCTAAGGGCAGTTAAGAAGTCACCATACATCGTGGCTTTCATAGACTTAACCCTGTGAGCAGAGTATGGATTCTAATGTAGTATAATGCTAGGTGTTTTGAAAAGTGCCAAATGATGTGAATCAAAGAAATGCAAAATATTACTCTGTAATCCAGAGCCTCAGAAGGTCCGTTCTGAGGTCTGCTGTGCACAGATGGTGGATTTATGGCTGTATGCACTGCAGTTCTTTGATTTGTATGATCCAATTTCACATTAATTCTGGATTACACAAAGGGCCCTCTTTATTTTATTTTGATAAAAAGCACTCCCATACTCTTATTGTCCCCAAGATCTACATTACCCATTATTCAGTAAGCTTAGTTTTATTTCTAGCAACAAAATGGTCTGAATAGGCGTAGCCTTCTTTCAGTCGTTTTATAGCATGTGAAATGGCTGATTTCTTCATTCCTCAGCCTAAACCAAGGCAAATGTTTATAATGTCCTATTAAAATGTGTGTAACGTCCCATTAATAAAAGCTGGGGAGCAGGGAACCTTAATGCTTTTTCCTGTGCCATTCTATTTGCCTGAATTGTTAGATCTGCAGGTGATGTTCCCATGTTTGAATTGTGTGGTAATTATTTTTCTTGTGTTTGGTAAGATCAGTTTTAAAGCCATTTTAGTCATTTTCCAGATCTGACTTTGTTTAGTTGTTTAAATCGTAAATCTTGTGTCAAATTCCAGATGTGTTGATTTGTATACAAACTCTTTCCTATCTGTCTGGCCATTCACACTCCTTTTGTGGGGATAGCTGTCTTGAAGTAGGGAATGAACCATGCATCTTCCCAGCAGAAGGTTATGGTCATGTAACTATTTCTAATCTCATGCCTGCCTGAAATGATATTATCGTAGTTCAGGCAGATGTGAATTAATTAAGATGTGAATTGATCAATTGATTTAATTTCCCCCAATACATCTTCATAGAATCCGAAATTCTTTCCAAAGTTTGAAAATGTTAACTTTTACTTTACAATATATGTTTTTATGCATTCTATTACTGAAAGATATGCTCTTCTCAGGGATATTTTTCATGAGATTCAATGTAAAAAATTGTGAAAATATTGCAGGAAAGTTCGTTTGCATGTTTTATGAGTCAAATTATTATGTTTGCTTCTATCAGAGGATGAGCCGTATCAAAAAAGAGAGTTGGTTCTTGGTATCTGTGAAGATCATGATCTGCGAGATCATGATTTGGAGCAAGACTAATGAACAAAGCTGCCTAAACCCTCTTCAGAATTGTAAGGATATGAGATTAAGTCACAAACAAACAAACAAACAAAATGAAAGGAAACAATAAATTGTGAGAGTGAGCAGCTGCAGAGTTGCACAACAGTAGTATCCATTTCCCAGGCCAGCAGGCAAAGATAAAATATATCTCTCTTCCCTTCTTTCAAAGATGCATGTGTGTTTTGGGGGTTCGTTTTCTATCTTCCCTATTCTTTATTCTCAGAAAAAATACAATTCTAGAGAAGTTTTCACTAACTATAGCGGCTTCAGGGGGTTCATTTTGTTCTGGGTGAGAACTGCAAACAAGATCATTGAGGTTGCTTGGATCCGGAGATGCAGGTTTTTCTGCATCTAATTTTTATGGAATATATACATGCATTTCCCACATATGGAGGTGTTTTTTCCAATGGTGGCAGAATGGAAATGGTCCACTGTGTCCCTTTGCTTCTGTTCTTGGAAGGAGTGCCAACGTGAGCCGGCAGCATAGGCTCTGTCTTTTGGGACTGCAACTGGGGATGTCAGGGTGTGAGCGGAGAGGAAAAAGAGACCAAAATAAAAGGGAGCAGGAGGAGAGAGGAAAAAGCAGGCATAAGCTAGCTGAAGAACAGCAAAGAGCAGCATGCATTAAATAACTGAAAATGTGTGTACATCTGTTTCACGTTGTATCTTTTACAAATGGCTTTTCATTAATTACTGAATTACGAACGGATGGTGCTGAGAACACCACTGACAGCAGGTTATTGCAAGTTAAAACATGATGCTGGCATGTGAAAGATCCAGTCATATTTCTTTCCATCAGGCTGAAAACTGTCCACTTTCCAACATTATCACTGTTTTTCTTGAGCAACCTACATACTTATGACACCACACGGTAGTGCAGCCTCTGATTTTGATTGTTTTATTTCCGAGTACCTGTGTTGAGAGCTCAGGTGTCTTAAGAAAAGCACGCAGTCTTCACTTGGAGCTGTGGAAACTAAGCATATTTGAAAGCACGCTCAAGTTTATTTTTCCACCTGCTGAACTATTTAAAGACTGTGAAAAATATAAAAAAAAAAAGTATAGAGACAATGTTTAAACTAAGGGAGTTGGTATCCAAGAGTTAGAGTGAAAATGCTATGTGTAGATTTCCACATGTTCAGATTTATCCATTAAGGACAACTGCATTTTTAAACTTTTTAGAATTCTTTATGTATGAATTAACTGACATAAATTTATTATTTTACATGGGTTTGGGCATCACAGTGGGAAAAATACACAATTGTTGAGAAAGCAAAATGATAGGCTTTGCCTTAATGAATGAACCTAATCACTTTGTGCAAGTATTTTTTAGGTGAGTTTGAAATTAAAACAATATTCCTTTCCATAGATAGGTACAGAGCTGTCACTGACTAACATGATGCAACACTTGGGCATTACAAATACCCCACAATATTTTGAATATATTAATTAAAGACTGAAGTTTTGAGATTGGAACTGCATCCACATAAGGTTTTACCTTTTGTCGTTCTTCTCCTGTTCCAGTAATTTTCTCCACTTTGATAGCCAGCCCCTGGCGTGGTAAAGTGAAACCAATATCAATCTCAAAATTTCAGTCTCAGTTTCAGAGTCAGTTTCTTCTTGCCAGACCTCCTCTTTTACTCATTTCATACCTCTGTGTACAGGTCTAGGGGCACAGTTCACCATTTTATGGCTATTCCAGTTTACAGGTAGAAACTAAAGCTACTTTTATTGACTGTCTAAATCTGGAACAGCATAAAAAGGAAATTAATATCATCTCTGGGCAGAGGAAGCGATAGAAATTTATGGGAAGGGAGCCAGAGAAAATGCGGTGCTTAATTATTGAAAAGAAGTACCTTGGGTCCAAAAAAGTCAGAAATCCCTCAGTGTATTAGTTAATGAAATAATTAGACACAACAAGGGATTAAGCTACACCTACTTAGGAGGATGAGTGAGGAGTTTGGTACCATCTCTAATGTCTGCGTGCAGAGGCTCTGTAAGAAGCTCCCGAGTGGTACTGATGCCAGTTCACAGCCCAGCGACAGCAGGCGTGCTGAGCTCCTACCTGTTATTAGCAGGCTGCAGTGGGTTTTAGCATCGCCATGCTCCTCTGACTTCTGCAAAAGAGGGGAGCTTTTCGTCTCTCACCATTACCTTTGCACAACTGTCATCCGAGAAGCAAAACTGTACAATTCTGCTTCTCTCCTAACCTTGGTTTTGTGGGTCTCCCACTCACACAAACCATGAATAGTTTCGGTGCTAATGCAACAGTCAGGGCACACACAGCATCTCTGTGACTGCAGTGTGGTTTTTGAGAATTCAATTCCTTTTCTCTCTCTCTACTTCCTCCTCTCTTTTTTTCCCTCCCCTCCTCTGCTTTTCTTTCCTGCAAAGTAACAGGACGACCAGCGAGTTGTCTGAAAACGTTTCTTATGTTGCTTTATTTAAAAAAATAAATGATTTTTTTTTTTTTTTAATTATTATTATTATTTTTAAGCTAGCCTTCTTTCTGTAGCGGTAGAATCTGTACTGAGTAGCAAAAACCCTCGTGGCCCTCTTAGCAATAGTAGATACAATTTGGTGTCCTTCTCTCAGAGAAAGCCAATCTGTTTGGGAAGAGAGTAAAGAAAGAGGAAAATGCCCTAACTGTTGCAGAACTAGCCTACCTTGATACACAATCCCAAACTGCTGCTTTTCTTTTAGAACATTATAGAGTGTTTTAATTAAACACATAATATTTTTGTTGTTGTTTATATTTGTTGCATTTCAGTGTAACCAGCACTTGCTATTTGATTTTCCTTCACTCGTAGAAGAATGAGCTTAGAGAAGTCTTGATAGTCACTGCTGATACTCGGTATCTTTGAAATGAAATTTGGCCTTCCACTGCAGTGTTACACTTCTGTGTGTCACAGCTACATCTTTAGCTGTGCTAAAAGACCATTCATAATCTAAATTTATAAACAGAGATCTCAGCTGTATCAGGGTATTGAACGCTTGTATTAACCACTAGCATCAGCTAACGTTTATGGAATGAAGTGCAGTTTGGGTTTTAGCTAAATTGACCCTGAAAGAAAGTAATATCAGAAAGAAAAATGAGGATAGTAGTATTTTTGCTTTTATTTTTAATTAACGAGGCCAGTACCTTTCAGGGTTGAACATATCTTCTCAAATCACTGTTTTGTTGACCTTGCAGAAACATGAATTTTAGGGCTCGCCATGTGTACATAATCCTTAGTTGTGCTGTGCTTTTTCCTTTGGAGTCTAATTTCTCTTGCAGTGTAAATAACAGATTTTGTTTGAATTCCATATTTAAAAAATTGGTGTGTAAAGGTGAATAAGAGGCGTCTGCGGAGTGCAGCTGGGTGCATGGGCTAACATTTAATAACGGACTCTGCAAACTCCAGTTTGCAGGCTCTGGCAGCAAAGTGGTTCTGGAACCTACAGGAGGCGATTCAGTGAATGGTCTTTTGTGTTCCTGCGTTTCACCATGGCTATGTGGGCTGAAAATAAAAAATGAGAATGAATAAGTAGTACTGGCACTAATTCCTTGGCTCTTCCTTTGTGCCTCTGGAAGACACAAATAATAAAGCAATCAGTTCTGTAATGCAATGTACAAGATAAATGACAACAGAACGGCAAGATTAATAGTTCTAGTAAATGTAAACCTATTTTATTAAGTCATATTTGAGGAAAAAAATAAATGAAAAGTGAATGTAACATAATGTGACCGGGATGGCCATATTTTCATGATTAAATATTGTGCTATTAAAAGGTACTGTTTTGTTTTCTGCCTTGTCCTTGGCATAATTATTTTGCTTCTCTTTCTGCCCCTTGTTGAAGCCAAATCCGTGTTTGTCCCTTTGTCCACTCTGGAGTGTCTTTTTTGATATTATTTGCTAATTTTCTTTCTTTTGTGCACCATCATCTGATCTGAGTTCATGACTAAACTCTGGCTGGACATTAGAAGTGTTTTCAAAGATATGCTCATGGTATTCCTTCACTTAAAGACAGACCTTTTCTTCTCTAGCCTGGTTGTCTTTCTTTCCCCTTGCTCTTGCTCACCTCTCTCTTGATTTCCAACAATGCTTCAACCATTCGTAAGTCTCCTTCCAGATTTGTAGTAATGTGAGTGCTTCTCTCCCCAGCTCTGACAAATCTTAATTTTGTGCCTTTGAGTGAGAACAGGTCCCTCTGTGTTGCCTACTAACCAGAAGGAACTATTCCCTTTTAAAGGAATAAACCAGCAACCTAGTGCAGTACGGTATCATTTCACGTTAAGATGAAAATACAAATTATACGAGGTCAGTAACCTTTAACTGTAAAGCAGAGTTACAAAATCCAAGGTAATATCTGGGTATGATACGCAGTGGGTTGTGTATGTGCAACTTAATGCTCGGACCTTGCTCTGACATCTCTGCACCGTGCAGCACTGTGCCCTGCAGCCATGCCCTGGCTTTTCAGAAAGCGACAGCGGAACGTGCCCGATTCTGCAGCACTGGGCTCCTGGGAGACGGACTGGGGACCTCGGGAAGTGCATCGTGTTCAGAGAATAACAGCAGGTTTAAGTTGCTCCAGACAGTTCTCCCAATGTCTGGTTCAGTGTTTTCTCAGCTGATTCTACATGCCTGAATGGGTCCCCAGATGTAGTATATCTGCCAAATAAGTTTTTATTATGCAGTTTGCAGTAAGATAAAGCGTGAACTTTGTGCAGAAACCCATTTTCTTTGGCAGAAGGAAAACGGCAAGGCCAACAGTCCTCATGGTAATGTCTTGACAGAAAGCATTGCATTTTAGCTGCAGGTTGTTTTATTCTGTAATGACTTTCTGAAAATCTTTGGCTGAGCTTTAAATGATAGACTTCCATGATGCTCAGGAAAACAAACAAACAGAAAACTACCACTGTGGCAGAGGAGATTAAACTGGAAAGCATCAGATTTTCTGTGTAGTGGCAAATAAAGTCCAAAGCCTCAGAGGGTCATTGGATTCTAACGTACCAAATCAGTGCACAAAACCAATTTTTCTTCCAGAGGTGGATTAATTTTAATTAAACCTTGTTGACTGTGACATCAGGTCCTGGACTGACAAAAATGGGCCTTCCTCAGTTGGATCTTTATGCTCCAGTTACAACTGTGAGGAATACTCCATGCTAGAAGAGGAATCACAATTAATTTAACAATCTCACCTCTTGAATTTTAACAAGTCAACAACTCAACAGTTAGTTCATCCATTTCACCTCCTCATGATGCTGAGATAATTGGATTTTCTTTCTGAAATGGATGTGTAATGATTCATCTTCCTGTAACATTCCTTAGCAGGAAATAGGCTGAGAAAGATCTCTTGAAACAAAACCAATTTAACTTGAGTTTTAGACTTCCTAAAAACAATACCTATTTTGGGTGCTTCCCATGTCTTACAGCTCAAGTAAATATGATGACTGGAGAGTTTATTTTCATTTAGAAAATATGTATGCAGATTGGAAGCAAGAAGTTGGATCTTTGAATAAAGGAAAGTTGAAAGAAAAATAATTCAATTATAACTCAGCAGGTTGGTTGCTTTGATTTTTTTTTTATTATTTTTTTTTTTAATGCAGAGATTCTTCCCTAAATGAGAACATCAATTGTAGATACTCAGAACCAATGAAGAGAGGAAGATATGTTAGTTAATGGGTAAAAGGAAAACTGTTTGCTAGATGAGCCTCTTAAAACAAACTCTGGAGTTTTGGATATTAAGGCCAGTATTAGCAGTGTCTCAACGTTTTCTCCCCAAAAAGTGTTGGATACTTTGCCGTAGTGACTGATGCACTGGCATATTATCAGGACCATTTGTTCTTAGGTACTTCTTACTCCTCCTTCAAATACCTATGGATATTTGTGAGAGAGAAAAGCATATCCTGTGTCACGTTTGTAGTTATTCACAGAAGCTGTTAGTTATTTTCAGAGTTAATCTTGGTGAAGCTGAGTAAACCAAGAGATTTCCCTCAAGACAAGCATTTTACATTTCATGCTTTTTGTGGCATAGAGGTTCTTCTCTTGGAAGCATTTGTTCCTCTATGAAAATTAAATTTATTTGGAAATCTATACCATGGTGATCACTAAGTATCCTGAAGTCTAACATTTATGAAAACAATCAATTACTAAATTAGTTTACACCCGTCCCCAAAGATTTTAACGCAATGGCCAGCACTGCCATTACTCCACTAACATAAAAGTCCAGCATTAAACTGAAGTCTCTCCAAATTAAAATATTTGCACTATTTCTTAATGCTTATAAAATGCAGGCTGTATGACACTGTCAAAGGAAATGAATTCCAGAGGTGTGTCCTCATTAGGAAAATATTCTTCTGGTATTCCAGCCAGCTGAAGATAGGAGCAACCCAGGACAGCATAAATCCTACAATGACATGAAAGGAAGATAAATTAGTCTCTTTCAACTGGTTCCCAAGATATGGAAGGCTCCAACTTTTAGCCAGTGTATTGAATTACAGCAGAAATTAATGAGCAATCCAGTGTATACACGTGTTCTCTTAGCTCCTGCTTCATAAAACAAAAAGGCTAATCTTTGTCGTTTGTAGAATGACCTATTTTCTAGTAGGCGCATATTTGTTTCCATCACAGATCTCCTGGACGCTTTGACACACAACACAAGTTTGGAGGCCTTTAAAGGTCCAAATCAGTCATCTGAAAGTAGAGGTACTGCAATAAATTCTGTAAGATATTGGCCAGGTGACTAAAAGGAATTTATAAAAATAATTAAACTCCAAATCACATGAACTGAGATACACACAACGTATATACATTTCCACAACATGACCACACCATGGGCTTCAATGTAGTTGTTACTTTCTTTTCATCGTAAGGAGCTTTATGATCACCTTGGTCAGTCAAGTAAGTGCTTGTGTATAGATCTCATCCAAAGAGTATGATCGCTTTTTATTTCACAAAGAAAATATTATTCCTGCTGGCTTTCCTTCTCTTTACCTGAGCGTGTATACTGAACTCGTTACTGTGCTATGTGCCTTTACCTTGTTGGGAATCATCAGCGTGCTGTTGTAGGATTTAATTTTTGCTGTCTGCTTTGTGCTAATCACGTCCTCTCGTAAATCACTCTAACTTAGAGTATAGGGGATATACGTGTAAGTAGTAACTGTCTGTGAGCACTGTGGAAATCAGCTCTCACCTTGAATCAGTCGTCCTGATACGAGGAGAAAAGAAAAAACGTCTGAAAACTCCTAGTGCACGCAGTTTGGCTTCTGTTTGTAATATTTTACATTACTAATCATGCATGATGCTTCTTAGCTGTATTTTAAATCACCTTTGTTTTTTCTGAGTGGTGAAAAATTCTGACTTCTTATGAAAATGACGAACAGGTTTTTTTTTGGAGCAGATGAAGATATCAATGTATAGGCATTGTTTCAAAAATCAATCACATCTCTGTTCTAGGCCAGCACCTCTTTGCCTACTGAGACACATCTCATTGGTGAGCCATCCAGAACTGCAAATGAGGCATAAAGCAGGATTCATGTACTGTAATGAGGTGCAAAGAAATAGCAATTGATTGTGAGTCAGGTGAAGGTTAAATTGGTTGAAATACACTACTCCAAACCATGCATTCTGCAAGGTGCAGCATCTACTGCGTATATTGCCTGCCGTATGAATGCGTTTTGCATTTATTCCTCTGCTTATTCAACCAGAGTATCACGGCCTACTGTTCCCTGCCAGGTAAGCCAGCTACTCCTTTAGTCAAGGAAATGAAGTCTCAGCTAGACCTTTTCTAACTCTGATTACCTGATTCTTCCATCCTCATAATACTTGTTTAATACTTTTAAAATTTAAACATACTTGCCCAGAGAGAAGCTGTGGCTGCCCCATCCCTGGAGGTACTCAAGGCCAGGCTGGATGGGGCTTTGGGCAACCTGGGCTGGGGGGAGGTGTCCCTGCCCATGGCAGGGGGTTTGGATGCGCTTTAAAGTCCCTTCCAACCCAACCCATTCTGTGATTTTATGATTCTCTATTTTATTCCATGCATTTGAATAAGCACAAATGCTAAAAGCTTAACATGTGTATCTATTTCAGTAAGCTGTCAGACACTGAATAAAGTGGGGTACTGATTATAGGTTCATTCTATGCGCCAGAATTTACAGGCATTTTCTATGGAGAAAAGCAGATGTATTTCTCCTATAGGAAGCCTTCCAGTCCTGCAGACAGGAAATAAAATTGGCAGTATGTATGAATTATTTTGGTACAAGCTAGAATCATTAAGGTTGAAAAAGTTGTTTCTACATTTATTAGAAGAATAGGTAGGTTTCTTTTTTGATTTGCCAAATGCAATTTCTGCCCCAGCAGAAAGATAGATAGAGTTAATTATTCCCTGAGTCAGAGCAATGAATTAAATAGCATGCATCACTACATTTCAGGTCATATCTATATATTTACATATATATATTTATATGGGAGATCTATGGTCAATATGAATTTTGCTGGAAAACTGGCAGATCTATGAAAAGCATGGATTATATACTGGGGCAGTGAGCTGGGTAGGAAAAAAGGAGAGTACGTGCACACCTGCATTTCTTTTCTGACATGGTGTCAGAACACAGCCAAGGCAGGAATTGATCAGATTCAGCCATAGAAATGCGGTAGGTTATATTCATACCTCCTGAATAAGGTACTTAGACAAGTGTAAGAGCACTTTATTAAACCTATTTTGGGGGCACTCAAAGAATTTTTAGTAACATGAAGTTTTACATCCCCCTCTTCCTGTCAATTGATTATTTAGGAAGAAAAAGATGGCTGGGCTCCTAAACTAGGCACATTAGGAATCCGTATTTAAGTGGAATAAATCAGAGTACTTAAGTGTCTGGGTGAATAAGATGAGGCCCTGGGGCTTTGTTGTGGACCTGAGGTAGGCAACAACATACTTAAACCTTAGTTTTCAGGATTGTTTCTATGAACGTGTCACATACTTTATAATATTTAGATACTGAAATAGAAAGTAATATTGAAATTGTATCTTGTGACTTAAAAATATAAAATAATATAGTGTTGAGTTTGAGGTTGTTGTCGGAAAGCAGGAGTAAAATCTGTTTTACTTTGAATCAATGTGATTATATGAAAATTTGAAATTAATATGAAAATACTAGAATTCAAATACTAGAACAGCATGATTCAAATGTCCGTTCAAACCCATCCTGAAACTCAAATACTTCTTTTTTGATATTATCTAATAAAAATGTACATTATATTTTATGATCTGAATATTATTGGAATCTATATGCAATTGTATATTCTATTTATATATACACATAACTTTGGTGACTAATATGTGTAATATTAGTTCATATTCACCTAGGGACAATTCATAGTGAATTTGCTAGGATTCTGAGCATGGGATAAATTACTGTAGTAAGAAAAAGAAGAAGTAATAATTTATTTTTAAAAAATGCCTTATATCATAAACACCTACAACTTTTATTATTATGATTGATAGCTGTCATTCCTGAGTCCTACACCCCTTTGAGAAAGCTTTTTGATTGAACTCACTAGATTTCCAATAGAACTTTTTGAATTTATGCTGTTCAGGGCGTGAGGAAAACTGCTGACTGCAAACTCTTTCCCTCTGCCTTGTGTTTCCAATTGGCTTGAAAAGGTAAAATGCTCGAGAGCTTTCACTCTGGCATGAGGATTTTACCATTCATGAGTTGCATGTTTTGCTCTTTCTCCAGTGTAAATTGGAAATAACTTTACTTGACATTGTGGAGTTACAGCAATAGGCCTAGATAAGACGAGAATGAGGCTTTTTATGCTGCTTTATTCCCTATTTCGGGATGTGCTCCAGCAATAGAAGCATTTTGTCACCATGCAAGTTGCATATATTGTGTGATCTTCAGAAGGGAGAGAAGGACAGAGATATGAGGAAAAAAAAAACAAAAAACAACCATAATATATATATTAAATAATAAATAATAAATAATAAAATAATAAGTATGTATAATAAATAATAAAATAATAAAAATAACTTCAAAATAATTATAATGGAAAGCGTGCCTTAATCTGAGGCTATTGATTCATTTCAAGAAGTAGACCTATTGTGGTAGAGTCCATCATCACGAATAAAGAACTGATTTTGATGATCATTTTCATATTTCCCTTGTCCAGTTTGTTTGTTTATTTCGCTCGTCTTGAAATGCGCAATTTGTGTGGTTCGTGCCAGTTCTGGATGTGTCCACACTGGGCCTAACAGCAGGATTTCCCAACCGAACATATGGCACATTTCCTATTATCTGCATAAGGAGCAAAATCAGGCTTCTCATTGTGTTAGCCGAGTTTCCAGAAATGTAGATTGTTTAACACTGAAACTGTTTGTAATGAACAACTCATTTAAACATTCAGGTTTCACAAGTCTTCATTTTTTCCTTTCATAGATTTAGGTTTTAATTAAGCCCCGGTTGGTCGAAATAAGGTGAAATCACAGCTTCCTGTTTGCAAAGTGTATTCGTGCCAAACTGTAATAAATTTGTAGGTAAAATCTCATGTTTAACTCACCATCTTTTGGAAAGGTTTAAAGCCATACTGATTGGTGGATCATGACTAATTTTGTCTTTTACTTAGGCCATGATGAGATGTAGGAAGGTGAAACAGAAATTCAGCATGTAAATTAGAGGAGTTGGCACTTTTCTGCTTAGGAAGTTTAAGGCTGATATAGACTTTCCTGTCAAGACTTGGCCTTTTGGTCTACACTTACCGACTTTATTGGGAATCTAGGTGTGTCCAGGTTAATTTTATCTTTAATTATAAAATAGACTTTTGCATGCTTTTTTCCCCCCGTGTGGTGATAACATTTAAAATATCCAGATTCCTGTAAAGGTACAAAAGGTAAACTAAGAGTTTATCTCAGTGTTTTTTCCTGAATGTAAGTAGATTCATCTTGGTGTCCTTGTAGTCATTCAGAGCATGGTGGCAAATGCTTAGGTTTGGTTTACTTTATACATGTTGAATTAGACAATAAGCACTGTTTGAAAAAGGGAGCTTTTGTATGTAGGACCTCTTCTTCTTTCTATATATGTATAGGAAGGTGAAAAGTGAGTGACAAGTGAAAAGGAGATCTCAAGTATAAGGAAGTTAAGTATGAAATAGGTAAAAAATAATTGGTGCCTTTTCCAGAACTCTTACATGAGGCTTTTAATGTGGGAATGCTGGTGGAACAGGAAACAAACTGTGGTGAGTCCTGTGTGCATGGGATACATTTAGCAGGAAGTCCAGTGGAAACTGAGAAATGAAGGGGTTAAATATAACAGAGATAGAGGGTTCCACAAGCACCACAATCCAGATAGCTTATAAACGTATCCCACATATTTCTTTTGTGATATGGTAAAGGATAACAATAGCTTAAGCACCATTTCCTATCTTGTGACTCTTCTATCAAACTTACCGTGGCAATTACGTAGCTATTCACTGTCCAATATCTACTGCCAAAGTGAGTGGGTGTTGGCTCAGCACTACCTGCCTTTTTCTCCATGAACACTGACTTCAGTCTTTTTCCTCCTCTGATGATAATGATTTTCACTCAGCTTGTTGGAATTTAACTATTTTACTATTTATGCCCCTTTTTCCAATTTGGCTGAAGTTACCCAGTGTCTTCATTTGTGGGAATAGATAGTAAGGTGAACAGCAAAAGCAGACAAACTACCCAGATTTCAAAGTCTCATATCCTTAGGTTTAAAACTTGTAGCTTAAACTAAAAGGAGAATACAGACTGCTGTTAAAAGGAGAAATGGGAGGAAGATGAAGAACTGTTTTTGGAAAGAAGGTCATTGAAAAGAATTACATGAATATTGATAGAATGCCTTGGAAATGAAAGTAAGGAAATAGGGAAATGCAGAAGGTACTGAGATAAAGATGCAGACGAGAAAAAACCCAAAGTTTTGATGGTTGGATATTCAGGTGAACACACACTTGTTTACATTACTGTACTTTGTTAGTGGATATTTTCTGTGGCAAGGTTTGATCTCTTAGTTGGAATTTCAGTATCTCCCATCTGAGATCTTTGACCTGACTAAAAGAGAATAAAATCAGTATCACTTTTCCATTCTCAATGAATGTTTAACTCAGTGAATTAAACAGTTCTTTCAATATTTAATTGTTTTATGGGAAACAGAACCGCCTCAGCAATGATAAATTCCCGTTGGATTAACCGAGAGGGGGTTCATATGGACTTTTGGGAAATACTTGAAGAAGGCGGAAGAGAAACTTGGGACTTAGTTTTCCATGTTCCCAGACACCATTCTAACCACCAGGCTTCCTGTATTAAAAACGAAGCTGCCTTGTGACTGACTGCTCAGATGCTAGCTCAAGGAGTGGATTCATTATTGCAATTCTTGAGCAGACGCTGATGCTTCCCTGCAGCCTGGATTTAGGTACTTCTGTATTTTGGGAATGGGGCCTTATTTGCTTTCCTCTCTTTGCTATTTCTGATCTTGGATACTCAGAATACTGGCTTCTGTGACTTCTGTGCTCATGCGTTTAAGTTTACGGTTGTAGATTTTGCCATAGTACTTGCAAAACTTCTCATGTGAAGCTGAACCTTTGCATATTGATGTGCTGAAATACAAATGAATGTGTATTTTACCCCAGAAGAAAGTCCGGTTACATTTCATTTGCAGTAGCTAAGTCAAATGTTCATCATATTAACGAATTAAATTTAAGTTAGTCCTATAAAATCATGCCCCATCTTGGAATACCAGTTTGCTAATTTGACCAAAAATGAGCAGTTTTATAAACAGTTAAAACTAGCCAATGTTTGAGGTCACTCTTGTTATCTTACCTGTCTGAAAAGTGTTGTTCAGGTATTTTTTCCAGTCATAATAAGAATATGTAAAACAATCCAAAACTTTTTACCTTAAGTTTTTAGATAAATGTTTGTTAAGGGCAGATAGGAGTGTAATGCAATTGATGCGTTACAGGGATTTACATATTGTTACTTATCCAGTTTTATTACTGTCTAGATGAAAAAAAATAGAGGTTTGACTTTCTGTAAAATAAAAAACCTACTCCAGCTCCCAAACTCCAAGTGGCTGAGCTCCACCATTTTATTTGATTCAGTCAAACTACTTTCATGCAATATCCAGTAAATAAGAATGGAGTTTAATCCGAATTGTATTTAATAGTATCTTTTATCACCGAATGATCTTAAATTCCTTATGAGTTTTAATGAGGTTGAACATCTTCACCTTTTGAAGCTACAACTTCCCATGAAATGATGTTCTGTGTGGCTATGATATAGAGGTGATGCCTGTAAGTAGTGTTTGAGATAACGTATTTCTACACATTGTCAACTTGCTTTGTATAATAGATTTACCTTATAAGCTTTCTAAATTCTGAGGTCAAGAGGCAGTTTAATCTTATATTTGAAATAGAAATGTATATAAGTTGAAAAATATCCATGCACACTTGAGACCTTTTCTTACAAACAAAAAGACCTTTTCTTGAGACACTTTTCTTATAAACTATAGCTGGAGGGTGTTTATTTAGATTCATCTTGGCTAGAGAAGTAGTATCTGTGTGGATCTCAGTGGGGCCTGGCTTAGTGGATACAACAATCCTTTCCCAGGCTTGCCTTGTTTTGAAATGGGCCATTTCAGTCATGTCAAAATAGTCACTTACAGTATCTGGTACTTGATATTCCTATTCCGTGTAATGTCTTTAAAGCATTTCATCCTCCTGGCTATGAAATCCGTTGTAAAAGTTGTATAGAAATGACTTTTATTACTATTTAACAGTAATTAGCAGGAATGTGTATCTATGTGTGCAGGTATAAACACAAAATATTATAATAATCAAAATCAGAGTTTAGTTAAGTCAAGCCCTCAAATGTTAGGAAATGGCAGAATTGCAAATGCTTAGGTTTAGTTTACCTTATCCATGTTGAAGTACAGAATAAGCACTGTCTGAAGTACAGAATAAGCACTGTCTGAAAAAGGGAGCTTTTGTATATAGGACCTCTTCTTCTTTCAATATATATATTGGAAGGTGACAAGTGAGTGACAAGTGAAAAGGAGACTTCAAGAATAACGAAGTTAAATATCAAATTGGTAAAAAATAATTGGTGCCTTTTCCAGAACTCTTACATGAGGCTTTTAATGTGGGAATGCTGAATATATTCTTTCTTAAACTGCGACCAAATCACTCTGCCCTTCACCACAGGAAACTTTTCTAATAGAAAAAATGCTGAAACATTTAAAAATCACTACCAGGCTTGCAGTAAGTCAACTAGTACCTGTACTGTTTTGTTCTCCAACAGTATGAGTGTGCAGGAAATAAATTGTTCTTGTGGTTCTGCAGACTTCTTTTGATTGTCAGCTCTGTTCTGGCTCTGCAAGGATGTGTGCTTCAGTGGGCACAACCCACTCTGCTCATTCTCCTTTATTCTGTCCCCTCCGACCTGCTCTTGTTATGCTTCTTGCTTCCTTCATTCTTTTCAGCCCAAACAATTACGTTTTAGTAAAAGTGTAAGTAAGGAAGGAAAAGGTTTAGGAAGAAGCCTACCGTACAGAGTGATTATAATAATACAGGCCACCTAGTAAATATGGGGAGGAATTGTCTCTTTGCCAAAAGGATCTCTGTGAGAGCAAAGAAATGTCAGGAAAGAGAGAAATTCTGTTTATTTTCCTGTCCCATATTTATTTTTTGAAATAAAAAATTAGTACTTTTCCAGTCAACAGTAACTTAAATCTTAATTAAAAATTTTAGATGTCCAAAAACGTGTATTTGCTCAAAAACCCCACATCATTATAAATGAGTTTTCTTCTAATTGTGCATATGGAGTATATGCCTTTAAAAAGTCTCTCTTTACTTTTGTCTTTTTCTCATTAAACAATATACTTAAAATGTAAGAATATTGTTTACAAGCTATCGATTCCTTACTTCAGAAGAAAATGAAAAAATGAGAAATTTAAAATATGTATCCTATTTCTCAGTAGGTTTAGAACAATTTTGCAAAAGAAGAATGCATCTCGTAACTTCCATATCTGAAAAATCACTGAAATACTTAACTATCTGAAAATGAAGGCGTAGGTGAAAGTCAAATATTCAGACCTTGCTTGCAACTACAAGAACATTTTGGCTTTGATAACCATCCATAAGCCGCACACTAAAATGTTGATCTAATTGAAATATATGGTAGGATACTGGTCTTGTAGCTACTCTGTGGTCAGCATTGTCTCCATGTAGTTATATGAGTGCGTATGAGGCTAATAATTACTTGAATAACTGGAATCATTTGTAACAACATGATTCTGTTTCTTGCAGCAGTAATTTCCATATACTGTCTTTCAGATGGAATTAAGTGAAGGTAAAGTTTCCTATATTACAAACATGAATTGGCAAGTAATGTGCACAAGGTGGTTACCTAGTGTAAAGTTTTTATTTGTTATTGCAAGGTAGCCATAAATACTCATTAGTTCCTACTCCAGGAACTCCAGTTTCCAGCTTTGCCATACATGTAGCCTAGTATTTTTAACCACAAAATGTAATACAGTTGTTAAATACAAATGTTTCCATAATGCACAGTATGCTATAGGAATAAATGTAGTAGATACTAAAAATTATGTGAATTTAAAAAAAATATAAAAATTAAGTAGATAAGTAGATATTAAAAACTATTTTGTGTAATATTTCGTAGGTTTTCATGTGAAAACAGGAATATTTGGGAATAGCTTTATTACTTGTTATTTTCTCTGTTCCTCTTTTGACAAGTTTAACTTAGGTGTGGGTTGGAAGTCTTCAAGGTCCCTTTTAGAGAGGCCTGTAGTTGAATTTGTTCACGTTTCTTTTTTTTTCCTTAAAAATTTGAGTTGTAGCTGCCATCCTTCTGGCCAAAGAAGCATGGATGGGTGCTCCATTCAGAGCACATCAAAACAACACTTTAATTAGCTGGAAGGTTGCTTATTCCCCATATCTTCTGGGATTAAAATCGCTTTCAGTGGAAGAGCTTTAATAATGGCCCTCATTTTATGTTGGCTTATTTAGAGATTTTGTAATTAGTGCTAAGATATTAAAAGCTGCGCATAGTAAATAAGATATTCTAAGGCAAATCTTTTTAATTGTTGTTTTTCAATTTGATGATAGAATATACTCTGTCATGTTATGTAACGTTACCCTCTAATCTGGCACAAGTATTGAAAGGAAAAAGGAAAATATGGTCTGAGCCAGGGGTACTTGGTTTCTGTAGGTTCAGTAGTATTCACCATGCATATTCTGTTGCAGAATTTTGCTGTGGGCCTCAGTTAAAAATCTGCTTCTGCTTCTTGCTCTTTGACTTCTCCTGTACGTGCACCGGCTCCTAAGACAGGGGGGTTGCCTGGAAGTAGGCAGGTACGGAGCACCCAGAGATGCCACTGATTGTGCTCAGTTCTAGCATGGTTGATGCTGTGCAATGAACTTTTAAAAGGTGCTAAGGGCTTCTCATTTTGCAATGTTTTAATATATATAAAATGCAACAACTCCTTTTGGTGGTTTTTCAAGTTTTCAGTGATAAATCATTGCCTTGATGCTGCATGTGCAGTACCTAGCAGAGCAGTTGCGTATAAGATTCATACTGTGTGCTTCAGCCATGAATTGGTCCTACATTTAAATGTTTGCAATGAAAAACCTGTTATCTCATGTGAGGTACAGTATAGCCTTCCCGATGAGACACAAGGTCTGTCATTACAGCCTCAGCTACATGTTATTTATTATGTGAAAATATTTTTCGAGTGGTCTGTCTGTCCTGTACAGCTGCCTTTACATTAAAAAAAAAAAAAAAATCGACTTACATACACGGCCACTGGTGTTAGTCATTTTTACAGGGGAGGGAAGGAGGAGGGGAAGATGCAGAAATCCTCCTCCTCTTAGACAGTAGTAACAGTGTGAGGATGCCTTGTCCTCATTTTTATTACTTCTGAGATTTTATTGCTGGCAGCCAGATGTGCTGAAACTCCTGACGACAGCATCTATTCACTGCATGTTTTTAATAGGCTTAGAGAAATATGAGTAGAGTACATGAAAGCAGCTCAGCTTCACACTTCAGCTGGGAATGCCCAAAAAGCTTACTGCTGTTTAGAATTCTTGCTACAGTCAGGAGAAAGCCGCACGGGTACTAAATCTTCTACGACTGAATTAGAAGAATAATGACTGTACAATTAACTATCAGCCCCTGCTCATTTAGGCACAGTTTTTACAGAGACCAGGAGAAATATGGAACTTGATTGGCATGTTTGCATTTGATGGTGTGTGCAAAATAGATGACTTTTAAGACAGGTGGTGAAGAAAAATAGAAGGGAAGGAAAGAGAAAATGCAATTTGAGACACTGCGCCAGGTCTGCAATTCTGTTTTATCTCATTTTCATGGGGTTTTCTCATCCCCTCCAAATATTTTACAAAATGATCTTTTTGGACAGACGCTGAACAATACTAGGTAAGTAGAAATGAAAGATGTTTCCCTTACCATTTCTGTGCTTGTGCTGATAGCAATGTTTGCATGTTTTGCAGTGCGATACCTTTCTAATTGCACTCTTAAATATTAACATTTTTATGGTGGCAGTGACTCTCTTCTGTTGGTGCTTTTATGTTTTATGTAAGGATTTGAATGAGAAGTCAGTCTGCAGAAATAAAACCAGCACAGATAGAATAAAATATTTAAGATGGATATGTATCTTCCAAATACATTAGCTGCCATTAGGAGCTCGCATTATTAGCTCTAATCCTTAAAGCATATTAAATAATCATAAACAAATTTGCCTGGGAAAATGATTTCTGTGTGGATGTGGCAGTGAAAGGATTAAATGCTCAGCGATGTGCCTGTTTAACCATATATAATTTGTTGGGAGATGTAAATTAGGAGCCCTGCATACCATTTGCAACACAGGCAGACAGCAGTTCCTTATTTTTAGAAGACTTTGATGCTGTGTGCGATGCTTGTCACTAATGGCTTTAACTAGCCAAATTACAGCTGGTCAGGGGATGCTTTGCAGTAGGTCGGTCAGCTCTGTAGGCTACCCTTTAGCTGTTGTTTTGTGGAAATTTGAAGCGATGGGGAGAAGTTGTTGTTTATTTGTGGGAGATGGTTATTAAATTGGCTGCTCAGTTTTATTTCTGAGAGGAAACTGAATTCATAGCAACTCATTTTTGTTGCATTCAGTGAAGATAATGCTGTAATGCCAGTGTTGAGAACTTTTTCATACTGCTTTTAAATATTAACAGAAAAAAATGATTAAGAAATGTATCTAAAAGCCTGTGAGTGCAGATCGGGGAGAAGAGGAAGCCTGTAGTTTTTTGTAAAGATAGTGCACTGATGGAAACATTCTGGAAAAAGCGTGGAAGTAATATTGCAGAGACTGTACCTAGCATTTTAATCTTCCTCTCTGTATCTGTGGGAGAAATCCCTTTTAAATGAGGTATCCTTGCTTCAATACAATGATATCTGTATTTAATACTTCAGAAAACTGTTATTTCCCAGAGCATTGTTCTAAGGATTCTCTCCCTTACTCCTGATGTTTCTTTTATCAATATTTTAATATTTATTTAATGTTAGTGCTTTCAAGTTCTCGTACCTTGGCTTTGAATTTCTATTTAGGCATGCAGAATGGGGGAGGCAGCTTTAGTAATCACAATCAGTTTAGTGAATTAAGATTCTTTTAGATATAGCTGAAATCTGTAGTCAGTGGGATTTTCCTTACCTCCCTTTAGTGTGCTGTGAAATCTTTGAAGCTCAACAAAATGGAGCAATAATTCATGTATTATCAGCTGTGATTGTAAAGCAGTGCATATTTCCAAGTGCACAGTTTCAGGCCTGCAGCAACCAACAAAGCCCTTAGCAACTGTTCCAGACATCTACAAACCGATTCCTGGTTCTCTGTATCTGTTTTTGCAGATCAAAGTGCCTGCTTTTTGCAGATCAAGGTGCATGCTTCTTCTTAATTTTGTGCAGACACGTCTGCGTACTGCTTTTAGGTGTGTATTTTGTTGTAAGTCTCATGCAAAAGCTGCAAATGATAGCAGTTTCCAATCAAAAGGCATCAGAGGAATATTTGATTGCATTTGTTGTGCCTGAGATTTAGAATTACATTTATTCTAGAAGACCGGCAAAGAAGAAAGGATTACTAGAAACCCAGCCTCTCACCCGGTACGGGCTGTCAGGTTTAGGATGAGAATATTTCTACATTTATAAGGAGCTGTTTAATGTTTTTCTGGGTACCAGTGCAAAGCATTGTGCAATTTTTTAACAAAATGCAGCAGTAACCACGGTAGACAAGTCATGCCTTCTGTGTTATTTAAACTTTTTTATTAGTTGGAAGTTATTTGAACTTACGGGGTAAAGAGGTTCTTTCTAAATTCAGAATAAGTATTTTAAATTCAGTCATGATAAAAGGGCTTTGAAGAAGTCACGTATTGAATAGTTACTAAAAGTCTTGCCTACATTTATTTTGGAGGGTACTCCTTTTTATTGTCTTACTCATTAAAAATTACATTTTAATTTTTCTAATTACATCAATGTAGTATGTATTTTAGGTAGATTTTTCACTGAGTCTTGCATTATGAAGGTACCATACTTGCTAAAACCTGATTGTTTGAGCATCAGAAATGTAGCAAGGAAAATAAAAATACCTACAGCATGTACAAGATTGTGCTTTACCAACGTATAATGTGGTCTGTCTCTTTGGGCTTTGAAGTTAAATATTTATTCAGATTATGAAGCCTCTTTTGTGCTTTTTCAGTTTTATTTTCCGTCTGTTTTTATATCTAAAAAGTAAAAGTTGGAGTCCAGAACGATAACAGCTGACATTAAGCACAAAATGATTAACTGCTGGTATACAAAGCAATAATGGGAAGAAAACAGGTTTACACATACTAACAGCATAGCAGGTAATAAAATATTAAGAAAAGTCATAGGGGAATAGGTAGTCTGCATATGACTGTAACTGAAAATGCATTCCTATTAATTTTCACATGATCTATATTCTTAAGAGTTCTCCTGAAGTTTAGATGTGCTGTGATTTTGGCTTTGGAAAGCCAGTTATCGTGGCCTCGGTGTTCTGGTATTATACCAAATATTAGCAGGAATATATATATTAAGCTGCTTTTTTTTTTTATTTTACAAAGAAACCTTACATGAGTTGGCTTTTTATTGCATGTTCTTTGTGTTACAGTAGCTGGTGTGAGAGGACCCAAATGACGCTGAACTCCTCATGAGTTAGATTGATTTTACCATCGAAATGGCTTTAGTTAGCCTCTGCTAACAGCTTCAGCTGGAGGAATATTGCAGTTTGGTTTTCAGTAAGATGCTGTTGTTGGTGTAAAAGGGCGAGCTTTACGGGCTCTTCCTCCTGGTCCTGCACGTCTCCTGTCCCACATTACCAGCTCTGGCCAGCTGAAGCAGTACGTGCTAGGAGTTCACTTCAAAATCGTTTCACCTACCTTGTGAGTGCAATGCTATTTCCCCTGCAATAGGTTGCTTTCTGCTGGAAAATTATTAGAATTACCTCATGTTAGGAAATCAGTAGAATTGTTTTGTATTCTTGGCATTTGGCAAACAGCAAGCTTGGGGAATAAAGTCTTCATGGGGAATAAAATCTTCAGGGAAAGAAAGGGTGGGGAAAGAAATCGGGAGACTTTTCTCTTGATTCTGAAAGCGTACCTAGTGCTTACATTACATCCAAATTGCTCAGCAGCATCTAAAGGAGCTCCAGATTTTTGAACTCTTAATTTCTTTCTGATGATGTTAGCTGTCATTCACATGAGTAAAGACAATGAGATAAAGTTTTTGAATGTCTTTAAAAGCCTTTAATTATCAGATATGTTGGATATTCTGATCGTCATTCTTCGTTTAGAGTTCAGAGTACAAATACTGTGCTGTCAGATGCTTTATTTGTAGCAGCACGCTTTGAGAAGTCACAGTTGCTTTGGGCAATATTCAGATTAACACATCACTGCATTATGGCGAGTATCTTTTGTGACTAAAATTGATACAAATGGCACGGAGGAGTATCAGTCCAATTTTACCATTGCAGTATGTATTAGCAGGGCTTTTCTGAGAATGGAAAGCAGGGGATTTACCTAAATCTAGTTTGTCCCACAACATGTTAATATTTTTTTGTCACAGCCATGTGAAGGTGAATTTGTTGTATAGGTTGGCCACACAGGGGCATAAGATAACTTATATATTCTGCCCCAAGTACCAGTACCAAGGTTGTTCTCACCACAAATTCTATGTACAGCAGAGGCTCGGGAATGGTCCATGCTTTGAAATTAGACACACCTATTTTGAAAAAGTAGACTATATTTTATTTCATTAAATTTAAACTCATTATTTTCAGAGATTCTTAAGTGTTTATGCTTTTTGAACTCCTTGGTAAGCATCTTTTAAATAAGTATGCTGATTTTCAAAAGGTTACTAAAATAACTAATATATTACCCTATTTATGAAACCTTACTTACACAGAAAATAAGATTCTAACAGAAAACTCTTATTTATTTTCATTATTTAATTTTCTGTTTTCTTTCCTGAGGATACCTATGAGCTATTTACTGATGCTCCATTTTATAGTTAAGCCATCACATGATGTCAAGAATTACTGGCACAGACATTTGTTATTCATCATGGTGCAATTAATGATTACTTTGACATTGAAGGAAAAAGATCATTTTCTATTCCCTGTTGGGAAATGATTTTGTGGAGATATTTCTGCAGAACAGATTTTTTAATTTTCCTGACTGTATAGGTTCAACAAAGCATGGGGTTTGCAATAATTTTAAGGGTATGTTGCATTTACACATATTTCTAGTCCAAGAGTCAAGGATAAAAACACAGTGATGACATTCGAACTGAGTCTATTGTCCATTTTCTGACATATGGTACTGAGTAATAACTGCAACTGCCTCCCTCCCATTCAGAATGGAGCTTGCCCATAACTACCTTTAACTATGTTGTTTGTTGGGATGTTCACTTCCCTACTAGATACATATAAACCCATCTTAAACCATTTCCTGAATTTTTCAGCTGATGTGCTTCATCAGTTGAAAAGCCATGTGATGCTAGAAAGAAATCCAGAACATTTATCTGTATTCCTTTTCTTTATATATTTTTTTTCCTTGACGAGTCAAAGGCATAGCAAAGCTATTTTTCCCCGGTTCCTAACAGTGTGTTACATCAAACATAATCTAATGCCACCCTACTTCTCTGCATTACTTCAGAGAGGTTAGCCATGTCATATGATCAACAATCGTTTTTCACCTAAAATTGAAGTCGTGAACCATATTGAGGTGAATGCCTATGCATATATTTTAACTTCTATAAACACAAGGGGAAGACTGGCTGGATTAAGAGGTTGTATATAAGACATAGACAACAGGTTGTATATAAAAGACAGAAAGAAACTGTTACTACTTTCTTTCCTGGTATTCCATGAAAAGCAGCTGTCAGAATAAGGAGAACCTTTTAAATTCCTCTTTTTCCTGTAACCCGTTTAAAAATTCCAAGCTTTTGGATTACAAAAAAGCCCACTACCACAGCAACCCAATGAAGTAGAGCAGACAGCAGGGGTGAGGGAGTTCAGTGGTGAAATTAGTGACCACATTTGGACTTTTTTGCACCTTTGCCATGCGTCCTCACAGAGCACTCCATGTGCTCTTTGAGCTGTGAACAAGTATATTGAACACCATCCATCCTTTGGCCCTTAATTTTCTACTTTGGGAGAAAGTGGGGCAAGCAGCACGAGTATATTAGTTTCCTCCTTCTCATCTTTCTATTTCCCATGCAAGAAGAAACTGAACATGCCCTGAAGCTATTTCTTTTTGGGAAGAAGTTCTGTATTGCATCCTGTCTTGGCAGCTGTTAATTTTTTTGGGACTTGTTTTTTAAATCCTTTTTTTCTGGGGAAAAAAATCAGTCAGAGAGAGAAAAGTAAGAGAGAGATTTCCTTAGAGAACCATCTCCCTTCCTATCTCTTCCAGCTCTGGAGAGAGCTACCTTCTGTTACTTCCACCTCAGTTGCTGCAGATTTAATAAAGTGACATATGCTTCCTCTGTGCATCTCACAGGGCTGGGGCTATTTGCAGCCGTAACAGGTTTCTCTCTATTCTCTTTGTGCATCAGCTACTGTTACATGAGGATGCTAAGAATATCCTACCTGGCACGTGGTTGCAACTTCCCACCAGGAAGAAAAAAAGAGGAGGGGTCAAATGTGGACAATTGACCACAATCCAGTTAGTATGTGACATTTTTGAATTTAAATCACCCTAAATTTGGAACCAATTACATATGTCTTAAAACTTATGTATATTTAACCAGGATGAGAGCAGTAGAAATCTAAGCTATATTTGATGAGAACATATGAGAAGAATCCCTCTCCATTCTTGAATAACTCAGATAATTCCTGTAATTCCTAACACCATCCTCATGAGGTGTGGGTATTATCTTCTTCTTCCAGAAGAAGAGAAGGTAGATGCCATGATATTAAAAAATGACTGGTGATTTTGTCTGCACGACTTGAAACATTTTAAAGAGATCTGTTTAAAGAGCCCAGTAGTTTATGAAAAGTGCATGTTCCGACAGACATCTAGAAATCAAAATTTCTAGCCATGGACCTTTATGGGATACTAGATGCATTTGGTGGTGGATTGAGCTGTGGTGACTGCCACTAATGGTATGATCTTACCCTTCCTTGGGTGTTGTAGAAGTGCCCTGGGTGGTTTGTGAGTCTGTGCCACGATGCCTTGGGTTCCTTTGGTGTTCTGGTATGAGGCAAAGGCAATGTGCCAGACCATACACTCAGATGCATATTCATAAATATTTCCATTTTCCCACCTGTATGGTCAAAAACCCCTGGTAAGAGCCTAAGCCAGGCCTCCATTGCTCAGTACCAGGTATGTCAGAAGAACAATCATTGAGGCCCTCACCTTTTATTTTCACTCCTTTCTTTATTGTTTTAGCGTTTTTCCTTTCAGGCCAGCCAGTGAGTTAAATCACCCGCACATTCATGGCCTAACGGGCCTACCCATGGCAACATTCATTTACCCTGTTGGGAACAGTACTTATAATGAATTGTGGAAACGTGGTGCTTCAAAAAGCAAACTTCTGATTCCAACTAAGATATATCCATGTGCTCCTTGGTAGAGGCCCTTTGCCAGCTGTTCTGTGGCCTCTGCTGGCTCCTGGCAGTGGCAAGGAGGAGGTAGGCCCCTTCTCTGGTGTGGGCCCTCCTCCTGGACTGCTTCTTGAAATGTTTTTTTCTGTTTTTGATCTTGGCACAGTGTGGTTCTGGGTAGGAAGAGAATTAGAAGGGTGACCAATCTTATTTAAACCTCTTGAATATGGTCTCAACTGAGAGATGGATAGAATAACACAATAAATGTGGAAACTTGGGATATGTGGTCTAGATAAACGAGGATGGAAGAGAGCAGTATTGCAGCTCTTCCTGCCTTCCCACTGAGGCAGGGCTAACCTTCCAGCTGCTAACTATGGACAGAGCAGCCCTTTAGATCCTCCAGGAGTACACACTTGCAGTGAAGAGGTAGAACGAAGGTTTATTTAGAGAAAATACCAGGTTTCGAAACAGTTCCAAAAAGATTGGTAGCTGGGCTTCAGGTGGTTCATAATGTTCTGATAAAAGGGATAATAAAAAAATAGTATTGGTCCTTGCATAAACTGTGAAATCTGAGGTGAGTATGGGAGTTAGCAGTATCGTTTTAACCCTACCCTTAGATAGGAGGCTTGAAGCAGAAGTTGGAAATATTTCAAGTCCTTGGCTTCACTTCAGCTTGTGCTTTGCAACAGGGAGGCAAAACTCTTTTCCCTTAACCCTGACAAAAAATAACTGCGAGAATCAGAAATGACATAAAAATTTTGCATATTGGAGAATTTTGTCCCAAATTTGTCTAAGTATGGCATGGATTACAGATTTAGTTGTTGAAATATAAACTTGTATTGGTTTTAGAACAAGAATTGGGTTGGATTTATCTTACTGAAGTCAGTGAATTTGCATACTGTCTTTATTTATAAGGCTGAAATAGATCTCGATTAATACACCCTATCCTACTTGCAACTTTTGACATATCTGTCTGATGAAGATACACTTCCGAGTCTTATCTTCTGGTATTCAAGATAATTTTTTATCATGAAACTTAATATTTTTAAGAACTTAGTTTGTAGTTCATGCCTTTTAGATTGTAACAGCCATTAATGTTATAATCTGAACAATAACCTTTTATTGTTAAAAGGTGCACAAGACTAAGCTGACAGGCAAGGAAATGCAATTTCCTTGTTAACTGCTTCATAATATTTATCTTTCTAAATCTGTAAAGTATGAAGTTGCTAAGAAATACTCTAAACCAAAGTTTAGTATGTGGTTCAGCTATTATGCACCAAAGAGGGGACTCTTAACGTGTATAATGCATGTGTATTTGTAAGTGACAAATATTGCATTATTAAATAAATGACAAGTGAGAAAACTTGATACAAATTTGAATATTTTTTTTCTCTGTAATGCATTCAAAATACTACTTTTGAAGTGTTGATTATAACACTATTAAAAGATGGCCCCAGATTTTCAAGATGAAATACACTCCAATTATTGATTCCTTATCTCAGTTCTGCAAAATTTAGTTGCAAGTATAGATATGCAAACGTAATAAAAAAATAGCTTCAAAAAACTGGCTGAAACCACAAGCATAAAATCTCCTCTCCCAACCTACCCTCTCCTCTTCTATATACCAATGTTTCTCTTTGCATTCCTTGATTTTCCTAGCATTATTTTTTATGTTGTTGCTCCTGCGTCTTCAGATTGCGCTCACAGCGAGTGCATTTTGTGTGGATGTTGAGAACCCAGGGGCAGGCAGCGTTCCGTTCACTTGACAGCTTCCATTTTTCACTGCTGTTGGTGGCATTGTTCTGCTGTAAAATTACATGAAAATGTGTTTTTTAAAGAAGACCCAAATTTTACAGCTCTTCTGTATCACAGTGACTCTACCACTGTGCCTGACCATTATTCAAATAACCTATAATAAATGCCTCTAATGCCCTATTTTCAAGAACTTTTCCAATAGAACCTACTTCATCTAACTGCTACAGTTTTGCAAGTTTTGGAGAAGTGTCAGGAAGGACAGAAAAGATTTTAAAAAGCAACAAGAATTATGGTTATAAAACCACAGCAATTCAAATAATTTACATGCAGAAAAGCTTGTGATTAGTGTAGATCATTAATGGTAAAGTATGCTCATTCATAGCACAAAGCACAATCATGGGGCATAAGGAGTACCTGTAATGGTATTTCAAATCTCCTATTTTAGACTACAGCATGAGAAGAAGGTGTCAGCATCATTTGGTCAAAGAACTGGGGGGTGCAGAGATCTCAATTCTGCACCTGCCACCATCAACATTTCCTTTGCAGTGCCAGGAGAATAATATGAACTTCTCTGCTGGAGTTTTCTGGTATATATTTCCTATTCAATATGTCACAGGCAGACTGAGGTTTAATTTATAATTCTTCGCAAAGCGTGATGCTGGATGTGCACGTATACACAAATGAGAGATCAAAGGCAATTTTCATTCTATTTTCTAGGAATTTAGGTTCACCTTTGGATTTCAGGCCATGTGACAGAATAGCTGGAATATCTTAGACATGCACAAGGATTTTGTGGCATACCCTTCACTTGCACTGAGGACGCCCTCAGTCATACCAGCTGCAAATTGCATCATATCGCTAACTACATTATTTCCTTAGATAGTCAGCTACACAGCTGCTGTGTCTTCATCATGGTGATTTTTCATCTTGGGATGGGTCTTTCAGAGTGTTTTCAATTAATTCAAGAACTAAACATAATTTCTCAGTTCTGCAAGCATATATTTATATACATATAAATATGTAAATGTATATACATGTAAATAAATACATACAATTCTGCAAGCATGTATTTATATACAGATAAAGCAAATATATTTGTATTTGCATGGAAATAGTGAGTGTGATGATGTTGGGCAGTGTGTTTGATCATACTTGCTAAGTGTAATGGAGACTCTAAAAAGCTGAGTAACTGTACAAGCTGCTCAGAGGTTCTGTTTATAAGATTGCACTGGTGTACAGAAATACCTTCTCCTCCTGTGAACCACAAAAAATAAAAATAAAATCACTGATATGCAGTGGCTGTTGCTGATGGTAAGCTTGGAAGAACCCATGGACCTTGATTTTTGTGGGTTTTATTGCAGTTCCATGGAACTAATGCAGTGGGGTCTGTTCTGGATTCTGGTCTGTTGATGTAATCCATTGCGAGTATGTCTGTATTTTAGAGTTCACAGATAAATATAGAAATAAATGCAGCTGAGAAATGTGAACATTTCCTACTAACCTTTAATTGGGAAACCTTTTGAATAATCATTAGTGTTTAAATGCTGTTTCAATAATTACTTTTCTACTGAAGCTATGCAGGGTACATTAATCAGAATTTCATGTTGGTTACATACGAGTGATATCTAAACTGTTCTTGTGTCATACATAGAAAATCTGCTGCATATATTCACCTTTGATTGGAGAAAGTGGATATTAAAACAACAGTTTTGGTCAGATTGGGAATGAATTTTGGATCTACCGTTGCTTCAGCTGAAGATGAGCTAAGTAAAAAGGCGAAAAAATGTTTTTCTTAAGTAGGTCTTTGGCAATGCATCAGCTCTGCTTGAATTCTGGGAGTTTCATTATAACAATTTCAAATTTGGAGCGATGTGTTAGTGCATGATACATTTTTTCTCCAGAAAATAATGTTAGTTCATTGTAATTGCCAAGAAAATGTGTGGAAAAAGTACACTGAACTCTGAGGAGTGTGACAGTGTGGCGATAAGATAGGAAACAGTTTATCATATAGACCTACTCATTGCGGTGTGTTATTTCTGTCCCTTGCCTATCTGTATTTTTTCTTTCCCTGTTTCAGTTCTTTCCCCTGACAAGAAAATGCTGCAAAATAATATAATTTCAGTCATGCATCAGGCATTCCACAAGTAATGTGAAGTTAAACTATGGCAATAGAGTAGTTGTTAATTTTTCGTTATCTCCATGTATCTAAATAACACGTTTCAGAAACTTTTTTTTTCCCTACATATTACTCTATGAGAAGATAAATTTTGTTCTATTTCAAAACAAAGCACTTCATTAAACATTCAGCATCTTTCACTATCCATATCAATGGCTAAAAACAAATGATTTATCTTTGCTTTAGTTTTTCAAATGGTTTTGCACTAGCAAAATTGGTGACATTTTTTTTTTCTTTCCCAGAATAGAACACATTAAGTTATATAATTAAAACCAAGAAAAGGTAATGTTTTCAGGCCAATATATTAATTTTGGATTTCTGAACTAAGCTTTGCTTTTATTGGTGTGCTAGACTAGTCTATGTACTGAGCAGATCTAGAAGGAAAATTTTATTTTCTATTATTTTGACGTGTTTTGTGCTTAATCATGCGATGCACTATATTTTTAGTGTGTGTTTCATCAAGACTGAACCGAATACCCTGAAAAAAATATAAGAAAGTACTATAATGATTAATGTTAATGCACTTCGTACTGATTGCAGATTGACTAATGCCAGCATGAAACTGATGCATTCCTAGTTAGGGTCCTTTGGATATAGACCACAGGCTTCACCCGTACTCAAAACATGTTGGGAAGTCCAATTTAGAAACATTACCAAATTGGAAGAAGAGGTTTATGAGAGCGGTTGTGAGGAAGGATACTGTCAATATCGCAGCAGAAGTATGTATTAACTCTGCAGTGAAAGCGTGCCCTCCATTTCGCCTGATTATATTTTCTGTCTACGATATACTCTGTGCTGATTAGCTGCACTTTCTGCTGCAGGGCTGCTGCATTCTATTTACGGTATATAATCATGTATAATAAATAAGATGGTTTGAATACTTAACCAGGAATGATACTACATTTATTAAGGTATTCGTGTATTATTGTGGATTATTTCTGGTTCCACAGTTAATGCTAAATTCTATTTTTTTTTCCTTTGAAGCAGAAAATTTAACTTTGTTTCTTGTATGTAGGAAAAGAAAAATTTCAGGTATTCTAGATGTTCTCTCAGTAAAGCTTATAACTGTCTTGAAATGATCTTTTAGCTTTTGAGTTCTAGTCCAGTAAAATAGTATTTTAAATATTTACATAGCAAGTCTCATTTTTTTTGAGATCTGTGCAAACAGTACCATGAATAAGGCACTAGTACAGCTTTTTTTTTTTTTTCTTCCAGTTTCTTTGTAGCTCTGTAATCTGCTAACTAAAAGACTAAAACTTGCTAACTAAAAGATTACTTTTCATGACTCTTCATTTTGATCTTGATTAGTCAACAAAGATTGTTTTTTTGTTGCTGGTTTAATTCCTTTAAGTGATATATACAGAATTAATTTATTTGTTAAAGAGGATTACAATGTCTACGTCTGTCTTTTCCCTGAGTAAATCCAATATAATAAACATTTCAACTCCTAGTTAGGAACCTAAGTTCATTGTGCATCACTCAGGAACTGAGATGAGGATAATATAGACTCCTGGAAATGAGCTTTAGATAAACATCTTCTGTAAAATGCAGATTTAATGTTTTCCACGTAAAGCCCATAGGGTGTCTGTTGTGGCTAACCATGACTTGCAGGTTGCAGCCTACTGAAAAACTATTAAATGCCATTTTAGGTTTTGAGTAGTTTCTAACTGTGAATTTGGATGGAACATGCTGTCCTATGAGTCTGAGACACTGGAATCATTGAGAATATTTCTGGAAATATGGTTTTAGCTAATCTACATTTCAAAAAAGCAATAAAAGAAGATGAAAAAAGAACACAAAACAAAACCAAAAAAACACCACCACGAAAGAGATAGAATAGTGAAATGGAAATATGCCCAGGTTGGTTTATTATTGTTGAAAGAAGACAGCTTAGTAGCATATGTATGTATTAATTACTTAAACAGCAAGGATGAAAGAGATTCATTTAGGAGATTTAAAAAAAATCTTGATGATGAAATCAATATAAGGTTTAGACTAAATGTCCATTCAGATTTCTTAATCTACCCCATTGCAGAATGAATCACCTAGCAAATGGCATTGCATAAGCCTTAAAAACAAACCAAACACAAACAAACAGAAAACCATCAGAAATTAGATTAAGAAATCTCTAGAAAATGTACTGTGGGGAAAGATCCTTCATTGTCATGGAAACAAACCAGATCATCTAATAAGTGCTTTCCATCTCCAGCTACATCCTACTTCTGCCATATATTTCCAGGTGAAGTTAGAAAAGAAAAGCATTTGTGTTTATTTTGACTGTCTGACAATGCGGTACTGACAGCTAAGATGCCAGTACTATCTCTGGAAGTTTATTTTTCATTAGGATTAAGTAGGAATTATTGTTTATAATACATGAATGCCTAATTAAAACACAAGGGCTAAAAGGCATTATTAACAGACCAAATATTACTGCTACTATCTCCGTTTCCTGCATCACGCCAGCATCACTTCTGTCATATTTTGCTGATTCTTCTTTCAGTCAAATGCAAGGCAAATCAAGGAAGCTATAATTAATTAATTTTATTTATTCTTTATCTAAACAGTCTCTTTGACAAGAAGGACCTTGTTTTCAGAAAAATGTTTGGACTGTGTTTGTACATTACCTTCTAGAAAAGTTTTAAGAGACTAAATGATTTTCTTGGAAGATTCCCTAAAGAGTATCACAGATAAAAAAAGACATTTTTTTTTCTTGGGAGGTTAAAAACTTCTTTGACCTATCACCAAGCTCACGGCCTTTTTCCAAAGAGGTTAATGTCACTTGGTGGCGTGAGAAGCTTGCAGCTGAAACACAATCAGAAGTTGCGTTCCCTTAAATTCTACTTAGATATTCAATCTTTCTTTATAAGACTTAATTCAGAAGTCAAGAATCTAGATAGGGAAATAGTAGGAAAACTCAGGGACAAAATGTATGGATCGTGAAGGCATTTATAATGCTTGCTGCGTTCATCTGCGGTTTCTCAGTTTTCATTAGAAAGGCTTTACCCTTTGCATTGCTAAAATAGTCTTCAGTTATATAAACCTTTGAGTCAGTGTATTTACAAATGTGAAATTGAGCTTGTATTAAAAGCTGAGGATCTGGAAGGAATATTTCGAAAAGTAACACTGGGCTTAGGAGGCTGCTAGTAGGCATCAAGAAGATTTTATAAAGGCTGTGGAAGGAAATGAGACGTGTGCCCAGGTCTGTCTCATCTGAGATCAGATGCTGATCAAAGCCCCCTAGGTTTCCTGCGAAATCAGTGGAGAGACAGAGATATTTTAGGACAGAATCTAGGTGACATGTTTAGGCAGCTACGTTACTGTAAGTCTGTTGCTGACCAGGAAACGTGAGATAATCATAGCTTCATCTTTTTGGGGAGCTAGCTTGTACAGAGAGATGGGAATGCATAATTAACCAGTTAATGATGACTATAATGAAATTTAGAGTATTCTGAGAAAAGGTGTGTGAGGCAAATACTAGGTACCTCTTACAGATCTGACTCTTAGATGCAACCAGGTTTTGAGTAAGTTGGCTAAAGGAGGTTGGCGTATCCTTGTCACAATGAGCTTGGTGGTTATTTTGGCAGTGTAATGGGTAGGAATATGTAATAATGATGCAACTTCTAAAGAAAACAGAAGTTGCTACAAAATATATATTTGCTTATAGATCTATTTATATATTTATTTATTTATTTATCTTTTAGGCAAAGGCTCTTTCTTCTACCTAGCTTGGAAGGAGATTTGTATATAGGAAAGAAATCATTACTCAAATAGCATGATAGAGAAGTGCTATCCCTTTCTTTCTCTTAGTGGTTGAGACGTAGTGTCTACATTAAAAAAAAAAAAAAAAAGTTTTTGTTCTTTCCTTTACCTACTATGGTTGTTGGTAGGAAGAACACTGCTTCTCAGAATAAACACAATTTTTTTCTTAGAAAAGTCAAGTGAAGTAATATAAGACTAATAAAAATAAAATTACCACATCCCGGGTCTGTGAAGGCTAAGACTTCACTTGAAGCTAACAAAATAAATTTGTTGAAATACAAAAAATATTTGAAACCTTTTTAAAATATGGGTGCAAACCTGCAGCAGTATTTGCTTATCTTTCTGTGCCTTAACAGCAGAGGAACTTGTCACAGGGTAAATTTGTCATTGGGATGGGTCACTGCAGACAGTTTAATGTGGTTTGCCAAAAATGAGCTTCAAATTGTCTCATTTCCAAATATATGAATTAGCAGTATATTGCTGTCAGACACAAACTTAATTTTTTTGCCTTCATTGTTTGCTTTAAGTAAAAGTGGTAATGCCATCCAAGTTTCTTCACCTTACAAAGATAACACGATCTCTAAAGTGAAGAGAAAATGCTAAATATCATCTCACACAAAAAATCTTAGAAAATACGCAGTTATAAAAGAATTGTCATTCTCTGAAAAGGGATACATAAATAAAGTATTTCAGAGTATTCAACTTAAATCTCTTCTACATTTATGTTAGTCTGATAATGACCAGAGCTGTCTACCTTTTCTTCCCTTATGGCTCTCAAGAGCAGCTGTTGCAGTGAAACCACTGAAATGAAAATAAATCAGCACGAAATATAGCCACATTTTCCAGAATGTTAATTGAGGCTTTCTGCCTAAATAAGAACACTAGTTCATTAAAAATAATAAGCAATACTTGTCCGATATTTAGCTATCTAATAAAATGGTTATGTTGATTTTGATTGTTTAAAGAATAGCTACAGGAAAGAAAAGTTGAGTATAAATGCTTGCAATTTAAATTAGATTTATCATTTGCTCTTTATTTCTAACTTTGCCTCTTGAGCTATGAGCTCTAGAACTTTCTCGTTTAATACTTTTTTTTCTTTTTTTTTTTTTTTTTGTGAATTAGAAGCCACATAAAAGTAATTGAATAGCTCTGAAATACTGTACAGAGACGATCACAATTAATTTCATCAAGTAAAAAACACACTTTGCCAGATACAAAAGGACACCTATCCAACTGCACTGTCCGTCTGACTGGTTCCAAATAAGTTTTCTGTTCAGTCATCCAGAGACACAATGCTAGACTATAAATTATGGTGATGCTCCATCAAGGGTATTTTTCAGTGTATATATGTATACACATTTTAATGTACATTTTGTATCATATTTAACATTAACACAATTTTATTACTGTCCTAAGGAAGAATCGTTACTCTTTTTGCTTATGTGGCTTACACATAAAAAACATAAAAAGAGGTCAAGGAGCCAGAAGAGGGAGTGAACCCAGCATACCTAAAGTGCCTGTGTACCAGGGAGAGACTGGTTTGTCTTCACCTAAAGCATTTCAAGTCTCTGGCTTCCTGGGGGTGTGCATGAACAAGTGATCCAGTGTGGTGTTGGAGTTGAAGGGTTCTCTGCATTGTCTCCATTTGAATCTGTGTCATTTATGTTGGGGTAAAAATGCAAGACAGAGGAAAAATGAGCTGCCAACTGCGGTCTTGTACTGAGGGGTCTGGTCACAGCTGCCAGAACTGTGTACAGATCCCGTCTAATGCTCTTCTTACTGGTCTAGTAATTACTGCGGTTACTATTTTTTTAATTTTTAATTTTATAAAGTATCAGTGTTACTTCCTCCTCCAGCCATACTGAAAGAGTGAGCCAGTTGTTTATGCAAAGAAAGTGTTGTCAGTGCTTTCTTTGGAAGGATCCATGGAGAGTTCTCCTTACCGTTACTTCTTATTCTGGACCTGACACCACAAACCTTCCTTGAGAATGGAGGGCGGCCCTGTAGACACCAGCCTTGCCTCTTCCTCCAGGCCACATCTTCAGCCCAGAAGGAACGTGTTGAGAAGGAAAGTCAGGAGCCAAGATCTGTTACTGACAGTTCATTGCTGAGTGCTTTTGAGCCCCACTACAGCCACGTAAGTTCTGCAGACACTGAGAGGAGCGCAGGCCTGGGCGGCAGCTCTACCTCAGACCTTCATGCTCAGCAGAACTCAAGGCTTGAAGGCTGTTAAAAGTCAGCCTGACAAATCCTCGTGAGAACTGGTAAGCAAGTGTGCAGCTGTAGTGCAGCTATATCCGTAAGTGCCTCAGGCTTTGGCATAGTAGCTCAGATGTTTTGGTCTGTGAGTTCCCATCAAATAAAGGATTTCATGATATGTTCAGGGGAGGGGCAGGATTCCAGACACGCAAATTCCCAGATTTTTCTGCTTGTTCACCCAGGTACACCATATACTGCTTTGAAATGTAGTGAGTCAAATTCTCAGATGCCTAAAGCTTCTCATTTGCTGTGTATTGTTGTTAATAATTAACTTAGTATTTTGTTTCCTGGGCTACATATTTGTTTCCACGGACTACATATTTACAAGGTAATCATCATTGTCCCCATAGCTAAGTTCTTGTAATGGAGAAACATTATATTGCTGTCTCATCTTCAGCTTGGCACCACCAGCGTTGTCAGCACCTGTTTTCTGTTTTTAAGACATTGTGGATTAGAAGGTGTGGAAAACAGAAATATTTTTCTCTTCCATGCAGTATGGATATTTAGTTATGCACATCAGCTACTAAAATCTGGCACCAGCACATCTTTTTGTGTGTGTGTGTGTGTCTTCATTACCTGTTAGAGTGAGAAGCAAGTAAACATTTTGGTTCCAATTCATTTCCTGTAAATGTTTTAGAATTAAAGCTTACAAAATTTCAAGCAACAAAGTAACTATTAAAAGCAATATGCTGTAGAAAAGTAGTATAAAATTGAGGAAAATAAAGAGGATGTTTATAGATGAATTGAAAGAATATTTATTTAGTAACTTATCACTCACTTGGTTTTACTTTGGTACATTGTTTTTTAAATTCCCTGTCTTTTACGTGAAATGCCGAGATTTTGATGACTGTAATTAAACATCTCCTTAACTGTTTATATGTACTGCACCAAGTTGGCTTGTTAAACACATTAAGCAACAAGTTGTAGGTAATTTTTTGTGGAAAGATACAGTAATACAAAACATCCCAGGTTTCTTCTGTTGAAGGAAGAAATGAAAAATCAGATTATTCCATAGAACAGGGGTAAGTATTGTCCAGCTTTTTTGAGAAAATGGGCTGAGTGCTTTGCCTTAAAAATGTCAACAGATCACAATCATAACCTGAGGGCAATTTGTTCTATCCACTCTTGCTCTCCTTGTGCTATTCAGAGAGCTCAAAGCAATCCTAAATTACCATCAGATTCTCCTTCTAGGGATTCTCATGGTTAGTGATGTTTCCAGGGAAGCTTAAAGACATCTGAGTAGACTTCAAACTGCAATATTAATTCCTTCTATGTTACCAGCAGCTTTTTCATCTGCTTTTCGGCTGTAGATGGTAGTATGGTAAGTTAAGGCTCTGACAAGAGATACTGAAAAATCTATCTTCCTTTTGTCTGCTTCATTTTAGTGGGCTTTCAGCCAGGACTGAGATGAGTGGTGGGCTGGGGGCAGGAACACTGGTCAGAGTGCCTTCACATCCCATAGCATGAGACTGGTGGTCTTGAGCTGAAAACATGCAAAGCCTGGTTTGTTGTGAGAGGCAAGACTTATTCAAATACTTTCATGTAAAGGAGATTGTGTGTCTGGAATGCAGTTTCAGGCTGTTATTAAACACATTTTTAAGTCATCTTTGAGAGCTTTTCTGTATGTCAGAAGTAGACCAGGATTGTGTGCTGTTATCATCAGTTACATATTACCATTAGCCATTTCTCCAAAGAAGACATACGATGTAAACTTTTCCTTGTATTAAAAAAAATCTCTTCTCTATCCTCATTGTTTGGTGCTTAATTTCTAGTTTCTAAATGAGAAAGACATTATGTCTTGACATTACGTCTAACCCCCTTTGTGAAGTTTTATTTGTAAACACATGAAAATTTTCCATGAAACTCTTTAAATTATGTATGATCCAGTGTAAAAACATTTTACTAGTACTTCATAATCCACAAATACATTATTATTAATTATTTAACATATAAGTAGATTATTGCAGAGCACTACTGTATTTTTTGTAGTCTTGTATAGTACTGTAGCTTAGAATCATACAACAGCTCAGGTGGGAAGGGACCTTAAAGCCCACCCAGTTCCACCCCCCTGCCATGGGCAGGGACACCTCCCACCAGCCCAGGCTGCCCAAAGCCCCATCCAGCCTGGCCTTGAGCACCTCCAGGGATGGGGCATCCACAGCTTCTCTGGGCAGCCTGTGCCAGGGCCTCACCACCCTCTGAGAGAAGAATTTCCTCCTAACCTCTAATGTAAATCTCCCCTCTTTTAGTTTGAAATCATTCTCCCTTGTCCTGTCTTTGTCTGCCTGAGTGAAAAATCACTCTCCATCTTTTTTATAAGCCCCCTCTAAGTATTGAAAGGCCACAGTGAGGTCCTCACAGATCTTTCCCTTGTCCCAGTTGGACATCCTCAGCCCTCTCAGCCTTTCTTCACAGGAGAGGTGCTTCAGCCCTCAGATCGTCTTTGTGGCCCTCCTCTAGACCCACTCTAACAGCCCCACATCCTTCTTGTGCTGGGGGCCCCAGACCTGGACGCAGCACTCCAGGTGGGACCTCACAAGAGCAGAAAGATGGGGGCAATCACCTCCCTCCACCTGCTGGCCACTCCTCTGTTGATGCAGTCCGGGATGCAGTTGGCCTGGGCTGCAAGTGTCCACTGCTGAGGTGATCAAACACTGACAGAAATGACCACTTACAAGTCATGAAGGCCATGTATATGGTAGACCTTCTTCCACCACCGTATACTTCAGGAGGTGACCAAATAGTGACCAGCTGGGCTCAGAACAGTCTAACCAACCTGATGGATGAGAAAGGATGGGGTAATGAAAGGGGCTGAGGGAGGGAGGGAGAATCAGGAGGCTTTTCCCTGGGGCTTTGGCCTAGGAAGAACCCTATCTGTGGATGTCATGAGACAAGGGCAAAAAAAATCTTTCACTTTCTCAGCATGTAACTTATTAACTATCATTATTATTGCCATTGTGTTATCTGTTGTGGTTATTGTGTTTAAATCTTCTACCTAAGAAAGGAGAAAGAATTGAGAAGGCCCATGTGGTACTGGAGGTGCGGTGTAGATCAGAGCAAGAATGTGAGTATCTGAAAAAATGAACGGGTTGCTATCATTTCATGAACTGTTCATACATGTGTTGCAATCCCACAGTAACTCATGTAAAGATAGAACCAGAGGACATTCAGTTATTTAGAAAAGCAATAAAGGCGCAAAAGGAGTTTCAAATAGGTGAGTTCCTAATGGCTTGATAAGTCAGTACCTTTTTTTGGCAGTAGGCTTGTGTTTAGTAACTTAGTCTTTCATTCAGACAAAATGCTGTCTTTCAGAGAGAAGAGAACATAAATCAAGTATGACCAAACTTGTCCATGTAGAGGATAAGTGTGAAAAAAAAAAGTTAGTTCATTAACTATATTAAGTCTAATTTTAAGTTCAGGTCTTCCAAATGGATTTTCACTCTTGAGCGGAGCTTAAGAAAGTTCTGCATGGGTATGTTAAAGTCTGGAAAAACTGCCTTCAAGTTTAAGAGACTAAACATGCCATTTATTTAAAGAAGATGAAATGTTTACTGCATAGTGATTGATAAGTGCCTGCTCACTGAAAAATATTCTTGGAGCCTATTATGAAAAGACGCAACAACATCCATTAAATGTAAGGGAAGCAATATCTCAGACAAAAAATGGTGAAAGTTTTGTTATAAAATTGAGGGACTTGGCATCAAAAGACTCCAAATCACAACTGAATGTTTTTCAGATGTATATTTTTCAACTCAGATGCAATTTATGATCTAGATTTAAGAAAACTGGTCTTTGTAATCGAGGAAGCCATATGGGATGATAAGAATAATTCCTTGTGAATTTAATTTATGAACTAACTAAAGGCCAAGTGGAGGAGAAAATCCAAACAAATTTTCTGTAGCAAGCATTTTAATTAGTATTGAGTTTAGCAATAGTTTTGTTTTAAAAGAAGCCTTAAATGCTTAAATGCTTAAAACCATACCTGAGAATATCATTTTATATCTAGTTTATTACTTAAATATGTACTACTGTGTGGTTTCTATTACATGTGCAGCATGCCTTATGTTCAGCTTTGGCTGCGTAAATGAGTGGAGGGTGGCTCTGATTTCTGTGCATTTTAAGAAGCTTGCCCAGATGGTGGATATTGCTGAGTCACCACTCCAGGCTCAGGTAGCAGTTTGTTCTGGTCCTCATCAAAAGATTTATAATGATTCTTATCAGTTTATCCGTATGCTTGTCAGTTCATTTCACAATGCAGAGATTAGATGGACTGATGGCTACATATTGTTCAGAAAATATTATTTTTTCATTACAATCCATCGCACTTTTTCAAAGCCAAATTCTAAGAGCTTTGTTGTTAAAGAAACACATCTTACGATTTAGCTTCCATTTCCATGTGTTGTTTCCCATTTGTTATGCTGTATTGTCAATATTAACTGATTCTTCTTATTTTGACACATTCCTTGTGGTTGAACCATCCCTGTCTGTGAATCTGTACTTCCTGGTGTTCAATCATTAGGCCTGGACATGATCTTCAGAGGCAGTTGCAAGATAACTTCATAGCAGTAACTGAGATAATGCAACTTTTGTAATGAATTTAATATACTCAGTTCCTTACTTATACATTCAAGGACTATATTAGCCCCTTCAGTGTAGATTCTTCTTGAAAATCGAAGTGACTGCTTTCCAGCATGGAGTCTTCCATCATGGTGATGTGGCTTACCTGTTTTTCCTGGCTGAATGATTTACGTTTAGCTGTGTTGCAGCATGATTTCTGAAGCTATCCTTTTCCTTCAGCCATTCAGTCAGCGTTATCCTGATAACTTCATGCATACTTGGGAGATATGTAAATATCAATATCAAAATAACTATTGGTGCAACATCCACAGGGCTTTGGGATCTTGAAAATCACTGTTAACACATGAGCTTGCCCTTTTTGTAGACCTTCTGAAGCTACTTGCTATGAACCTAGAAAGTCAGTATAATTTAGTATAAATGTAAAACAATCCTTACTAAAATTAGACATTTCCTTAGCTACTGATGTAATGGAAAATATTTATGGTCATCACCACCTAGTATCAGTTTATAATCTGGCTTCCTTCCAAATCACAGGAGAGAAACACTGATCATCTCTGTCTATCAGTTGAAAATTTTACCATTTCCTTTTCATAACAGACTCGCATAATTGTTAAATTCCTTTGCTTTTGATATAGTTTCAGAAATACTTCATATGTTTTTTGTCCTCGTCTCATCTGACAAGGGATTTCCCATATGTATTTTTGTTTCCATTACCAGTTTTCTTTTAACTTCTAGCTTTATGTTAATTATTCTCAGCTTTTCCACTTGTTATATTTGTATAACTGATTTCACTTACAGCTGAAGGAAAGGATAGCTGCTAAAATGTTCTAAAAAGTACTCAGTCAGAATTTCCACTTCTCAGTTTACATTTTTTCTCTTCATTTGATTTGGATCCTTGTTTTCAGCTTTGGGCCACAAAATACTTTCAAGCTCTGTGAATGTATATTAAAGGCTTGTGCTTGACTGTGAATCATGTAACAAATTTCACAGGATCACAGAATGGTTTGGGTTGGAAGGGACCTTAAAGCCCACCCAGTTCCACCCCAATGCCATGGGCAGGGACACCTCCCACCAGCCCAGGTTGCCCAAAGCCCCATCCAGCCTGGCCTTGAGCACCTCCAGGGATGGGGCATCCACAGCTTCTCTGGGCAGCCTGTGCCAGGGCCTCATCAAGGGGCCTTCCAAGTATCTAATCTAAACCTACCCTCTTTTAGTTTAAAACCATTCCCCCTTGTCCTATCTCTTATGACGCTTTCTGATAAAAATGTGAAGTAATTGTGATCATTTGTACCTAGGATGTTACTAATTTTTAGGTATGTGACCGGTTCTTCATTCTCTCAGGATGACATTTCAGGATTAAAATATTTCTTTGTGTTGATGCAGCATTTTTTTTATTTTTTCACTGTTGAACTTTACAGCTATCTTTCTGAAAACTTCTAGGGACCTTCTGGCACTGGAAAGCCTGAACTTTCCAGTATACGTGGCATATATGCTTATACTAATATCTCCATCTCTCCAACATGAAAAAGGTGTTTTTTTTTTTTTTTTTTTTTTTTTTATACTATAAATGGGTCTTAAGGAATGTGTCATTTAGTTAGCTATAATGATAGATGCATTTAGATAGAAGAATGTTGATTTCAAATTGATTATAGATAAAACATTGATTTAAAAACATTTGAGATATTTTCATTGAAAGTTCTTCAGTGAACAGAAGGTAGGTAAAGGAACAGTAACACAGGGAGCTCCTTTATTAATGTGAAGTAAGTGACCCCTCCATACAGTGACACAAAGTGTATGAAGAAATGAGCCTTTTAAAGATAGAGCATTTATATTCTGTAAAACCACACCTAGACAGGAATTTACTTCTAAAACATGTACAATAATGTTTTCAAGAATAGTCAGTAGTTTTTAGTGTTTTGAAGTCGTCTGTAACCTGCAAAGTTCACATATGGCTGTGTCGTTAATTCTGGTATGTGTCATTACTGATAACAGGTGGAGCCCATCAGGTACTAACCACGTCTTGTTTCTTGACTTTAGAAGTCAGTGTAGCATCCTGTAGTGTATCTGTTTCTTGCAGAATGTTATTTTTACTTTTCATTACTTTCTATTGACAGATCAGCAAAGACATTGTCCTCTCTTGGATGTTCATAGGTCTCCCTATGGACCTATTTGCTTATCTTGCTGTTTGGGCTGGGCAGCCATTAACACAAGTATATTCTGTAGATTCCTCCCTTCCACCTAGCAAGGCATGGTTATGTTCTTGGGCAGTTTTCTTCATCAGCTCTTTGATAACCTTGCCTGACACAGTTTTCAGATTTCCAAAAGACTTTGCCTATACCCTTCTATTAGTAAGAAAAACAGTCCCTTCTCTGGGTTTAAACTTATTGGATTAAAATGCAAATGCAAGCACCATTTGAATCTGCACACATATGTTCCTTTGCATGATTATTACTTAAAGCTGCCTCCTTATAGACATAATGATCTCTGCAGATATTTTGCAAGATTGAAGTACCTAGTGGCTTACTACTCGCTGCAGGACATACAGATAAAGTGTCCCTTAGGTCACTTTCTTACTTACTTCCCTAGTATTTGCACACTTTCAAGTCAAACAGCCTATTTTTCTTTCTGTCCTTTTCCTTTAGGCTCCTGCCTACTCAGGAAAACCTTTGCATGCCCTTAATGTGAAAAAGACTCCTTTTCTGAGAGACAGAGAACAAAGACCTTTTAAAACTAAAATGCGGTATTTATACCCTATGGGGAAAAGTGCAAAGGTGATGCCATTTAAAGGTTTTCCAAATGAATGAGATCATGTAATAAAACTTACTAGAACACATACAATTCTTAGTGTATAAAAAGCTCAGCCAAGCAGGGCTATGGTCACAGTTATTTGAGGGACACACTATGTTGTGGTCTACAGAACAGTTCTTTGTAGCTGAATTCCCCCTCTTAGTAAACATGCTTATTCCAACTTAATGTCTTATCTCTGATTTTGGGAAAGCTATGTAACAACCTTCATTGACATGAAAATTCTTTGTCTCTTCTGAGCTGGGTTGTGCTGCTGATTAACTTTTTGCTTTCAGGAACGTGTAAAAGTTCTCAAAGGAGAGCATGTGTCTTCAAAATGAGCACAGAGTGAAAGGTGCTGGAATTACATTGTAGTTAAGGATGCAAGGAGATACTTTAGAGAGGTTTACCAAATGCTGCCCATAATAAAGCACTCTTTTTTTTTGTTTCTTTCCTCTTCATACTTCAAAATCTGAGACCTATAGGGTGAGGTTTCAGAAAAAGCACAGGAATGACCTAGAGCCATACCAGTATCATGTATTTTTGTGACAGAAGGAACACCCGTAGATGAGACTGCCAGATGACCTTAAGAAGTAGACCACACTTTATACTCCAGAGAAAGACAAAAAACAGTCCCTGCCAGTCTGACGTACCTAAAATTCATTCTTGACCTCAGTTGTGCCAATTAGTGTACCCATGAAAGGGTAAGGAAGATGCAACAATAAGACAGCTGAGATTTTTTTTTTTCATGCCATCTGGAGCATGCTTGTCCTCCTCTCAAAAATCTGTTGCTAGATAGAGCCAGATTCTCACACATCAATGCAAACTTAAGTCTAGCAAACCTAAAAGCAAATCATGCTTCTAGAAAAACAAGAATGTACTTTACCACTGAAAGTCACAAAGCACAGGACTTGTTCAGTAAGAAGATGGTGGAACAGTCAGGAGCCAGATATGCTACCTAAACAGACTTCTCTGTGCTCGTTATCACGTGTGTATATTTCTGTGTCCTGGCTGAATGACATCGTATTTAAAATCATTGTTTCTCTCTTAAAACAATGTGGATTCAGTGCCTCTGCTACCCTGTTTGGAAGACATCCTAGAAAAGTACTTCACTGATAATAAAGCACCTCTTCAATTTTTAGTCCTAGTTCTTGACCGATTGAAATCTATCTCATCTTGTTGCAGCAGTGTCCTGTACGTTAAATTGTTCTTCTCTGTTTTTGTCTCTAATTACATACACAGATTCCTAATATTCCCTCTCAACCTTCATTTTGCATAGTTAGATAAGACAAAATTATTTTAGTATTACTTTTTAGTGTCAGTCTCCCTTTTCCTGACCATTGCATTGGGTCATCTATGCAATTTACTTTTTTCTTTTTTGAAGATAGGTGACCAAAAGCTCACGTTAGTCTAAATGGAATCTTACAGTGCCTTGTGTAATGATACTACTACTTCCTATACTACTTCCTAATACTACTTATGCTGCTGAAAGTAAGTTTTTTATTAGTCCTAGAGTCACAGTTACATTTTCTCTGTATCACACCGTTGTATCATATTCCAGTCATTGCTGTGACAGGCCAATGTGTGTATCCTGCGCTTGGTTTAGAAACCCCTCTCTTGCCTCCTCTCATAAGGGACAACATGGTTTGTAGAAGACATTTTTGATTTAAAGCAAGACTTAATTTTTTAAATATTAAATCATATCCTTTACTGTTATTGTTAATTCTGTATGTCTGGAAAATTGAATTCAGCTGATGAACATGCACACTTCTGTGTTTAGTTTCTCTTGTAGACCACACAGATTTTTAGAAAAGCACTTGTGCAGCCAACTTTGGTAAGATAAACCAAAACTGCGCTTCAGAGGTTCAGTTCAGTTTGGTTGTAAGACCATGTTTTGTTTGTTTGTTTGTTTCTATTCCACAAGAATCTATGTTGATTTCATCCATTTCAGATTTTTCAGGATTCAGGCTTTCTACTTTTCCTTTATGATTGAAAAGATTGGAAGCTTATCTTATGAAATAAAAATGCATATTTGCTTTTAAATGAAAGCTGAATATCTGCTTAATGTTGAGATCATCTATGTAATAATATTTAGTGTGCATGGCTTTTCATAAGATGCGATGAATCCTTCAATTCATGGAATATGGATCCTTCCTGAATTCTTCAATCCGTTGAGCTGACCAAAGCATGGTCAGCTACACAGAATTCACCATCTGCTACCTTCGTAGTAAAAAGACTTACTAGATATTGCATTGGAAAGCAAACAGATTATGAAAAGCAGTGGAACTGTAGAATATCTTAGCTGCCAAGAAATAGAAGTTCATAAACTTACTGAAGCCCGCTTCTCCCCTTGTTTAATTATTTTCTTAATCCAATTAGTCTTTTGGCATCCACTGGCTACTATTGCAAGAAGTGAATTATGTCCTTTGCGGAAACAAGTGTTTCCTTTTAGGTTATTTCATACGTGATTTGATGGACTTACATCTCCTTACACCACTCTTCCCTGTTTCTTTTCAATATTTGAAAGAAACAACATACCTGTTTTTGACCACTCCTGAGCACTGAGCTGATGCTTCAGAAAACTCTCTGCAATGCCTCCATTTTTTGCGTAGATAACAGCTAACTCCTGGTTTCTTCCAAGTTACGCATTGTTAGCTTTATTTTTGCCCTTTTGTGTTTTTTAACATTGAGTGTTATTTGCAAGCTTGTTATCCAGTCATTATAAGATGCCTAATGCAATACTTAGTAGTCAGTTTTCATTCTATTCTAACTAGCTGTGAAAACTTTCATGTCAGTATTTGACTTTGTTTAGAAATTATTTATAAATAGACCAAATATTTTGAACATAAATCCTTTGTGATCATGAAGAGAAAGAGGAAATTTGGAACTCGTGTATAGGCTTTTACGATTCTACAGGCAATATCGCCCATCCAAACTTCCTAAGATTGCGTGGTGATTTGAAATTTGAAATTCAATATTGAAATATTGAATGATGGGTTAGTTTGTCACAATTTATCTAATACCTGTTCTGCTGAAAGAAAAGCAGTCTCACCCTAATTCTGCTTTCTTGAAAGCTTGCCTTTTCTGCAGCCTTGAAAGTATTTTTTCACATGTTGTGTCTGTCTGGTAACCTTCCCCCCAGCCTGCAGCCTCTGGCTGTAAGGACGCTGTAAACCGCAGGTCTTTTTAGTGTGTGATGGGATGGAAGGAGAGAGAGGGAGAGAAGCACCGAGTTTTCCTTTTTCTAAGTGCTTCCCTCTTTCTTCAAATGTGGTCCCCAGATACCCAATCCCTGGTAGTGTAAGTGCTTCTTTGAGGCCCATTACACTTGGTACTTTATATACTCAACTGCTTTTGTCTACTTTAATAGCCTAATTCAGCTTCTACTGAAATCAATAGAAAGTCTCCCACTGACTTCGCTAGGAGCTGGATCAGACCCCATTGTTATTTCTCCCAGAGCCTATTAACTTTCTCCAACTGTATTCATTACTTGGACAATTGCAAGTATCCAAAAGGAATTGATGCTTAATTTGCCTACTTTAGAAGTCAGTAAAAATGTGTAGGGAGATGAGATTGAATGTGTACTTCAAAGCTGACATGCAAACCTGCCACATTCTATCTCCTACATCCATCTGCAATGTTAGTAAATAATTAGAAAATATTTAAAAGAGGTCTCTAAATCTGTAGCGGTCCTTAAACCCAAGAGCAATAGTTATTTTGAAAGGAGGGAGAAGGAAAGTTGCTTAACAAACTATTTCATTTGACAAAATTGTGTAAGAGGATCAAGATAATGCATGAAATGTGCTCCGTAGAAGTATTCAATACAGTCTCTTAAGTCATCTTTAATTCATAATTCTTATTGGGCACAATTGCATGTATTGAGAAGAGACAGAAGGACACCCAAGGGTAGGTTAGGATCAATGGCAATGCCCAGGATGGGAGGTAAGTGAGTAACACATGGGTATGTGTAACCTTAACACATGCTACCTCTTATTAATGTATCTAGAGATTAGTGTTTTGTTAATTAAATACTTCGATGATGCTAAGAGTTGTTGCTGATGTTGGAGTAGGAAAAAAAAGGGTAGGATACGATGAGCTCTAGAAAAATGCCATCTATGAAGTAATGAATACGATGAAATACAGCTTTAAAAATGCAAGTGGCTGCAGGAAGGCAGTGAAGTACTTGCCTTAACTTTGAATATGTGAGTCATCAATTAGCCTGCTCAGAATGCAGCTTGGATGTCACGTTGTCTTTGGCAGCTTAAGACATTTTCGGTCTGTTCTTCTCTGTCCTGTATCCCGGGTCACACGTTGCTACCTCTGAAGACACGATGTACCAGCCCCTTGGGCAGGTGCTCTGCAAGGGCTCGTTCCTAGCTCCTGCGAGTCAGGCAGCGCATCCTTCAGCAGCGCCTTGGCTGACTTCTGAGGGCACTTCAGGTGCTAAGTAAGTGAACAGCATCCAAATGGAGCATGTGGATACAGCGGACTGTGCATGTTTGTGCTCCCATCAAGGCTTCTGCTGGGCCACAGCTTTGGGTTCTATTACTGGGTATTGGTATTTGAATACTGGAAAAGAGGGTATCTTAATAAAGGGCAGGGATAAGGTGTTAGTCCCCTTAGTCCACTGGACTCCTCTTGTTATAGTGAAATTACACTATTGAGAAGAAACAGAGGATTGGTTTTACATTGTTTTCCTTCCTCATGAACTTTGACAGTATAATAGTTACTTAAAACCTATGACCTCAATTTTTTTGTTGTATAGCAATAATTTGTTAGTTATGTTTCTGTACAGTAAGTAAAGATATTTTACCCTTTTAGAAAAAAAAAGTTGGAATTAGAGCTATAGCCAGCTTACAAACTGTTTTTTTACTAGTTGTTCAGACTTCTGCTTTTACCCTCAATGCCCTTAAACACCTACACCAACTGCCTTTGAAGGCTATGTAATTAGTTCCCATAGGCAGCTTGAGCTTTTGTTTGAAGCTTCATTTAGGAGAAAATCCCTTGTGTACCATTGTATTTTTTTTTTACTTCGTTTACCAGGCAGAATTACAAACTGCTATACATACATAATGCATACACAGCTAAAATAGGTATCTCTTACCTTCTCCTGTTTCTTGTCCCTTTTTTTTTTTTCTTGACTAATGACATGCTCCTAACACTTGCGCCTCTTAAGTAAATGTGGCAAAATGGTCACTGTGTGCGGAGTGATTATTTCGGGATACTACATCTTTAAATGAGATCACACTCTAAATTAATTAGTTCATCATGTTTTCTGCTTGGTAAGGTGTTCATGTAGCCTCTGGCTTTTGTGTGGATATTTCTACACATGAAAACGATGTTTAAAGAGAAAAGTATAATTATATCCTGTGTCATTTTTGCCTGTGGAGTGATTTTTTTTTTCACTTGACAAGTTCTGAAGGACAAAAGACATTAGGCATAATTTGTGAAGACATTTTAGTTTGCTTATACATGTATTATTTTTGAATAGCTGAATGGTTGAATAGGCTATTTTGTCTGAGGCACAAGTATGTCAAACTATAAAATTCATGTAACGTAGTATACAATGCAGTACAGCATAATATAGCACACCGTGGAATATTCCATTCCTAAAAAGGTAGGGCTCTTCTCCTTTACAGTAGAACAAGAGGATTTTTAATCAAGCTCTTATTTTCTTTTTTCATTTATTTTTTTATTTTTTAACAGTGAATTAACACAATAACTTAAAAGAACAACATATAGATGCCAAAATTGTAGGTGAATCTGATGCGTTTTTGAGGGGAAAAGCTGACTAAGGGTGCAGGGAGCTGCAAAAGCACCGTAGTGTTCAGCTGCTGGGAATGATCAGAATGCAAAATATTTCAGATTTCACTGTACTCTAACTACAAGTTTTTCCTATTTTAGATTGACTATTATTTGAACAGCTAATCTAGATGGGTTGTATTTAAATTGGACTGCACTTTCTTAACTGAAATATCTTTACTCTCTGAATGAAATTAAATTATACTATGGGAATGGTCACATAACTACTGGAAATTAAACACTGAATCATGCAGCCATTCCCAGTAAATTACTTATGGACGACTGTATGTACTGCAAGTTTTACTAGAAATTAAGTAGTCATTTGTTTTTAAAGAAATAATTTGCTCACAAAGGATTCTTTTTTTTTTCTTCTTCTTTATTTTTCTTATAAAAGGCTTTACTTTCCAAAAGTTTTATTTAATTTTTTTTTTTTGATGGCCTCTAAATAGATATTATTGTGATTTCAGTAGGTTTTTATGGCAAAGGCGTATGACGTTGATGAAAGCATATGAAAAACGATTTTTCTCTGTTTAACATAAAAATGGACTATGGTGGAGGTTTAATTTTCATTGTGGCTTTACATTCACAAAAATATGAACATTATGGTATATTTTGACTGGGAATGGGGAAAGGAAGGTTTACCTTCCTGTAAATCTGCTTCTCAGACATCTGAATCTATTCTAATTCATACACCTGGTGGATGTAAAAATAGTTGCTTAGATAACTTCCCATTTTCTCTTCCAAAAGTCATATGAATATGTAACTGTGGATTCTGCAGCCTATATATGGCTGCAGAAATTCAGTTTCAATAAAATCCTTTTGGAACTAGAGCAGCACCATAATTTCCTAGCATGAGAGCATGTGGAAGTTAGAGAAGGTACTGTGGTTGGATTGAATGGTGAAAAGTAAGTAGAAAGTTCACAAACTTAAATCTTTGATCTACATGATTTGGCTTGGTATACATTAAATGATGCCAAAACTGGGTTTTCACCTTAGCAGCACCACCAACAGAAGCGTGGGAATGACTTGCATTTGTTTTCCTTAGCAAGATTGCAAGTTATCCCCTTTCACTAAATAACTTGAATAGGGAGAAAAGAAATGAAGACTGAAGATGCTCATTAGGGAGGAGATACAGCAAATCAGATAAGAAGCAACAGCTAATCTTTGATGCAGCTGTGAACATTACTAGATATAATTTCATTAAATAAAAACTAGGTGGTAATACAGAAATGATTCCTTCATGACCTTCGAAGCATGCCTTCCACGAGCCTACTTCAGCAATATTTACTTAGGTGACATGTTTTTCTTGACTCAACAACTGAGATCCTCTTAGTCAGGAAGTGCAGAATGGAGACCTCATAATAAAGCAACACAATCCTACTAAAATTGCATTAACTCACACAAGAACCCCTTCTCTCCTGCAGTGTTTAACCGTGTGTATTTAACACGGCCCTGCATTTTGACCTTGCGAACATGAGCCAGTCACTCTGTCAGCTCCCATTAATGCTTAAAGTCAGTAACATTTCTTAATGAAGGCATTCACGTTCTGCAATAGAACCTGGTAAGGAGTGGGACTTTCAAGGCTCACTGTAAAAGATACCTGCTCAAGGCTTTAGGTAATGTGCAGAGCCTCAGTGTCTCTCAAAAGACTTATTTACATGTATATTTCACCAACAGTTACGCAGTTAAGAAAATCATTGTATCTACTTGATAGCAGTTAAATAGAGCCTTTGTAAATTGGCTGAGAGTGTTCTGTTGGAGTGGCTATTGCGTTGAGGTACTCCAGCATACTATTTAAAAATGCACATCGAGAGGAAAATCTTACAGGATCTAACCCCGTTGACTTTTAAAGGTAATTCTTGTGTTTTGCTCTGTCAGATCAACTCAACAAAACAGAAAGCAAAAGTGTCTTCAATACTTAAAAAAAAATCTGGAATTTCATAAAACTTTGATATGCTGGACTTTGCTTAATTTTAAGTTTATCAGAACTGGTATCAATAAATTGTCACTGGGCTGTTTCACGAGGCACTGACGCACCTTAGAAATGTGTATTTTCCTCACTTTTCACTTTGTGTGTCATTTAAGGCTCTGTAACATACCAAAACACAAATTTTGAAAAAATTAAATGGAATCATTCTTGTGTTTGTAGACAGAGACTTGAGATGTTGACATTTCAAGATTACAAATTGGTAAATTGACCAGGTAATGCAAAATAATTTTGTTAAATAATCAACTTGAAAATCAGAAAGCCTCCACAAACACTTAACAATACTCCGTTTCTTTTCAGTTTACAAAATATCTTTAGGCTCAGGGCCATTTCCAGGTGAAATTTTATGAATGGTTGCTAAAAAGATGTTTCACAACATCTGCCTGCTCAGAAGTCTTAAAGCCTCATTAATATGGATTAAAAAGATGTATTTCAATAACATTTAGTGAAGATACATCCATCTTATAACAACTTTTGTATCAGTCCTTCAGGGTTTCCTGACATTTTATTTACTCCTTAAACCACTTACTAAAATAAAGTCAAAGCTCTGTAAGTTGTTTTGAAAAAGTTATTAGAAATTATTTTGGAAAAATAAGTCAAAACCAAGTGAGATGTTACCAAGGAAGAAAGCCGTGCTTTCAGATCCTGCTTTAAAACTGGCAAGCTCGGGGTGAATCCACTCTCTTCTTGGAGGCTCACCTTGGACATTTGGAGGGCAATATCATCCTCCTGGCTGTCTGGGAGAGGGAGAGAAGAACTTCCATGCCAGATGGGTTCATCCTTTTTATCAGATACGTGATAGACGGAGCGTGAGTTAGGTGGCAGGACGAGAAACGAGATGGAGGAAAGAAATACAGATGTCAAACAGACACTTTAAGGCTTCTCTTTTGTGGAACAGTGCAACAGGTACCTGTGCAGGGCTGAAATAAACCTACATCCTTAATTTGTGCTCTGGTCTTGCACAAAGTCTTTCACCTACCAAAAGAGTTGCCCTAACCTTTATGGTAGCAATTTGTTAAAATAGGAAAATCTGTGAGACTTCTAGTGTGCCACATCCTGTAGGATGTGGATTGATTATTCAGTTCTTGCAGGGTATTAAGGATTCAAGTACTGTCTGTCCTGGTGCTAAATGAGCAGTTGGTGGAATTTTTCTTGCACAGTGAAAACAACTTTGAAAGGAAAATAAGATGCAAGGAGGTCCTATTAAACAGGTTATTCTGATATCACTTCAATGTCTTGGGACTTCTAATGCCATGAGAAGTTATATAAGCATCACCAAAGTATTAGCAATGGGCAGATGCTTAAAAATCACCCGGTCAGGTAAGACTACATGTAGTATTTCTCGGTTAGCTTGAGGTCAACATGCGTTGCTCTCAATGCAAGATGCAACAACTGGCTCACACGTACCCAGCTATACCATAGCAGTCCTGAAGTTAGAGAGTTTTTTTTGTCTCATACACTGCTCCTATGATAACTTGTTTTTCTGTCTCACGTTTCACAGCTAGGAACAAGGTTTTCCCATTTTCCTATCCCTAAACTTCCTATTTCTGTACATGATTGGTTTGCATTTTTTTTTCCTTGGGATGCTACTTTTGCTATTCTTGGTTTTGGTTTCATCTCATTTGGCTTTAAAAATCTATAGCACAGAATTTTGTGTCTTAGTTACCTAGTCTTCCCTTCCAGTAAATGGAGAGAAATAAGCTTTTCTAGAGAACAACTCATTTCTCCCCACTGTAGACACGGAAAATGTGTTGGAGTCTACACGTGCCATTTCTTTCTGGTAACCCTAAGAGAGTCACTGGTGAGTCGGAGCTTGCTCTGGAGTGCCTGCACTGCTCTTTTCTCAGACTAGGGAAGATCACCAAGGACCTTGGGTCTGGGTTTTGTTGTTCCCTTCATTTAAAAGAAAATTGGAAATGAAAACAATATATATATATACATACTTAAAAAACGTAGTCAAGGCAGATGGTCTGTTGAAAATGAAGCTGGCAGTGTCTCTAGGCTGCTTTTTTCATGATTGACAATGGGTCTTAATGATGACAATGGTGATTACTAGTTTGAACACCATAACAATGCTGCAATTAGCAGCAATAGAAAGGCGAAGGTTTCAATTTCACTTAGTGTTTTTGAAAGCTGCCTTATATAAACGAATATTTCTTCCGATTTTGCACAAAGCACTGTCCAGAAGGGATGCAGGTGCCCATTCTTCACGAGCTTCACAAGCTCTGTGGTAGCCTGGTCACACCTCACACGACGTGGTACCGTGCTCCGGGAGCTGTGAACGCTAACTTTAGTTTGTAGCTCACATCCCTTGGCTCTCTTCATAGTCAATGGAGGAAGATTGGCTCCCTAGGGGGTGATTCTGAGAACCTCAACCTATTTTCTGCTCCGGATCAGCCATTAGAGTTGCCTGCCTCTCCCCACTGACTGTAGAGGGAGCCTGGGGAGAGCAGATTCTCTGAGCTAACTTCAGGCATGTGTGACGGTCCCCAGGTAAGTATTTACACAAAATACAACACTCTGTAGGTGCCTGGAAGTCCTTGTGTGCCCATTAAGGTATGCGTTGAAAACCAGCCTCTTGTCCCTTATTGCACAGAGAGAGTTAATGTCAACCTATTTTTTTCATCCTTATGGGTAGTATCATAATGCAGCACAGCCAGAGTGAAACCTGGTAATTCTAGTGTAAAATAAAGTCTGTTTCATTTTTGTCCAAAAGTACAAAATGTCACGGTTTCAGGTACATGTGTTATTCAGTTTTCTGGTTTGGATTTTTTCTAGATATGCTGACTTTCAGGTAGATTTCAAACACACAGTTAGTATGGTACAGTACAGGTCAGATTTTATTGCTACTGAACAGAGGAAAAAAATTACACATAGTCATGGATTTTGTCTTGATAATGTTAGGCTTCGTGTTTATTCGCTTTTATGTAGGTAAATGTGATTTACTAAAATGCGATTATGTAGTTACCTCATTTATATATTGAAGGTAAACAAAACCATAATCTCTGTGAATGCATATTGAATTAAACCTTTGAATTTTCCCAAGTAATATGTCAATAAAATAGAAATTAAAGTATTTTAAACAGATAGGAATGTCTGGATTAACGCAATATAAGGCACTGTGAGCAAAATGCTGTAGAAAATATTTTTTTCTTAGCAGTGGTGAAATTTAATGTCTCTTTTACAGCACCAGTTTTGTAGTCAAGTCTTGTTTTGCAGTGAGTTTGAGAAGAAAAAAGTTTTTATCTGTGACTAACCTTTTCATCACATTTAATAGACCCTGAGTTAAAAGATATTCTGTGAGGTTTCCCTGTAATAAATTTTAAATGAGCTTACAGAGGCCAAATTGATATTTTCCCCCTTTTCTTCTCTATTTTTCCTTTCTGGGAAGGCTCTCTGCCCTGAGTAAAATGCCATGAAGTGCTAGGTGACTTAATATTTCGGGCTAGGGGGGCTGTCATTTGATATTTCAGCAGATTATTTTAATTGAAGATGATCATGAAGTTGGATCCTCACTGTCGGGACCGAATCGTGCATTTTCTGAGCGAGCTGCTCCCCGGGGGTTAACACGAACAGTGATGGGGTAGACTTTCTTTATCGAGGCTTATAGGTATGCTGCTCGTTTGGGCAGAACCATGAGTCATTTCCAGATAGACTTGGAGCATCTCCACTCTGCATATCGGCTTGCTGCTTGTGAGTCAGCAAAACCGAGGTGCTGATGACCGGCCACTTGCAAAGGAAGGCGGGTGGCAGCACCTGTGGTTCCTCGCGCGCCCTGTGCTGCGCAGGCATGGCACCTCCTCGTCCTCCCTGCCCGGGAAGCTCCCACCCGGGGTCTGCAGCCGCAGAGGAGCTGCAGGGCCGCACAGTGGGGAGCGGGGTGGGAGCAGGCGGGTACAGCCCCACCAAGCCCCGATGGCCCTGACGTTACGTGGTGAGTGCCCGGGGTGCCTGTGCGTCAAAGCCATGCAGCGCAAAGAACTCCAGTTGCTGTAAGGTAAGCAATCACTCTTCTTTTTGCTCATCCTTCTTCCCACAGACAGGCATTACAGTCTCCATATCTGAAGGAATAGAAAGGTTTGTGTGCAAAAGTGATGACTGCAAAAGCTATCTGTAAAAAACTAATTTAGAATCTTTTTTATTACAATTTACTCTTAAAAGAAAGCTACTAAAACCCCCGTGTGCTTCTCCCTGTGAAATTTTTACATACATCCCTCACCTGCAGTGTCTAAGCAATAAGCAGATGTATTAAATAATTGTTATTACAGACACAGAGGAAGAAATAAGTAAATTTTGACACATCTGGAGCTATTGCATAACATCTGGTGATTCATAGAAGTGTAAAGATACGAGTTATCAAAAGAGGTTTTAAAATTTATGGTCAACCTAAGCATTTTTGAAATAGAGTGCTCCTGAATGACAGATCCGGTACCTTAATTCCTGTAGCTATTTCTTATCTTTGGGTGCTTACACCTTGTAAAATAAATACAAAGCAAGCTCCTTGCATGTCACTGTGTTTATTTTTCGGTGAAGGTTTTATTTTCACTAATTTCATTGAGAATTCTACCAGAAAGCTGCGTGTTTTTACAGGCACTGCATTCCCTGAGATCTAGCTCTGATTAGATTTTTCTATTGTTTCTTAGCCGGTTAATTACATTTCTTCACAAATAAAGTGAGAGGCATATAGATTTAGTGGTATATTCAGTAGCCTGCATGGTGTATTTTGAATTGCTTAGCTCTTTCCTGTTTTTAAAAGATTTTGTAGAGGAGCACGTCTCTGTGATCCTAAGTGTGCAGTTACATTTTGTGTATTCAGTGACCCAGTATTTTGTAGCATTTCATATGAGCCATAAGAGAAAATGAACAAAGACTAAATGCATGAGTCATTATTTGCTGAAAGGATCTCGTATTCCCATTTTTATTGTGTTCCTCCAAGTGAATATATATGATTTTTTTGTTTTGCAGGGATTGAAGGTTTTTGCTAGTGAATATCAGAGCAAATGTGCAGTTGTCTCCTTTTGCTGTTCTTTCAACTGGAAAGTACAATGCAGCCCCAGCATGTACTCTCTAGTTCTGATAATGGCATGAAAAGTATGGAGCTTTAGAGAATGTCAACTAAATACTATGGCTATTAAAAAAATAAGAAAATGTCCATTTCTCTGCAAAAAAATCGCAGTCCTTTACCTTTTCCAAAAATGCATGCACTAAAAGAATGTAGAAACACTTTTACACTAAACCTGCTAGTATATATAACTATTTCATTGTGTAATTAATTTTGAGGAAGATAGGTAAAACAAGTTATGTAGTCTATGCTAAATGTCTGAAAATTTCAATAAAATACTTAAAATAAGCTAGTTATAAATACTTCTGTTTCTGACTATTCAAAAAATGTATTTTGTGCAGATTGTGGTATGGTTTTTGTTCTAAGCTGATTATAGATGAAACTTTGCTCAGTCACATTGGTGTGTAAGTAAGGGATGCTATGGTTTAAAAAACCGTGACCAAAAACCCCAGATTAATGAATTCACCGAAGTATGTTTTTCAAGAGAGAAACCATAGGTAAAAATTCAAGGCTTTCTGCGCCTGACGATCATTCTACAGGGGCATACTGCATTTTGATAATTGAGAAATTTCCATATAAATTAACTTGGAAATGGGACAAATGTAGGTTCAGTATTCCAAAGGGGATGAGGGAGCATCTTTCCTTCTTTTCCCCTCCAGTTTTCGATTCAGCACATTATACCTTGTATGACATTCCCTTTAGATCCTGACAAGAAAAGCAGTTGCACTTCTTAACTACAAGAACGTAACATGTTTTAGCCTAGCTTAATTTATTTCAGAAGTATTTTAGAAATATTTGTACATCATTTGTATTTCAGAAGTAATGTAGTCTGCAATTCAGGAAAAGCTACTTGAATTATAAGGATGTTTAACTTGCCATGTTTGCTCTTACATTTACTACTGCAACCATAACAAATATCTGTTTTACTGAACAGGGTGGTAAAAGAGCAGTCTTTTGTTTTATACAGAGTTATAAATCTTGATCTGTATAAAGCGGAATGAGTTCATAAATGTGCATTTCATTGGAGGTTTTGATGTTAGCTATTTAGGCACTGAAAATTGGCTTACAGTGAAACCGTCTCGTGGCATTGTCAACACGACTGGTTAAAAGATTTGAAACCTTATTAAACTGATGGCATGGCTGCCTGTTGTCTCAGCCAGCTTTCATCTCACTGACAGGTCTCCTGACATATTTTAAAAATTGGCAGTATCTGTTGGTCATGCCCAGAATTACAATTGAAGTTATGTCTGTTTGGACGTCTTTGTCCTTCCAAAAACCAGGCTCCCCATCAATACTTAGTTTTAGCCTAACGAAATAAAGGCTGAAATTATCCATATAAAGACATTTTCCCCGACATTCTGTTTTTCATCAGAAAAAATATTTTAGTGGGAGATTTAGCAGTTAGCTATATCTTTATTTTTTGGCCTTTATTTTGCAGATTTAGGAGTTTGAATTTCTTTAGCAGGCACCACCTTGTTGTTAAGAATGATGTCGGTAGGAGATGGCCACAGGTAATAAATGTTAGATGAAGCTTTGTTAAAGATGTGTTATTTGCATTTGGTTTAGTATTTTTAATTTTTCTTCATTTCTTCATTTAATTCTTGCAGAAGCACTGAGTAAATTAGTAGTAAACACAACCAGAAAAAAAATCCAGTGATACATGGTGTAACTATTAACTGTTTAAAGACTTTATTGTGAAAAATCCCAACTTTAAATCGTCCTGAAATCTCTTGAATTCTTTAGGTATGGTTGGGTATGTGGATTTCATTTCATTATTTTGATTTTCAGTGGGCTTCGAAACTTGCTTGCTCCCAGTCTTGAGTGGGTAAGTTTTGGGTTGTTCACCACCTCAACTACCAAATGTATGAGGAGGAATCTGGCCTCTCAAGGGAGAGGTGACAAAGATGAGACAATGCCATGAATTGTGGTCACGCTACAGAATATTGCTAGTGATGCTAGAAGAGTTTTTACTCTTCACATTAATGAAGTAAAAATAAAAAAGATAAACATTTTCAAAGTCAGTAGTCTTAATACAAGAACAATTTTTGCTTCAGCTGTTCACTTTTTATTATATAATCTATACTGCATGTTTCAGAGGAATGTTCAGATGTTACAATATTAGGATTTACTTTAAAAAAATAAATAATTATGCTATAGCCAGGTTTTGTTATTTTAAGAAACATTTCTTATAAACAATTTTTCACTTATATTTCAGTGGTCCAGGCTGCTGTTTGCCTTGGCATTAGGGAAAAGTTATAAATAGGTTTTAAATCCCCAACAACAGCATTTCTACTGAGATATAAGTACTAAGAGGGAAATAGCTTTTCTGGAGAAGAAAATCTCTCTAAAAGTAATGGTTTTGAGAAAAGCTATGAAATATGGATTCAGATGTTAGGCACTTTTACGAAATCTCAGCCTCCTAGCCAGAATAAATTTGGAGATACCAGAACCACTAAATGGGCCTCCTGATGCAATGAAGGGAACCTCATTTAGAGTGGGTGTTGGTTATGCTGCACACACTCCATTTCTTCTCCTTTGGACTTTTCTTTGAGCTTCCACAGATGAATGCTTCTCTCTTCTCCCTCTCATTCCCTCTTTGCAGAAGGCATAGAGGAGTAATCTGAAGGTGGTCATGTTCAGGGAGTTTGTCTGAAATTATCAGGAATTGTGCCCCCTTCCTCCTTTGCATTATCCATTGGAACTGAAAATGAAGTTTTTATCTTCACCAGGGACCTACCGCTTTTTTATCCGTTTGTTACTAAAATAACAAATTCAGAAGACTTAGAAGTTATTGTTAGTCACAGTAAGTGTGTATGGGTGCTACATGTGTTGTGGTCTTCGTGCAAGAGACCACGGACAACCAGCATCAAAGCTTCTCACACAGCTTCTGCCTTGGGGCTTTGCACTCCCAGCTGCTTCTTCACTGCTCTCAAATTGAGCACCCGTGAATTCACCCTGGACTTGTGTGCAAGGCTACGTGCCCTCCACTCTGCAAACTGCAATACAATAGCGCATAAGAACAGCAGAGACAGCATGTTACCTCATTTCAATTGTAAAAGTAATCGTTAATAATTGTAGAGTAATTGTAGCACTATTCCTTAGTGTACTCACTGTAAGAAAAATGTGCCGGTCACTGTAAACCAAGAATCCATAGGTCTTCTAATTTAAATTGTCTTTTTAAATCTTGCCATTTGCTTTGTGTCTGCTTCTGATGTGATTATGATTCAGTTCTGTCTCCCGTGCTGATCTTGAATTGTTACTTGAGAAACATCTCCATACATTGGGTTCATATGAAGAAATACAGTTCCACCCAGTCTGCCTTTTTGTTGCCTATCCTCAGGATGGGATGTTACAAAAGATGACCTGAAAAGATACTATGATCTCTGAGAAAAAGGCTGTGAAGTGCTTTAAAAATAAGTTTTATTGGAAGGCCTGATGCAAACAGTTCTCTAATGGAAGAGCTCTGGTTTGCAGCTGGACATAATCACCTCGCTGTGCCTGAAAGCATTTGCCTCTTTTTGAGAGATGGGTATAGCAGTATATAGGTCTTGGATCCCTGGTGTTGAGAAGGTTGTGATTTTGCCATGATCACAAGATGCTTTTGAGGGCAAAGAACAGGAAGATGAGCAGATTCAGAAGAGTAGCTAAAAAAAATGAGATGCATATCTGTATGACGTGTATTGCTTTTTATTCTCTTTTTCTTATGCTCTTTATGCTTGTTTTAACTTTTTTAACTTTTTGTTTTGTGTGTGTGTGTGTCCTGTTGTCTTTCGTACTAAAAAATGTCGTCTTTTAATACAGAAGGTGTGGTCTGTCTACACGTTAGTCTATCTGTACCTTTGCCTGACACTGTGTGGGTAGCTTTTTTTCCTTTAGTTCACTGAGAACCAAAATGTGCACAGTGCTTGTGTGAGCCACCTTGTGTCACTGGCCTCAATATGCCAGGCAGCCACTGAACCTGACAAGAACTGGGAAGTTTAGAAAATGCTTAAGCAGAACACAGTTCTTGCAGTAAAACTGGTGTGCAGGTTGCATTTCTAGAACAAATCTGTGTTTGTTTTTTGGGCACCAGAACAAATGGACCTGTGTACTAGAATATGTAGAATATTTATATTTTGTTACGCAACATGAAACACTGGCATAATTACAGTTATACAGCAGTGAGCTTGATAACAGGGGGAATCAGGAAAGGAAATTGTCTGTGTTGGAGCTCCCTTTGATAGTCAGCTGGTTTAAGAAAGAAGTCCTAATTTTCTCTTGATCTTCGGAATTACTATTTAAAAAAAATCTGAGTTAAATTGGTGCTTGAGCTTGGTCATTGAATCAGGTGATAAAGCAGCTTTCCACATGCCCTCATCAAAACCACTTCTGAATTTTCAACCTTGTTTCTGATTCAATGACCAAATTGGTCCTAAGCACAGGAAGCCAGAGGACAAAGGTTATGAATAAATTAGCAAAAGGACATTTTCAGCGTTCGAGAGTGGGAATGACAGGAGGGCTTGGATGCAGGAGTACTTCTGGGCAAATGTGCAGGCAACTGGAGTATCACAGTTTGTTCCCTCACAAGTACTTATCCTGTACTTAGAGCCAGCCATTACCAGGTCCTGCACACAGCATTATGGCAAGTACAGAGCCCTCTTCTCATTGCCCATAAGTGTTGCTATTACAGAAAATGTAAAGTAATGACGGAAGCTCAAATTAGAAATATCCTGGATTGCATTTTACTTTATCTTTCTCTTCTATCCTTGATTTCTTTTTGTTTGATCTCTGTAGGCATTATTTTTGTGTTAATTATCGCAGTAGTGTAGATTTACAGCTTTGTCTTTTTGGCAGGTTTTTACTAAGCAAAATTTGTTTATTTTTTAAAGTCTATCTTCATTACATTTTGCATTTTCACGTCATTCCTCCACGAGCTCCTTTGCCACTCAAATCAACTAATGCTAAATACTGATTGCAAGACATTCAACTTCCAAATAAGAGAATTAATTAAAGCATTTTGGTCCACTTCATTGCAATACTTACTCCTTGTGTTTGCTTGCAGTTCCCTGCATTTTAAAGATAATAGCAGAGCAGTCCTGATCAGGTCCCCATTCCAGGTTCTTACAATATTTAGGCTCCTGTATTAGTCCCTGTGATTATACACAATTTGCATAAAATTCCAATCATTTTGCTATTTCTATTATGATGTTTAATCACTTTATTTTATGTGGCATGGATCCAGTGATGGGGCCAGGCCCCTTTGTAAGTGAAAGGCTTTTTTAACCCCAAATTTTTGAACTCAGAAAGCAGGCGGTGAGACAACTTGCACCTACTGCTGTTGGGCTGCCCTGCCTTGAAAAGGGCTTTGATTCAGTAAGGGTTCTCTGGAGGTAACTTGTTGAGAAAAAGAGAAAAGAGAATTAAGTTGGATTAAGATGCATAGCATACTTTCCTGTCTTTGCCCGTGAGCTTGTATCTTTGATGATTCTTGACAAAAAGCTTTCAGGATGTGTCATAAAATACTGCATCTCTTAGCTATGACCATGTTTACTGAGTTTAGTGTTGCAGAAGGGTTTAGATGTTTGACTTCCATTTCCCACGTTTCTTCCAAGAACAAAACATTCCACTCGACATTGCCTTAAGCCAGAGCTTAAAGAGGAGCTAAGGCATTAGTAGGCTGCCTGTACGCAGAATAGGGCAGCTCCAGTGCCTCTCAAAGCAAAGGAGGCGAACCTAGGCTTGGCTCTGAAAAGGGATGTTGCTCCAGGAGGAGCTGTTAGTGCTGGTGCAGCCTGGGCTTTCTTAGGTGTGGTTCAGCTGTCCCATGGAGCAGAGCTGTCACCAGCCACAACAGCAGCCCTAGTGCACAATAAAGCAGTCATACGGCATAAAACACATAAAATGCTTCCTTGTTAAAGAAAGAGAAACATCATGAAGTTTCTGTTTTCCAAAACACATTTTTTACTTTAATACTGTATTTTTATAGCATGAAATAACTTGCTGTTGTGATAGGTCAACTGCTTTAATACCTCTTATGTTTTTACCAAACAGGATTTTTTCATCATGCGCCCAGTATTTTATTAACGTTAGATCTTCTGAGGACACACTGATGAAAAATAAACAGTTATTCATCAGTCTCTGTATATTTGGAAAGAGATTTTTTTTCACACAGGCTTAGATTTTTCTTTCTTATTGGATGAAAACAAAACGTTGTCACTATCTTCTGTTTCGGAGTCAATATATCAAAAAAGTGTGGAATTCTGAGAGCTAGCAAATGCTCCCATATCTTTAATGTCAAATTTTGTGTTTTACACTACTGGTCAGTAACTGCATCTGAAATCTCCATTCAGAGATAGTATGTAATGCATTCTTTCTAAAATAGTGGAAAACGGCAAAACCAAAAGTGAACTGAAGAAAAAATGTCTAACCTCTACCACAGCATTATCTTTCTGTCCAATTTTCACAAACCTAAGTATTAAAAATCTGTTTTTGCTATGATGTACTGATGATGGTCATTCTGTCAAGTTTTATCTGTATTTTAAGTGTTCATATCTGTGGTGATAATTTTCTAACATGGCTATAATTATCCACTTCCCTTCTCCCTCTCGCCCCCATAAAATTTGTATGAATTTATAAATCAAACTCAAGATTTATTAATTAAACTCAAAATAGCATTGGTTGTTCTTGTTTTGCCATAACAGCAAGAGGAAGGTGCATGGGTAGGTTTTAATGGAAAAGGAAGAGGTCTTTAGGTTTTGCTGTTAATAGCATATCATCTGTATAAACCTAAATAGTCTATTGATTTGGGAAATATCACCCTAATGATTAGGACAAATGAACTTGGTTCCACAGTAAGGCCACATAGAAGGAATTTAATTTGATACATTTTTACTTCTCAGCAAAGTTTCAGTTATATCCAGCATTAACCTGATTTCTGGAAAAAAAACATTCTGTGGAGGGAGGACATCATCCTGTATGATCAGAGTTATCCTTCGCTCTTTATTACATATTAATCTATTAACCTTGTAACTGTATTCTGCTAGTTCTCCTGGATATGCGTTACAAAATCTTTGTACTACGAAATACTCATTGCCAGTTGTAAAGGCCAGATCTATCAAACTATCCATTTTGATTGTTTTTCTCCAGTGAAATTACAGAAACTTGCTTCTTGCTTTCTGCTCCATTTGTCAACTCGAGCATCCTGAATGTCTTTTATAGTTTCTTGCAAAGTTAGCATGGCTCCCCGGCCTAACATCCAATCGCTCTCATGCCTGGAAAGTGCTTCAGTGAGCATCCATTTAACCTTTCTTCTTGCTTAGCTCAACAACGAAAGTAAAGGTTAGCTAAAAAACTGTTATAGATCCCAACAATTTGACAGTAACACTATCGAGAATGATGAAGTCATCACTAATCCCTAAAAGCTGTCATGAGTGTCTTCACAAAATGTTTTAAATCATCAGTTCCTTAATTACTTTTTTTTTTTTCTCCTGTCCTTTACCGCGTTCTCTTAGCCGATTGCTCACATTCTACTTAAGACTGACGTACGGCAAGTACTCAGTAATTTTGTATGATGGACTGCTCTTACAGAAAAAGCTCTAAGACTTGAAAAATTCACGATCAGAGTTTCTCAGCTATTTGCCAATTGAGGCTCCAGTTGGTTTTGGCTGTCCTAGTTTTCATTCGTAACCTCACACCTTTTATAGAAATGCTGTTGTTGATGGAAGAAGTGACCAATACGATGTCCAAAATCTTCTCATGCATAGCCCTAAACTTCAGATACAATTTTGTCATTTGTATCATGACCTGGGAGAATTGTGTGGAAATCTAGCCTGCTGGGTAAGGCAGGTGATGTTGGCAACATGAGCTGTAAAGGATGAACTAGTTGGGATGGTTGTATGCACACATACAAACAAATGGGCATTAATTTATTAATGGGTGAACAAATGGGCATTAATTTATCCAGAGGAATGAGAAAAGTCAGTATCTTAATTCATTTTTTTAAGTATTACCAAAGTAATGAAATCTGTCTTCATTTTAGTATCATGCAGAATACATCAAAAATCTTGTTTAAACTACAAGACTATGTTTATTTTAGTTGATTAATTTTAAAGTGCCTTTGATTCCCACACAACCTTCTCAGAAGAGAACTAGTTGTATAACTGTTTATTTCAGTGAGTTTACTTCAAGGCTAATGTGTCTCCAGTGGTCCTCCAAGGACTACCCAGCACTGGTGTGCCTCCTGCTACAAGAGGTCTGTATTTTCCTCCGTGTACACTGTTGTCATTTTGACTGGATGCCACCTTCCCATATAAATGCTGCCAGGTAGCCAGGGTTATCCTTTCACCTGCACACGCTTCCTAGAGGAGCCAGTGATCTTCCGTGTGGATTTTTGCAGAGATCCTGGAATAAATTTTCTGATGAAAGCTACATGTTGAAGCGTTTTGGGGGAATGCTCACTGTAAGGCAGACACCTGTAAGAGATGATCAGAAACTAAGAGGGGGGAGCATCCAGGGCTGGTCTCAGCACTTCAGAAAACCCAAGTAGCTCTGGCAAAAATACTTAAATCAGGGAACTGTATAGGATATCTGAGGATGGACCTGTTACCTGCTGATACTTGAAGGAACCAGGCTGTTGTTTCTCATGTGCTGTTGTTACAACATCATGGAGTGGTGGGAAGTTTTCCACACAGCACCTCTGACAACCCAGGCAGCAGAGGGCAGGGCGGGCATCTCCCTTCCTCCTGTTAGCCTTGGGATCTAAACTGGAGGATTTCCATCTAGGCAGCGATGACTGTTTAATCCTGCACCTTCAGGCACATGTTTCAGCTCATATAAGGACTGTAGATTGAAAGCCCTGTACTTAAACTGCCACGGAGCAAGTTCTTTTAGCTTGGAAAACACCATAAAGTCATGTCCTATCAATATTTGTTATAGATGCTATAGCCTTTTCCACAAACACAAATCATTTCTCTGCAAATTTATGGTCTGCATTTATGTTGTATATAAATAGGTACTGCTGGAAAAATATGCACTTTTAATCCCATCCCATCAACATGTTGAAAAAGGTGGTTGAACTGGGAATTTAAAGATATATCTACCATGGTAAATTCCAAGTTCCTGAAGGAACATGTCTCATTTCTTAGTGGTCCAGCTCCTGTCCCCTTGTCTGAACAGGGCTTGGTGAAGCTGCTGCAAAACCCACCATTCATAGACGAGCCACCACTGATTTAATTCACTGGATTTAATAATGGGTCTTTACCTCATGCTACTGAAGAAACTGGACATTTTCATAATGGTTATTTTCTGCTTGCTCTTTTATGTAGGCGTCAAGACAGCTCAGTATGACCTATTCCATTTCTTCCAGACAGAAATATGAATCATAAATATAAAAACTAAAACAAAAAAGAATAAAAAAACTAAAATTCATCGTATGATATCATTTATATATTGTAATGTATTGTATTGACTCCCATTCATTAGTAAAGTTTCAGTTCTATGAGTTCAACACCCCCAAACAGCCTGCAGAGATGTTACTGGGCAGAACAACTCTCATAGGAACTCCCATAGGACTGTCCATATTGTTGATATTTTTTTTACTCTTTGATCATTTCTGAAGTAGCTATCTTTTTATGTATTTATTTATTTAACGGTGATAATGCACCAGCAATAACACAGTGTTTCGTTGAAAGAAAACTCTGTCCTTCATCAGACTTAAAGATTTTCTTTGAAAACCATCTACCAAAACCAGGGTGCTTTCAAGAGGTGATAGCTGCACCTGCTGAACGATCCTTGTAGTACGAAACTGGAACACTTCAAAAAGATTAGACTCAAAATTAGATGCAGTAATGTATAGATGAACATGATAAATGCTGTGTGGCGGCTGAGGGAAGAACTTTGGTGTCAGAATGCCTTTCTAGGAGTGTGAACTCACTATTCTCACATACTAGGTGGAGGAAATCTAGGTTGCTGCAAAGTCTGTATTTTTTCCTATGTCATGCCATTTTGTCATGGATTAAATTTATCACAGTCAAATTTAATGCGGATGTGGTGCTTTATATTAAGAATATAACTTATTTTTATGCTAGTTTGTATAGATTGAAAGCACGTTACTTGTGAAATTATGGAAAATAATGTGTTTATGATTACTTAATGCAAATGAGACAGTCTGTGCATTTACTTTATTTTATTTTCACATTCTCATCACATTTTGAAAATGAGTTCTGTTGACTGTTGCTAGAAACAGTCCACTGATTTCCACTGTTTTTTTGGAAATGGTATGTGAAATGTAAGTAAATATTCTCAGTTCTACAATATGTTCAGCACTTCAGACTGAAGGAGATGCTGCAGTTGTTTTTAGCCTAACGGTTGAAAATTTTATCAAAATTTGACTTGTTACAAACTAAAAATAATGGATATTACATAATTTCATTTAGGACCTTGTAACACAAGGCATAAAATACTGTAACTGCGCAATTTTAAAAATAGTTTAAATTAAATGCCTTGACCAGCATGTATGTTTGTAGGCAGTAGTACTGCAGCAAGGCACTAATCAGCTAAGTACCATAATCCTCCTTATAGGGTAAATTCTTACTTGACCTCCAGCTATATACAGCACATGGTAACAGCATTAAACTATAACACTCCTCTCATGCTCTCAATAGCTTCCCATTGGGTCAGCTCTCTGACTTGAATTGCTGCTTCATATTCCAGATTTTTTTTTTCCTGATGCCTTATATTTTGTGATTGCATTTTGAGGGAAAGGAAAGGATCGTAAAGTATATTTTGAAATTGCGTCTCAACATTAAGAGACTTTTTATGTGATTTTGCTGAACCTAGAGGATTAAATGAGAGACCTAGCCAGAACAGAAATTGATGTATTCTCATGAACCTGAGGCTTCCTACTACCCAGATGTGCAGTGGCTGATCAGAAGGTAAAGCAGGGAAGAAAGGTGCTAAATGTGTTGTGTGAAAATGATGTGTAATGTTCAGCATTTTTTGTTCTCTTGGGGATATTAGGAAGATATTTTTTATTTTTAGCAAAAAAGCTCATTGGAGGTACAGAAGAACTTTTTATTGTGCTTCAGATATTTGAGAATAGTATCTTTAATGAAGTCTTGTACTTTAATTTACTTTTTTAAATTGGATTTTATTGCCTGTGACTTAGAAATATTTCTTGGAAAGTTGGATTTCCTCTCGTAACAATAGCATATGCAGCATTTTGGATTTTACTTGCATTTTATATTATTTGGAGTACTTTTTAGTAACAGTTCAGTATTGTATTAACTCTTTCTTGTGCTTCAGTATTTCTGTGACCTACTATTCTTCTAACACCCCAGGTTCGAAAGTCATTTGAGTCCTGCTGTATGACAGCTGTTAATTGATTCCACCCTTCTGGAAATGATTTCTTTGGTGTCAGTACTAAGACAGGCAACTAGAATGCATATTCTGAGCAATTCGAGAAAGAGGTTTAGCCCATTGAGCATTGTTTTTATGATTAGCTGTTTTTAAAAAAATATGTTACAGAAAATAAGTGAGATGTTTCTTGTGCATATTTGCAGTGGATATCATTAACAAAATACCCATTTTGAAAATGTTCAAAAATGTAAGTTAAGACAGATCTCAGAATGTTTTATGTATTTGTAAAAGGTAAGTATTCAGCAGTATAGCTGAATGAACAGTAGGATGAAAATACAGTTAGTTTATTTTTCTAAAATCAAATCACATGAATTAAAGGCTGCTGAAAACTCGGTCGTAATTAAGGGAGGACAAAAACATTTCTACTGGTAGTCCCATTTTCCTTCCCATGATGTTCTTGATGTAATAAAAACCTGTGAAACAAACTCATTGCTTAAATATTTGTAGATTAGCAAGGGGTATTTAAAATCACTAGTACTGTTCAGTGGTTCCTTGTTTTTTTTCCATGTTATAACTCACAAACTGAAATTAGCCCTTCAAAGCTGCAATGCTGATTTGTGCTGAATTGCTTGTATAGCAAATATGTGATTCTGAAGTAATTGTATTGTTTTATATGTCTGTGCAGTCACGTCAAGTTCAAAGCAAAGTCGTTATCAGTGGCGAATTTCATTATGTTAATGATTTTGTTACCACAGATTTCCTTTCATCCCATCAATACCAGCCTGCAGTCAGCGAACTTGTATTTTCTGATAAAATCTAATAGAGATCAACATCCACAGTACTACTCTCATGCTTCAGTAAATCTTATAATCATCATTGTAAACTTAGTTCGTTATTGTTTGGAGATACTTAGCTGGAAGGTATTTTAATGTTTCAAAATATGGTTGCGATAAAATTTGTAAGGCATAGCTGAAATGAAGAATGAAGTAATGGCTCAGATGAACTTTACTTAATGAATTGCTTAGATATCCGAGCGTTAAATGTACTTCAGCATAACCTGTTTAAAACCATATTGGTCAAGAAATCTGAGAAATACCTTTTCTTTTTATCAGAGTAGGCTGTTAAAATGATTTAGCTTGAAATTGGTTGCATGTGGTTGCGTACTTCTTTTTAGGTGTGAGAACCCAAGGAGAGGGGAATAGACAGATCAGAAGATCAATGTAGTATAAAAGTAGGCAGTATAGGAGAACTGTAAAAAGACATCTTAGAGATCTGGAGCTGCTTAGAAGTCAGAAAAAGCTATTTTATTTTTATTTTTTGTAAGATGGAGCCATAGGTGCTTTTGGAGTGTGTGCGGAATGACTTCTCATGCACAGTGTGACTCAGCAAAACTGGAGCAGTTTTACGAAATCTCTAATTGAGAGCAGCCCTGAGGAGAAGGACCTGGGGGTGTTGGTTGACAAGAAGCTTGACATCATCTGGCAATGTGTGCTGGCAGTCCAGAAAGCCAACCGTACCCTGGGCTGCATCAAACCTCTGCTCTGCTCTCCTGGAGTGCTGCATTCAGCTTTGGGTCTCCCAGCGCAAGAAGGATATGGAACTATTAGAAATGAGTCCAGAAGAGGGCCATGAAGATGATCAGAGGGCTGGAGTACCTCTGCTATGCAGACAGGCTGAGGGAGCTGGGGGTGTTCAGCCTGGAGAAAAGAAGGCCCCGGGCAGAGCTTACAGCGGCCTGCCAGTGCCTAAAGGGGGCTGCAGGACAGCTGGGGAGGGACTCTGTGTCAGGGGGTGTAGGGGTAGGGCAAGGGGGAATGGCTTTAAATTGAAAGAGGGGAGATTTAGGTTATACATGAGGAAGAAACTTTTTACTCTGAGGGTGGTGAGGCCCTGGCACAGGCTGCCCAGAGAAGCTGTGGATGCCCCATCCCTGGAGGTGCTCAAGGCCAGGCTGGATGGGGCTTTGGGCAGCCTGGGCTGGTGGGAGGTGTCCCTGCCCATGGCAGGGGGGTGGAGCTGGGTGGGCTTTCAGGTTTCTCCCAACCCAAACCATTCTGTGATTCTATGATTCTATAAGCAGAAAATGTGAAAAGGAGCTAAATCAATACCAGCTAGTCTCTTACAAATACTTCCAAAGTAGGTAAGCATTTTGCAGATTCCCCAGTAGGGCAAAGGAAATCTGAGGAAATCCTTTCTTAAGAGCACCTGTCAGTGAAATAACAGAGATCTCCCTGGAAAAAGGGCATCAGGATCTTAATTTTACACTGGAAGTTTTCAGGGATCTTTGCATGCTCAGGATTTTTGGTTGCAAAGTCTGCAGCATGCTCAGCTCACCTTCTTGCCGCCTAGAAGTTTTTCTGCAAGGTGAAATGACGGCGCTTTATCTACTCCCTGGCTCTGTTGTAAAACAAGTGCCTGTCTATCTGTTGAATATAATGCATTAAACTGTAAAAGTGTAGAAGAGTAGGACTATTCTTACCTGATCACTCAGCAACCGACAAATGCTGTTTTCCTGACAGGTGTAGGCTAGTAATGGAGAAACAAAGCTGTGCTGGCTGTGTTTGATGAGGTCTCTAACAAGAAGCCTCATCTATTGCATGGCTTTTATGGCAGAGTTCCAGTGGGAAATGTGAATTTTTACTTGCTCTGCATTATTCTTTCATGTACTGAAAGTAGCGCATTTTGCAAACAGCTAAGCAAGAATACAGTATGTGCAGGGCAAGTATCTTCAGTTTTAAATTTCCAGTGTTCCTTGCTAAGTTATAGGAAACAGAAAACAAATTAGGAGTATTGTTTGGTAAGTTAAAATTAGGTGTTAAAAGTAGGTGACCAATATTTGATTTTCAAGTAGTTGATCATGGCTCAGGCCCACTGAGCCCTTAGTAATTTTTTTTTTTTTAATTTAGCTTCAACTTCTTATTTATAAAAATCTCTCAAGATGAGTTCAGGTACCCATATGTTTGGACATATCTTTAAAATTATGTTTTCTTGAACATGTTATTCAATTCAGATATGTCTTTTATTGGTCTGAGAACAAGATTAGTAGCCAGGAACATCTGAGGTCTAATTTTTGCTGCGATACAAATACTTCTTGTATTACAGTGTTTTTGAATATCCATAGCTTTCGGAATGTGGTGAAACTTGCCTTTTCATATTTCCTTTTCCTTGATACTTTTGGGTTCATTTTTATAAATCTAAACCAAAGCAGACGGGGGGTTTCTCTTCATGGAAGAGTACAGATGAATGGCAAAGATTTTTAAGCTATGTAGTTGCATTACTGAAATCAGAGCCATCAAAACAGAATAGCCATGTTATATTCTCCCATGCCATATTTTAAGTACATATATTGCTATTATAGTATGGGGGAGTTGAATAATTAACTGCATGAGCAGGTCAGGTTGCTTTTTCATAGTATTAGTGATATTTGTAGTGCAGTGCAAGTAACATTTCCACCAGTGTAGGGTTAAAAGAGATGTGTTAAAAGCGTAAATGTCATGTATTAGTAAAAATAATGATAATCAGTAGAGAACAAGTCTTAGTTTCTGTATCAGAAAAATGAATTTTTAATAGACTGTGCCCCACAGGTTTGTGTGGGTTCTAGAACTTTCGAGGCCTAGCAGAGGTTTTATTTCATTGCTGGCTCAAAGGAGCAGTAGTCACGGTGGCCTTGCAGTGTTGGGACGAGGGGACAGTTGCTCAGGGCCACGGGCTGAGGACCAGGCCGAGGACCAGGCCACATCCAGCAGCGCTGGTGCTCCCTGAAAGTTGGGGTCACTGCTGTGTGCCAGGAAGGGGACGGTGTGGCTGCCTTCTGTGGTGTAGCTGCGGGGGGAGGTACGCCAGGACAGGCTTTTACTAAGGTGTCTTAAAGGTAGTTAACGGTGAGGAGTGGATTAGACAAAGGCTCATGAAGGTGAGTCAGAATTAGTGTGACCTAAAAATATCAGTGACTGACCATAACTTTGTGAGTGCTGTACCTCCTACCATGATTTAACAGCGCTCTCTCAAAACGTAGACATGCAATGCACTCTACAACTGTGTTTGTTGCAGGTATTTTTAAAATAAAGAAGAGTGGCTAATGGTGAAGGGGGGCTTGAGTACTGTGCGGTGCGGTGACCGCTGGGCAGGACGAGCCCTCTCCAGCTTTGAATGTCTCTAACTAGAGTACTCTTGAGAGTTTTTTTAGCCTGTTTGTCAGATTAGTCCCTATTTTACAGGAGGTAAAGGCAGTTCCTGGCCGGTCGGGTGCGCGGGTGTGCTTCGTTTGTGTCTCACGGATAGGATTCAGCTTCTGCCATTTGATCCTGGGGTGAAATTCGATCCCTTCAGCAGAGCTGAAATTGATTAGGAAGATAGTCTGATAGTCCCAATCAGCATAAACAAAGAATTAAAGCAGTGACTTTTACCTGTCAGGCTGCTTTCACCAAAGAAGAAAGCTGGGTTTTCAGGAAGGTCCTTTCTCTTCCAGGTGGCCTGATAGTTGCCTCATACATGTACAAGGCACCTGCATAAGGTTGTTTCTTCTGTGAAGTAGATGGAGGACTCAGCTGATCTTTATGTTACTGTCAACCATAGATGTTGGCCCTATATTCATGTCTTGGCAATAAAACAGAGGAGAGGCAGTGACTGCTTGTGGTAAAGGGTTTGAAAATGTTTGTTTCAGAGGTATAAAAATACGGTGCTCTGTTGGCACATCCTCCTCTCATTAACATAGTACATGCTAGAAAAAAAAAAGGTGGAGTTTTTAGAAATCTTGTGCCAGTTCCATAGGTGATACATTTTCCTGGTAGAAGTATGTTTGTCTCTGCAAAAAGTCTACAATAAATGCTTTTGCTTTTATGAAAATTCCCAGTGTTTCCAGAAGAGATTTGTCTTCTATTCTTTGCATTGCTATGAGGACAATGTGACATGGAGTCATATATATGTGTGTGTATGTATATTACACGTAATATATATATGTATACATAAATATATAATCTCCCCAAATGTGGCTAAAACACTTCTAACTATACTGTTACTTATATTACTACAGATACATGTATGCATATGTTTGATCCTGAAGAACGTGTAGACTTAGTATGCTCCAAGGCATATGTGAGATTTTTTGAACTGGCTTATGCATGGTTTTGTGTTTTACACAATTCATGATGGACTTGGTCCTATAAACCGCACTTCTGGGGGTGGTGTTTTGATGTCTTGGAGGAACAAGTCCATGTAAAAATCTGTGACTGTAAATATAACTTAACTCCTTATGTAATACAAACTCAGTATACACAGTGTGAATGTTAACAGTCGAGTATACGTACATACCATGTGAACACATACTTTTCTCAACCTTGCAGTGAAATCCATACAGATGACTGCATATCCATTGAATGCCATTTATTATTTAAAACTGGATTTGCATGGAGATGAAAGATTTTGCCTACACAGGGAACAGAATTGAGATGTTAGGCACATTTTCAATATAGGCATGGCAGAAACTTTCAGCAGTGTAGGTAATTTGCAATTGGAATATCTTAATTTGGGATGTGGCATATTTTTCATTGTCTGAAGTATTTAACTGAAAGTGCGTGTCTTCTTTAAAGTAAGCTTCTACATCCAATCTCTGTTGTTTTAATGAAAACTTCTGCGTCTTTGCAAACTCTCTGATTCTGGTAGTTCTGTTGTCCTGGTTGTCTGTTCCTGTTGTCTGTTCTGGTTTCAGACTTATGAAACTGTTTGTGTCACATGAGAACGATTCAGACTGACGCCCCAGCAGCAGAAGCCATAGAGTTTTCCTTAAACGTACAGAGGTTATGATTTCTGCTGGTACCAACATGACACTTTATTAAGACAGATAGGACATCTTAACTTCACCATAAACAAATAGGCATCCAAGTGATGCTGATATTACTTGTCATCCTTCACAGGAAGAGTTGCACTTTTGCAAGATCGAATTAGTTTCCTCGTTTGTAGATGCTGTTGTAAGGCTAAAGTACTTTAATGTTTACGGGGCTAGACTGGGTCCAAATCTTTCAGGCATTGTTTAATGACCCTGTATGGTACCTAAGACAGGACGCCAATTTGCCAGCCACCCCCTGCACGCCCTCCTCTCACACAACTGTGGTTTTCTCTTGCTGAGCAGCAACTGCATTTCCTTTCTGGCTGAGAGAGCAGTGTCTTCTCTCCTAGTCCCTTAGGCAGAGCCTTTTCTGCCTGCTTTCTTGGGCACCAGGGAGGCCTGTTTTTCCTTCTCCCCTTCACAAAGCTGAAGCCTTTCCTTATTCCTTCTAAGACAGCTGTGGCAAGAGCAGGCTGTGCCTTTGCTATTCTTTCCCTGCACTCAACAATAGGTAGGATTGCCATGGTGCTGTCTGCAAGGCTGCCCTTCAGCATCAGTGGCCATTTGGGAAGGTAGAAAATATTTTCAAAAGGTTCTTAATTGCAAAGATGGAACAAAATGTAAGAGCAAAGGTCTGATAACACAGTAATAATTCCAGATTCCTGCAGGGAACTCCTCCAGCTCCATCTGGGGTACTGAATACCAAGCTGGATGTGTCTGGAAGAGGCATTTTGAATGCTCATTATCCTTTGAGGATTGATAAAGGCACAATCTGAAGCTCCAGTCTGTTTTTCTGTATGAATCACTACTCCGTCTTTAATTGATCCCTTCTATTCAAGATGCAAACAATGATATCAAACAAATGTAACCAACAATATATCAAACAGAATATATGTAGCGTTTTTAATATTCCAGGAAGATCTCCTAATAGGATATTACCGCTAATAAAATCAAAGACAATCAGTTATTTGCCAATGTCAGGAAAGAATACCTGTAGATATATATATTTTTTTCTGCTTTCCTGAGAATCCTCAGAATTTTCTGTGGTAGATATGGTCTATGAAAAAGAATGGTACTGGAGATCTATTTTGGTATCTGGCTGGTGTGTCTTCTTCAAATGCTTGGACCAACACTATTGCCAAGAGTAGGGATGAAAAGGATTTTTTTGTCAAGCCAGGCAGGAGTTCGAGGATCTTTGCTTTAGTATGCAACAAAAATATGTTTTGTTTTTTTTGACTTAAGGTAGAACACCTGATTTAGAAAACTGCTGCCACTGGATCTTTGTCTGTCCCCTTTTCTGCCCTTAGTACACATCATAGTTTTGTGGGAATGGAAATGTATATTTTTAAGCAATAATGACTGCTAAAAGATCAAACTAATGTAGTGATGTAGCCTTAATTTCTGCAGTGATTATAAAACCCTGTGACATAGAAGTATGTGGTCAAGTTATATCACTTAAGAAATATTAGAAAAGATTATAAAATTTTGGTGCTTTATAAAGCAGTTATGACTATAAAATAGTGTCAATACTTGAATTTCATATTTTATGATGTTGTATTAGCATTTTTCCATAAAGACTGTTTTTTTTTTTGTTTAAACTACACACTGTAAGCATGCATCATGACATACTTTCTTTAATTTGGTACAGAAAATGTGCAAATGCATTCACACAGAAATGCAATGAATGTTTTCTTGTTTGTTTGGTTTTCCTTCAGCTGATCATTGTATCATTTAGTAAGCATTAGCTGAATATTTATGCTGTAGGAAATATTGACAGAGTTCTCTTCCTTCTTCCTTGTCATTATTATTTAGGAAAAGAAGCCCATCAATATCAAGAGAACAGAACAGAAGATACGACCAAAGGGAAGAGAGAGACGAATACTCACAGTATGCTCCATCAGACAGTGCGATGCCCAGGTCACCATCAGATTATTCAGATAGGCGGTCGCAGCGTGGGCCACAGTTATACGAAGAACCTGAACTGGGTGATTATAGGGATTCCAACAGGAGGAGTCGCAGGCGTTCCAAGGAGTATCCGGTAGAAGAGGAGGATGCACAGAACAGAGAAGAATATGAAAGGCAGCGGAGGGAAGAGGAATACCAGGCACGATACAGAAGTGATCCTAATTTGGCTCGTTACCCAGTCAAGCCACAACCGTATGAGGAACAAATGCGTATCCACGCTGAAGTGTCCCGAGCACGACACGAGCGGAGGCATAGCGATGTCTCATTGGCAAATACCGAGTTGGAGGATTCCCGGATATCTATGCTGAGGATGGAACGACCGTCAAGGCAAAGATCTGTGTCTGAGCGCAGAGCTGCCATGGAAAATCAACGTTCATACTCTATGGAAAGAACTCGAGAAGCTCAGGGACCAAGTCCCAATCGTCAGAGGACCACAAATCATAGCCCTCCTACACCTAGGAGGAGTCCAATTCCTCTGGAAAGACCAGACATGAGGCGCTCTGATTCATTAAGGAAACAACACCATTTGGATCCCAATTCTGCCGTACGGAAAACAAAACGTGAAAAGATGGAGACCATGTTACGGAACGATTCACTCAGCTCAGACCAGTCTGAATCTGTCAGACCTCCACCACCAAAGCCCCATAAAACAAAAAAGGGAGGTAAAATGCGCCAGGTTTCTTTAAGTAGCTCAGAAGAAGAATTGGCATCCACTCCAGAGTACACGAGTTGTGATGATGTGGAGATTGAAAGTGAAAGTGTTAGTGAAAAAGGTAAGATTACTATTTTTTTTAATTTATTTATTTTTTTTTTACTATTTCAATATATGGATGTGGTTTGGTTTCCATTCTGTTATATGGTTATTTTACATATTAGAATTGATTGCAAACACTTATCTACAGCCCTTCAGATGTGACTGAGGTTTGTTATGATGGAGGTTTCCTTTTTCCGATTTTGTTTTTCATTTATGTAAATCTCAATGTAATGATTTACATCGAAGAGAGTGTCACAGCTACTAGACATATCTGGATATGTTTAAGGAAAAATGTACCTTTTGAAATAGTTAATTAAATCTGTAAGTTATCTCTCAGTCTGGGCTGTCATACAAGGCCATGGTTTCATGTCCATTAACAGCAGATCTGTGTACTCCTGGATCACACATGAGTGCGAATCTGGATCAAGTGTGGGCGCATGACCGCATTTCTGTTGTATTAACTAGAGCACATGATGCAGAGCTTATGCCAGTTTCATGCTGGCTGCTGTAGGTTAAAGAGCATCTGATCTGGAAAAAAAAAAAAAAAAGTATGCAAATTTAACTCATTCAAGTTTTTTGTTTTCTTTTTTAAATTGAAAAGACTAAGGTGATTTATATCAATGGAGGTTCCTTATTGCTATGGTGCTTTTTGATTTTAGTGCTTTTTAGGATTTTTGGTGTTGCAGTTACTCCATTATCAGAAAGAAAATAATTAATTGAAATTATTCTCAACCTATGCAATGGTAATGTATGTCTTAAATACGGAAGCATTGGGAACCATCAGTTTAAACTGAATCTAGTTAATATTAGTTCGCTTGCTTTCATGTATCTTGTTGGTCTGAAATGCAATAGTTACGACTTGTTTTCAATTCTTTTTACGCCAATGCATCTTTACTAATGCTCATGAGTTGTGTGCCCCTTAATAACAATGTTCAAGGTATGAACATGGAGAAGAAAGAAGTTCCTTTCAGTGTTCATCTACTATTGTGGATTGGGATTAGAAAATTCACTGTTCATTGTAAATACTGTATCAAGTTGCTTTTGAAGTACATAAGTCATTGGAGGTGAAACTACAATGAATTTGTATATGTTGATAGCAGAAACCATGGTCTGATAGCCAAGGAGCAAAATAGTGCTCCTTGAAATTTGGCTCAGAGTCGAAGTAGGTAGTTACATGCACTTCATCAAGCAGCTGTGATGAAATCCAGATCTCATTAGTCTTCCTGACAAGCAGCAAAACTCCTATGAACTTCAGGGTGTTCATGATTTTATTCTTAGTAGCAACCTTGAGGAAAATAGAACCAATCAATTTCTGGGGAACAGTAGTAAAGTGCTATTTAGTGAAATTCACTATAGGAAGCATTATACAGAATAACACAAAATATATTCTTTGGATATGTAACACACAAAACATACCTATAAGTCATACTATACAAAAATGTTAGATTCTTTGTCACTATAATAAACTGGCATAAATTAGAGTTTTCACTGAGATCATTTTGTATTTTAACTATCACAGAAAACACATTATTACTGATAACAATAGTTAATGATAATGTCATCTCTCTCCTGATTTCTCAGGTAGTGAATGGAGCTAAATTGAGCATGTATTTGATAAATGCATGAAGAAAGCTTGAGAAATCTTACAGGAAAAATGCCCCATTTTATGTTTTGCTGATCTGAAGTGAATTGCCATGTGTGGTTTTCATGTCATAGCTGCATCAGTGTGGCCCAGTGGTGGCCTGCGACTAGAACCAGGCTGGAGAACAGCCTGGTTTTTAAGAGAGGACACGAGCCACTGCTTGAGCTGGGGAAGAGCTCTGCCTGCTTCTGACTGTGCCTGCTTCCAGCCAGAGCTGGCGGCTGCTCTTTCTGGCCTTGCTGACGTGCTGGGAGGCTGGGACTGTGCATGGAGCAGGCAGCCAAGCCAGCAGTTGTGCCCATACCCAGAGTCAGAGCCAGCTGTAGCAGCCCTGCTCATGGTATTGGACGATAACCTCAGCCCCTCTGTACTTCTCCTCCACCCTTATTCCTGGAGCAGAAGCTCCCAGAAAGGATTTGTTTGCTTTTGGGAAGGTTTGGCTTCTGCTGGGCGTGGGATGGAGCCAAGAGGTCTGCTAGGATGATGCCTTCACAGCTGCTGCCAACAGGCCTGCAAAGTCCTAATTCTTTATTTTTGTCAATTTCTGATGCCATGTTGAGTCCATACAAGCAAGCGATTTCTTCCTGAATACCACCAAAAGGAATCCAGCACATAAAAGCCCATCAGTGTTCCTTGCATTGCACTGCAATACTTCCTTTTGATCAAACGGCAATTAATTATTTTAAACACCTCCTATAAAATGGGCTTCTCCTCCCCATGGATTACTTCCTTCCTGCCCTACAGGAATCCTCAGCCCCAAGGATTTCTCAGCTGCCCTTCCAAGTCACACACAAAGCCTCTTTGGCCAGAGCGGAACTGCTAACCCCAAAGCATTTGGCCTTGGAGTTGCAGTTGGAGAGTGGCAATGTTAGACGGAGAATTTGGATGCAGTTATAATGAGTTCTTTAAAAGGAGAGAATAAGTTGTTCTCCATCTCCTTCTCTATGGAGTATCCCTGGTATTTGGGCCTGGTCTCTTTTCAGTAGCTGTCTGCTTTAAGGTAATTTCTCCTTAATTAAAAAAATAAATAAATTAAAAATGTTGGTTTTCAGGGAGGGGACAGGACAAAGTTATTTTTCTGCTCATTTCTTGTAATGGCCAGAGAAAGCATTGGAGTGCTCCTGCCTCATCTGTGTGGGGAGCAGGGAAGCTGGGAGCAGAGAAAGCTGATGAACACCCGAACACCCAAAAGAGATGCAGGCAGCCAGTAGACAGCCATGTGAGACACAGCCGTGATGAAGGAATATTGTAGACGGAGGTTCAGCTGCAGAAGCAGAAGAGCTAGCTTCTTAGCTGCACAGGTTTTGTAATGCAACTATATTTGGACCAGGAAATTCGGGTCATAAACTAGGCTGAGGAATGGCAGGTTGGAGTCGGAGTCAGGAGGCTGACAAACAAGGGGAGTAAGTTTAGGAATTGCAAAACAAAATGTCATTGGGTCACTGGAGACCAGTGGATCGAGATGGAAACCAAGGCTGAAAATGGGGAGAACAAACCCAGTAGGTCAAGTAGGCTAGAGCTAAGATCCGTAGTTTGGGAAGAACAGCTAAAGTGAAGGCAATGGATCTAATAAGGATAACTGAGAAGGTGAACTGGAGCTTGCTAATCCTCTAAGTGTTGGTTAGAGGGTGCCAAGGTTAGCTGAGAAGCAGAGGCAGCAGTTTGGGTGAGACGGTGAGTGGCTGGGAAAAGGATGTTTGGTGACAAGGACGGGAGGGCCCAGCTGGGAGAGGGACGGGGACATCCCAAGGAAGGACACGGGTTTGGTGGTATGCAGGTTAGGCCAAGCTGTATCCATAGCTTGTCTGATTTTAGTCTCTTCTGTTGTGAGGAAAAACTGGAACATTTCTGTTTGTATTTTCAGTTAGACGTTTGTCAGTCCGGTTGTAAGGAATAGGCCTTAGGGCCGGCTTGAGATGGCCCCCAGCATTTGTCGGCCAGCATGAAGCAGATGTGAGGCTGAGCACCACACGTTTGCTCTGTGAGAGCACAGGCTTTCCAGGTATGGTTAATAAATGAAGCAGCACCACTGTTCAGGCATTCTTTGTGGCAGTGCTTTCATGCCCACAGTCAACTCAAGTGCCTGAAGAGACCTGCCACAGTGTGCCTTGGGACTCCTGGGGCTGGCCCCACACCCAGAGCACAGGAGGTGCTGCAGCAGGGGCTCCTTCTGCCCACTTCTCCCCTCAAACATTTAGGGGTCCTGGGGGTACAACAGTGCTTCACAAATCCCTAAAACACCAGTGCTCCAGCAAGGTATAATCTCAGATGGAAAAAAGAGAATTCTTTCATGGAAATCTCGGTGCTTGATAGCCCTAAATACTGCTCTAATTTGCTCTAAACATGAAGTAGGACATAATGGATTTTCCAATGGTGGTAAGCAGTTCAGGCGTACTTGTGTTCTGTGCTCCCAGCCACCTTCCAGAGCACCCGCGAGTGGTATCTGCTTGCACAGGCGGTGACTTGACGCCTGATGTGGGTGGAAGCTGTGGTGGGGAGTGCAAACGTGTCTCTGTGTTCCCTCAGAGGTGCGGCTCTGAAGTTTACTGTTTGCTTTTACTGCTCTCTTATTAAAACATCATATCTAGATGGATGACCATTTTTATTATCACAGGAAATCATACGCATAACATGTGGATAGACAGGCTCCAGTGTTCTCATATTCAAGTCCCTCAACTGTTGACTGAAAGCTTTAGAGCACAAGCTGTGTGAGTAAAAATGTGTGTATGCAGGACAAGGGTCCATATGCTGTTCTTTGTCACTAGGTGCACTAAAAACATGGGTATATGACCTTGCCTTGACTGTATTACACTCTTTTTTTCTTTAAAAAAAAAAAAAAAAAAAAAAGAAGTAACTGCACTTTTTCATTACGGAAGTTAAAAATGTCATTTCTGGAATGGGACATTCTTGTTTATTGAAAAGAAAAACCAAAACCAACCAAACAAACAAACAAAAAAACCCAAACAAATCAATTTAAAACAGTTTATTTATTTATTTTTTTTTGGTGGAGAATAAAGTCTATCTGGGACCTCTCAAACCTATATCCTCTTGTCACAAGCAAAAATGTATGGTAGGTAACTCATGGATGAGGAAAAGAAATCATGCTTTCAGTGTGCTCCTGCAAGAACAGTGTATGGCTTCCATGAGCAGAGCTGCCACGCAAGTGCGATGCCGTCACAGTGCTTGCACTTCTCAATTCCAAGAGATAAAGGGCCTGATTTCAGTCTGACTTGTGCCACTTTCATACATCTTCAACTTTGACTTCAAAGTTACACTGAACTAAATTAGATCTGAATGAGGTCATTGTTTCTAAAAGCTGCTTCATTCAGGTTAGAGAGTTCCTGAAAGTCTAACTTCGGTGGAACAAACGGGAATTATACTAGAAGGCAAAATTTCAGGACTGAGCTGCAGCACTTGTCATGAACTCAAGAACAGGCTTTGAAATTCCACTCAGTCTCAGTATGAAGATACTTTAGATTTTGAAATATTAAATTTTGAATAGTCATAAGGAGAATAATTGATTATTCATTCAAAACACTGAAAAGTTTGTTGTGTTTTATTAAAACTCAGATTTAAGGCAACTGATGCATTTCTCCTTATTGTTTTTTTGCTTAATATTGCAGTGTAAGAGAACATTTTTTTGCATTTAGAAAAAACCTCCTTTTTTTCCATGAAGATCTTTACATCTTCTGTAAGGAAAATGTGATTTTAATATATAAAGACTTTGACTGGAAATTCAGAATTCAATTTTTCTATTTTTTTTCCCAGCCTTCTGCTATTAACTTATGTCTGTCTTAGCTGTATAGATAGGAAGTACTAACCAATAAGAAATACTACACTTTTCCACTTCCATGTGCTTGAGCAATAAAAAAAAAAAGCTGCTTTTAAAGTATTACAACATCAAATGAGAAGTATCGTAGTACTTAAAATATTAGTAATCGTCCATGAAAGAATACAGTTTTCCTAAAAAAAATAAAATAATATATGTAATATGCATAGATGATAGCAGAACCACAATGTGTAAAGCTGTGGAGATTTCTAATAGTAATGAACTGCTTTGCTGTAGTTTTGCCAAACCTTCTCCTACTTGTATGTTCCTCAGGAGATAGAGGGAAGTGATGCGATCTTCTGCAGCATTTAGATGGATCTGCTGTATAACATTTTTAATTTGCAGTCACCTAAACCTGGCATATGCCAACAATGTCCCTCACAGAAAGACTGCCTTTTCTCAGTTCTTGACCACGTACTCCCATCATTATATCACTCCCGCTCTTCTGGCAGACGCTTTCAGGCAGGTACATACAGCAGCAAGTCAGGAAACTTTTGTAGGGTAACACTAATTAAGCAAAAAGATGGTAAACACTAACATTTGAAGCTTCTTGATAAAATTATATTGAATGTCATATTAGATGCTGTAGTGCATGCTAAGAAAATCTCAGCCGAAAAGAATCTCAGGATAGGCAGAGATGTGTTGAAGTATGGAAGAAGTATTTTCATATAGTAGTCAGAGAAGACAGAATATTTTCTCAAAAATAAATGAAAACTTTCATAGCACTCAGGTTCCAACAAAAAATCTAATAGTTTTATTGATTAAAATATTGACTAAATTACAAACTTAACCTTCTATACACAAGTGTACAGAAACCATTAGAAGTGCAATTCTTTATTCTGTTTCCTTTTACTCTGGAATTTTGCTGGAACTACAGTTATAGCAAAGTGCTGTGCTGGCACCAGATTTATTCTTTCCTAATATGATGTAATGGAGGGACCATGAGTTATTACTAAGGTATTTCTGTGCATTAATTGTAGTTATTTGTGCTTCCAGATGAGAGTAAGTTGATTATTAATAGCACTACATAATTTTAAATATTTTAACTTGCAGAGAAATATTTATTATTGGAACTGATTTTTAGTTCATATTCTTAATACTAACTACACCATGTATTTTGTCCTAGAAATGGTCTTTTTTATTTTTACTTATTTATTATTCTGAAGGTAAATATATATGTTTATTTCAATTAAAACTATAAGCCATTGAATTGTCTGAGCTACCATTCTCAAAGTACCATAAAAAGCATTGACTTTCTATGAGCACTCTTACCTTTTTCAAATGTCAGTAGAAGACAAAAGACACTTACGTTTTTGTTTAAAAATGTTTCTCAACTGTCCTTTCGCGTCTTGACAGCTAGAATATATGCTGAATGAACTTAGTGTATATTCATTGACCTTTTACTGTGAAAAACAATGAAAGAAATTACTGTCCAAATATGCCTGGGAAGGGGTTGATCCTAAGAAGGCAACCTGTGGAGGTAGTTCTTACCTTATTCAACCTAGTCCTTTTGTACTCAAAATTTGTGTTTAACAAAGTCAGAATCTTAGGACCTGTGGTTCGAGTCTTGCATCGGCCCTAAGTGCCTTAAATTCATAAAGAATTGGCAGAGGTGAGCTAAAATGAAGACTGCTGGGTACTGTGTAAAACACTTGATAGAACAAAATGCCATTATGGAATTTCTCTCGTGAGTTTTCTGAACATTTAGCTAAATACTGGAGTGTTTGTAATCTTTTCACAGAGGACTCTCAGCAAACAGAAACACCAACAGCAGGAACAATGACGTGATGTCTCCAGAAGGCAGGGAGCGTGCATTTTTCAAATTATAATTTTCTTCATAGTTTGGTGAAATCATTGTTCTTCCAGTAAAACAAGGCACTCAGACCTATCTGTCACAGATCTAATGTCTGGATTAGACTCGGTGTCATTTTAAATTACGTTAGTACTTTCCTGTGGCATATTTAAATTGATTTTTGCAGGTAGCGTTGCCGCTTCCCAAATTAACCGTCAGAAACATAAAGGGCCATTGTCAAATAATTTTACTTAATTAATTTTACAAAGTAATTAGCTGAGAGTATTCTGTCAGTAATGCAGCGTGATTTTTTTACAGTTTATTTAGAAAAAGTAAGGATTTGTCATTTCATTTCATTGAGGGTGGGGTAATCATACAGCAAGGAGGTGGGGGAACAAGCACGTGCTGTGCCCCTGCTGCCTGGGTTCCCCGTGCTCTGCCTGTTAGCCTCATCGCATCAAACTTCCCAGATGTGCCTTCCCAGACCTGGAATTAGTCACAGAAGCAGCTGGAGATTAAGCATGATAGTGTCAAAATTAAGAGCCAAGCTCCTGTGTTTGCCACAGGAAAGCATATCTGAAAGGATATTTTCCCAATTCCCTGCCCTGGTGCAGGGGTGAGGGATCATCCCGGCAGCCTGGGGCAGAACCGCCACGGAAATTTCCTTCAGAAATCAGTGCCTTTGGCACAGTCACAGCCCCAAGCTGTTTGCCAGGGTTTTGGGCAAGGTTGAAGCCATTCTATGATCCTACAAAAGGCTGTGTCTCCCCACTGCCCCACCAGGGAAGATCAGGCTGCTGGATGGTGGCTGCTGGCTTTGAAAATCAGGCTGCCTGGTTAGGGAGCTGATTATTGACTGAAGAACTGAATTTCACCCTATTGCAAATCCTACCTGGCTTGTTCCAACAGTAATGTTTTCTTGAAGATACATTAAAAACCCTTAAATGTGTTTCAAAGTGTTTGATGTCTTCCATTAATTTCTAAGGATCAGTAGTGTGTGTCTTTCATGGCGATTCATGGTTTTGATATTAAAATCCTAATTTTAGGGGCAAGATAGAAAAACCTTGATGTAAAAAAAAAATGGCTTTTTTGATAATTGAGTAAAGATTAAATAAAACTGGCTGAAGAGAATTGGCTCATTGCAGTACATCAAATTGATACTGAGAGGCTCTGCTGCAAAGTCGCACTGAGAAACATATTTTGCCATGGAATACAAAAATCTACATCTCTCCTGAGCAAAATATCATATATGCTAACATTTTTCAGCCTTCCTACTGAACTAATCCTATTTGTCATGGAAAGGCTAAAAACGATTGCACAGAGAAAACAAAAATCAAGAATAACGTTTAGCAGAGCATTGTTCTTCCTTGGCATCACTTTTTTAGTTATAAAGTTTTCTACTTGGCTTTGAAATGAGAAAGCAGTTGGAAATTACAATTGATGATTTATTTCTGGAAACGTTTCCAATAACACCTATCAGCTTGTACTGTAAAAATGCTTACATTCTGGAACATCCAGATGTGCTGAGGACAAAGCAAGTCTACAGTGTTTTAGTCCTGACAGCCAGGTGGTTATGTTTGGGCACTGTTGTATGGTAAATGAACCATTACCTGGAGAAATAGATGGAGAGAGATCCCGTAAAAATTTGATTGACTTCCTTGTGGAGCTACTTACATAGCGGCCTGTTCCCATTTTGTATAGCCCACCCAAATCTTGACAGTCCTCAGTGGTGCTTTCCCCCTTTTTACTGATTTTTTATTTTTTCTCTTGCATCAATTTCTTTCCTTGCCACTTTTTGAAGCCTTGTAACTTAGGTAATTATTCGATGGGTCATGCTGCAGCACTTACAGGCTTCCAGACTTCAAGAGACTTTTAAAACAGTTTATTTCAGTTAATATTTAACATTCCCATGGTAAATTGTCACATGTACTGGTGGGAGCAGCACTTTGGATTTCACCATTTCACCTCGTTGATTAACTTGTTGTAAAGGAAAATTTGAGTGTCATTTATGAGCATGGAGATCTGAGAGAGGGGCATGTGGCTCTGGCTTACATCTCATCTGTGTGATTTTTCAGTAGGAAACTGAATTCAGCAGCCTGTGTTCATGCAGCAGGATGCGGCAGTACTCTCTAAGTATTCTCTACAGTAGCATATTCCTATGAGATTCGTAAAGGTAGACAAACTGACTGAATCCACATGTAAGAAGTACTCGTCATACACTGAAGTTGAGACCAGATTGAATACAGGAATTCTTAGGGCAAGGTGCTCAGGTCAGTGGAATTCTGGAGAAACATTCCTTAAGAAATAGCTCAAATGTTTTTATTTTCAGCCTTCCTGGTCATTTAGATTGTGATCATCTTTTAGTGCCATTGTTACATAATCTGTTTACTTGGAAAATGGAAATATATGAACATTAGTTACATAATCTAATTTAAGTAAGAATCAAATAAAAGTTTTCGTCACAAATCCCCATGTTTTCTGCTATGCATCTTTATATACACCTATAATAACATGGAAGGGTGTAGCTTGTCAGCCTATGTTGGATGCCTAGACATTACATAGTATCTTCTCTAAGCAGTGCCTGCATGAAGTATTTTTCATGGGATTTTACAAACTTTAAGAATTTTAATATTTCTTCTGTATTTTACAGTTCATATTAAAAAAAATAATCTCAGCTTTGAAAATCTGTCAATACGGAGAGTTTCTAAAAGCTGAGGTTCTTTGAAAATTGGACCATTCTGTTTTCAGCCTGCAGTTTTAGTGCACTTAAAAAAAAAAAAGAGAGAATTACAGCAGAAAGCAATTTTTAAAAAGCTAGCATAATGTTGCTATAAAGGAATTAAATTTGTTCTTGAAAGTTTTGGACTGCTGAAGGCCACCAGAGTTAGGTTTGAACTTCAGGCTGATCCAGGAACAAATTTAGGATGTTGATATTGTCTATAGAAATAGTATAGAAAATATATTTAAGAGGCTGAAAGTTCCTTGTTTTCAGGCATTCATAACCCATTGACTGAGGCACATCACTGTGATCCTTTACAAAAACCAAGGCTATTCGGTAGGCGAAATCTTCACAGATGTAATTCAGTATAATTAAGGCTAACTGCAGCAGGCTTTCTGCTATTTTTTATACTCAGTATTGCAAGAAAGGAGAAATAAAATCAATCAAACCCGGTAATTTTATTGTAAGAATATAAAGTTATTGCAGAGACTAAGTCCAACAGAGTGGCTGAACCAAAGTAAAGTCCTTGTTAAAAGCTGAGAAGACACCAAGTGTGCATCTCGCCGTGAGCAGGAGAGCACCCACCTTCATGCTGGAGCATAGCTCAGCAAGGTGAGCCCACAGCTCATCGCCGGCTCAAGCAAAATTTCTTCCTTGCCAGATGAGAGCGAGGTGAGGGCATCGGCTGAAGTACTGGCAGCACTGAGCTGCAAAAAATGCTAACTGCTGGCAGTATGCATGTGAGGAGCCTGCTCTGAGCTGCCATGCTACCTCCTTTGTTGCTGCCAAGACTGATAGTGGTGTGCAGATGCCTTATAAGCGGCTTTTCACTTCTGGCCTCTGGAAGAAGCGTTGAGCTTGAGCAAACCAGCATCTTTCTAAGATGAGGGAAAGTACCTATGAAAAAGTAATAAGTTGCTTTACTGCCACATTAAGTTCACAAGGTTTAAAAGGTACATGGTTATGGCAAACTTTGTATCAGGAAAATGTATGGTATGCTCAGCGCTCTTGCCTTTGTCACTAATAGCTTTCTATAAGAAAGGAAAAACACGGTTAAAATAGATATACAAGAAGGCATCTTGATATGACTTCCATTCAGCATTCTCTGAACCTTATTTTCTGTTGCTACACACGCTTTTTAGCTGTAAAAAGTGACTGAAAAGTGGGTGTAAAACATTACTATTCTGATCTGCCAGCATTAACTAACACCTTCCACTTTGCAGTAGATCAGATGCCTGCACTGGAGGCATTGCAGTGGAAGATGAAAGCTGCGTTTTTCAGAAGTGCTAAAGCCTCAGTGCACTTATGAAATTCAATGAGAGCACAGAGTGCCTAGTCAGCAGTTTTATTCCTTTTAAATATCTGGAAAGAGACTTGTACATAGTGCCCTACCTCTCTGCATTTGTGTCACGCGAGTGTGAAATCCCATCACCCTGTGAAGGCGATGACCTTCAGTCACTCTGCACAGATGCACATCGCTGAGCATTTTAGAGAGCTGAGGGACCTGAAGTTGGCTGTTTCTTTTTATGGGTAACAGTAATAATATGCTGTAAATGTACTATGAAAGTACCACATAATTAAACATCTTAATTACTAATTATGGGTAACAGTTCCAGGTTACCTGGACTGTGTGTGAGGCCACACCTCGAGTACTGTGTTCAGTTTTGGGCCCCTCACTACAAGAAGGACATGGAGGGCCTGGAGCACAGGTCCTGTGAGGACTTCACCCTCATTCTGAGATGTGCGTTTTGTCTCTGTGAAAGTTGGCACACAGTTGGCTGCATTATATTTCTTTGAAAAAAAATAATCAATTCACATAGGCTTAGGAAAGAATTGTCAGTATTCAGTTGCTAATATCTGTGGCTCTGCTGAACTTGTTGAAAGTTCTCATAGCTCCTATGTATAACCACAATAGATAAGGACCTTTCCTAAAGAAGTGCTAACCAGTTTTTTCCCAGGAAGGCACAGACACAAGGATTTTCCCTTTAAGTGCTCTGGACTGAGGCAGCACAGGAGTCCAAAAGAAAGATTACATATTTTTTATTCTTGACTTACCTTTTATATCCTGCCAAGCCTGGAAGGGAGAAACAGTTTGTTCACAAGGTGGACCAAAGCTAATCTCAGGATGAAAACTATTAAACTGGGACATGAATTCTGTGAGAGGGGAACTGGAGAGGGAAGCTGCCCCTGGGAGTTGTGGGGTTAGGCAGAAAGCTGTGGGAGTTCCCTTATAATGACTGGGAAAAATTGCATGTTAATTATTGCTCAGATAGTACTTTTTGTAATTGACTTATGCTCATTATCCTATTTTTTTTGACTTGTTTAAATATTGTTTCTTGTGTAAACTGCTACGGTCAAGGCCTCTGATACTAATGCACTAAGCAGCATTATTGTTAAATGGTTTATTCAGCGATAACGCGCCATAGAAACTCTGTCCTGTTCACCATTATGTGGCCCTTACAAGACTGCAGCAGTGGGATCAGCAAACTAACAAAGCAGAACTTCAGATACCAGTTTCTACAAAACAATGTTTTTCATCTTTTTGTTTGTTAAAGTATTCCATCAGTCTTCCTTTTGCTCCTGTGTACAGTTTTTTAAGTATTTGTTCTTTAGGTCCCTCTAGCCTGGATGGTTTGTCTCTACCTTCCTTTTGAAAATTCTGCTGCTGCAAAAATGGACATTATTAAAGATTGATCTTTGTATAAAAACAG